>NC_084496.1:22130953-22445761 GCF_030035675.1 Rhineura floridana
CTAGCATGCAGCAAAGTCAAGCAGGCTGCTTCCAG
The DNA here is from genome assembly GCF_030035675.1 of Rhineura floridana. Taxonomy (NCBI): domain Eukaryota; kingdom Metazoa; phylum Chordata; class Lepidosauria; order Squamata; family Rhineuridae; genus Rhineura; species Rhineura floridana. Next base: position 22,130,989 of record NC_084496.1, read on the forward strand.
CAATAAGAACATAAAAGAGTGCCTTATATTGAGTCAGACCATTGATTTATCCAGTTCAGTATTGTCCACACTGACTGGAGAAAACTCTTCAGGATTTTAGGTAGGGGACATTCTAAGTCCTGATGGAGACTGAACCCGGGACCTTCTGTGTGAAAAAGAGAGGCTCTACCACTGAGCTGTGGCCTTTCTGTGGCTGCATAGGGAGCACTTTGAGGAACAGACTTTTAAAAGGACATGTATACTAGGGATGGATGAGAAATTTGGTTCAGTTTGCATTTCAAGCTGAATCTATCGGATTTGCGATTTCCAAAACAATAAGAGAACCAGAACACAGCCAACCTTCGAAATGCACTCTAATTCGAATTTTGCAATGCAGTTTGCCAACCGCTGTTTACAAAAATGCATATTGTGCATTATAAAAAGGAATATTGTGCATGAAAATGAATATATATAACATCCAAAAATGACAAGAAATTGCTTGCAAAAATGTGTCCATTAGTCAAAACTGCCTACAAAAAAAAAAGTGTTAACTAGGAGAAATTTGCACTACAATCCTGGAGAATTTTCACTTTTTAAGAAGTGGAGAACTGAATTTAAGATTGGAAAAAATAGAAACTGAGAGAACTAAATTTGGCAGATCTTTCTATCTCAGATATATACAGTGGTGGCTGATCCATTAGGGCAGATGGGGCACTGCCCTACCAACAGCAGTCTCTCCTCATCTCGCCCAGGGGATGACTCTGGCTGTCACCTGCCTCCTCTTTAGCCTCAGTGTTGCCTTTGTAGAACTCAGCAGGGAGGAGAGGGGCCACCCTAGCATTAGTGGCTCTGCCTGTGATTGGCTGTGGCTCCACCTCCGGTTGGACTGTCTCTTTTCCGACCCCTCCAGTTCCAATAGGCACCAATTGCCAAGGCATGTATAGGATATGGAAGAAGAGATTTATGTTATGTTAGAGAGCCAGTGTGGTGTAGTGGTTAAGGTGGTGGACTACAACCTGGGAGACCAGGGTTTGAATCCCCACACAGCCATGAAGCTCACTGGGTGACCTTGGGCCAGTCACTGCCTCTCAGCCTCAGAGGGAGGCAATGGGAAACCCCCTCTGAATACCGCTTACCATGACAACTCTATTCATAGGGTCACCATAAGTCAGAATCAAGTTGAAGGCAGGCCATTTCATTTTCAAGCATGATTGCATGGGAGTAAATCCCATTGAACTCAATAAGTATGCAAATGATCAAATCTGCCCTCCCCTCCTCCTCCCTCCCATCACCTCCCTTTTGCCCCTTCCCTTTCCCCTCCTTCGCCCCTCCCCCTATTCATAGGGTTGCCATGAGTTGGAATCAACTTGAAGGCAATCCATTTCCATGTCATGTTATGTCATGTTATGTCATGTTATGTCATGTTATGTTTCTATGCCGCCTTTTGGCCAAAAAGGCCCTCTAGGCAGCTCACAAAAAAATAAACACAAATACAAATTACACATCAGAAAAGAACAATGCAGCGTACAAAAATGTAAATAGCAAAAAGCAACAGCAACATCTTTCAGTAACAACACAATAACAATCAGCACTTCCCTGATGTTTATAACCAAGGAGGACTACAGCAGAGAAGCCCAAACCTGTCTGGCTGTCTGGAAGGTGCAATGGAACTTCAGGCAGCTGCTGGTAATACTTCACATTTTAGCCCTAGCATGAGAGGGGGAGGTCAAATGTTGGTGCTCCCCTTCAGAGAGCAAAACGTCTTGAGTCAGCACTGTTCCTCTTGCCCCATTTCCAAGCGGACCCTTGTTGGTCTGAGCAGGCTCAGATGGGAAACAAGATCCACAATTCCCGGCTAATTCTCCTGTCCTGTCTCCTCTTTAACACGGGGTCTTTATTTATTGAATTTGAAGCCAGCTTCTGCTGCTGAGTCAGCACCCAATCACGAAGCATCAGCAAGTCGAATTTTATGACAATCCCACTGGCCGATGCAACTAGCTTAATGGTATTTAATTAGATGCCAATTTGCAAAGCTTTGCACTTCTTCCAGCATTCAAAAACTCTCTGAACTCTCGGCTGGCATGTGACGATTCGTCATGCTTTCCCCACATATATACTATATGGAAATTTGCCCTTTTTTAAAAAAGAAGAAACTTCTGTGCTTGAACAAGAGACATGCAAAAAAAAAAAAGGAATCAGGGAAAGGCATGTCTTTTTCTGGGGGTGGGGAACCTTTTTCAGCCCAAGGGCCACATTCCCTTCTGGTTAACTCTCTAAGGGCCACATACCAGTGATGGGCAGAGGCAAAACTGGGTGGAGCAATGAAAGTAAATGTAAGCTTTGAAGAGTAGGTTAGTTTCTGCACACACTCTTCTCTATCCTCCATCCAGACAAGCAAGAGGCATGGACAGAGTTCATATTCCAGCCAGGCAAAAGCACGCATGGAGAGTCAAAGCAGGGCCAGTGGGGGTGTGGCCTGGAGTGAGTCCTGAGGGCCAAATAAGAAGATCTAAAGGGCCACATTTGGTTCTCAGGCTTGAGGTTCCTCATCTTTGCTCTAGGGCAGGTGAATGAAACCTTTGGCCCTCCAGATGTTGCCGAACTACAACTCCCATCATCATGCTTGCTGGGGCTGATGAGAGTTGTAGTTCAACAACATCTGGAGGGCCAAAGATTCCCCACACCTGCTGTGGGGTCTCTAATAAAGACTGGGACACCCTACCAAATCCCCAGAAAGCCTTTCTTGGCAGGTGAGTATAAGGACTCACTTTAAGAACAGCATCTAGCCTTCCCTCCATCTCCCAACAAACCATTTGCAGAATACCAGGGACCGTAACAATGCTTTTTAAACTATCTCGCTTCCCTAATGAGAGATACAAAAAAGGGGCTGGAAGGGGTGGGGGAGAAGGATAGCTAAAAAAAAAAGAAAAAGAAAAGTGAAATAAAAATGAACATTCCAGTCACTCTCAAAGGTTTTCCGAAGAGCCGTTGGATGGATGTTTGACAAGCTGCCTAGTGAGGAGGAGGTAGAGAGAGACCTTGAACATGTACCAAGACAACTGCCTTCCTCCCTGAAGGATGTAAGTGCCATCAGGCAATAAATACATGAGACGTTAAAACATGTTTTTGGATCTTCAAGATTTACAAGAGAGAGTACTATAGGATGCCCTCAGGAAGAAGAAAAACAATAAAGTAATCAGGGGGACTGAGAGCAAAAAGTAAATGGTTAATGAAGGGGCCAGGATCCAAACAGCTACTTTAGAGGTGCCAAAGGGTTGTATCACATGTTACTCCTACTCAGAGTAGACCCATTAGAATTAATGGACATGGCTAACTTTGCGTTCTATTCAACTGTCCTACCCAGAACCACAGAAATTAATGAACCTAAGTTAGTCATGTCCATTTACATCAATGAGTCTACTCTGTGTAGAACTAGCATTGATTACCACAAATTAACTCCAATGGGTCTACTCTGAGTAGGATCAATGGAAAGAGTTTCCCTTGAAGAGACAGCACCACCCAGCTGCCCTGCCCATACCATACTCTAACAGCATAAGAGACCTATATGATCAAGCCAAAGGTCATAGGATTACAGAATCGGATGAAACATAGGAAACTGCCTTATTATCGAGTCAGGCCATTGGTCCACCTAGCTCAGTACTGTCTACACTGACTGGCAGCGGCTCTCCAGGAGTTCAGGTAGGAGTCCCTGCCAGCTAGGGATGGGGGAGAACTGGGATTCAGTTCACATTTTAAGCCGAATCTATCAAATCCAAACTCTCCCAAAAAAGTGAAACACAGCCATCCTTCGAAATTCATACTTATTTGAATGTCGCGATGCAGTTCGCTAAACAAAGTTTACAAAAATGCATGTATGGGGGGAAACAGTACATATAAATGAATTCATGAGTGGAAATAACTTACAGAAATGTATTGTATGACAAGGAATGACTGGGGGAAACGTACATTAGTCAAAACAGCATTAGACGAAACTGTGCTTTATTAGGAGAAATTTGCACTAAAATGCTGGCAAATGTTCATGAAGGTTTTTTTTTTAAAAAAAATTGCAAATTGCAGCAGAAATGCGGAGATCTGAATTTAAGATTGGGAAAATGAGAAACAGAGAGGACCAGAATCAGCAGATCTTTCCATCCTTACTCTCGGCTCTACTTGGAGATGTTAAGGGTTAAACCCAGGAGCATGCAAAGCAGATAATCAAGAATCAGGCACAGAGACACTTGCTAAGGAAAAGCATCTCTAGCTTTCCACATGGTCTTTCCCAGCCTTTCCCATAGGGCTGCAGCAGCCTCGAATTGCTTATTCAATTAAATGATGATTTTGTTAAAAAAAAGTATGGAACGTTTTAACAGTGCAACCTTAGCAAGTGTCTCAACGTCTGATTCTAGGCTGACAAAAACAGCCAGACCTTTACATGCACAACCAAAGTGCACTCGGCTCAGAACCAGAAGATTCAGCCTATTAAGGCAAAGACTGCAAAGAAAGCTGAGCTTGAGGGAATACTGCCCCAAACTGTGGTATGGATAGATAGATAGATATTTGCAGATAAGTTTAATTTATTTGAGAAGTTATTGCAATAACAAAATCAATGGCTGGCAATAGCCAGGAAACAAGAATTATTATATTTCTGTGAGTATATCAGAAACTGAGTGAATTCATTGTAAGCCTTAGCTATATACCCAAACATCATAAAACACTGTACAAGCATTTTTTTAAAAACAGAGTTCAGCCACATTTTAAACCCTGTTGATTTCCATGGCAGAAAGCTTTGCATTTGGCTAATGATGACCCAACCCTTTGCATCCTTTTCTTACTTCTGCTGCCCCTCCCCATATGAAGCTAAACAGTTCTGTGTCTGGTTTGTGCCTGGATGGGAGGCTTTCCTGGAGCCTTGTGTATGCAGAAGTAATGACCAGGACAATGGAGAATGCTAGTTCCAGTCAGTGGTGGCAGCCCAAACAATAGGTTGAACCAGAGCCAATGACAGGCAGAGCCAACAGGCAGGTCCCAGAGTATGCTCTGAAGGCACCTGAGGCCACAACTTTGTTGAAGCTAAGCAAGTCTGAGTCTGGTCAGTGCCTGGATGGGAGACCACCTGCAAACCCGTGTATGCTGCCCTGGGTTCTTTGATGAAAGGAAGGTGGGATATAAATGTAAGAAAATAAATAAACTATTTATAGTTTGGTTCCCATCCTCCTCCCTGCTGAGTTATACAAAGATGAAATGTCCAAGCTGGATTTAGAAAAGGAAGAGACACCAGAGATCATATTTATCTATTTATTTATTATTTATTTAATTACATTTCTAGACTGCCCTATAGCAGAAAGCTCTCAGGGCGGTGTACAACAAATAAAATCACAATTAAAATATGAGCAAGTGTGGAAAATATATATATATATAGTACAATTATAAAACATTAATAAAATTGCCATTGAGATTTATAAATTAAGATCATATTAAGTTTAAAATGTTAAATTTAAAATATTTAAAAATTTACAAAATTTAAAAAGCCTGGGCGAAAAGGTAAGTTTTTACCTGGCGCCGAAAAGATAACAGAGAAGGCGCCAGGCGTATCTCGTCTGGGAGGGCATTCCATAGTTCGGGGGCCACCACCGAGAAGGCCCTAGATCTAGTTGTTGATCTCCGGGCCTCTTTATGGGTTGGGACCCGGAGAAGGGCCTTCGACGTCGAGCGTAGTGAACGGGTAGGTACGTAGCGAGAGAGGCGCTCCATCAGGTATTGCGGTCCGATGCCGTTTAGGGCTTTATAGGTAAGAACCAACACTTTGAATCTGGCCCGGAAACATATCGGTAGCCAGTGCAGCTGCACCAGGACAGGTGTTATATGGTCAAATTTCTTTGTCCCAGTGAGAACTCTGGCCGCAGCATTTTGCACTAGCTGAAGTTTCCGAACCATCTTCATAGGTAGCCCCACGTAGAGTGCATTACAGTAGTCCAATCTAGAGGTTACCATAGCATGGATAACTGAGGCAAGATGCTCCTTGCTCAGATAGGGTCGTAGTTGGGCTACCAGCCGGAGCTGGTAGAATGCATTCCGTGCCACCGAGGCTACCTGAGCCTCAAGTGACAGGAGCGGATCTAATAAGACCCCCAAACTATGTACCTGTTCCTTTAGGGGGAGTGTAACCCCATCTAGGACAGGTCGAACGTCAACCATCTGGGCAGAGGGCCCTCCCACCAACAGCATCTCAGTCTTGTTAGGATTGAGTTTCAGTTTATTAGCTCTCATCCAGCCCATTATCGCGGCCAGGCAGCGGTCTAGTACATCAACAGCCTCACCTGACGAAGATGAAAAGGAGTAGTAGAGCTGCGTATCATCAGCATATTGCTGGAAACGCACTCCAAAACTCCTGATGACCTCACCCAGCGGCTTCATATAGATATTAAAAAGCATGGGGGACAGAACTGAACCCTGCGGGACCCCATATTGGAGTACCCAGGGTCTCGAGTAATGTTCCCCCAGCATCACCTTCTGGAGACGATTCCCGAGATAGGAGCAGAGCCACCGCCAAGCAGTGCCTCCCACTCCTAAATCCGTAAGTCGCTCCAGAAGGATACCATGGTCAATGGTATCAAACGCCGCTGAGAGATCAAGGAGAACCAACAGAGTTACACTCCCTCTGTCTTTCTCCCGACAGAGGTCATCATACAGGGCGACCAAGGCCGTTTCTGTACCAAACCCCGGCCGAAAGCCCGATTGAAATGGGTCTAGATAATCAGTTTCATCCAAGAGAGCCTGGAGTTGGCGAGCTACCACACGCTCTAGAACCTTGCCCAGGAATGGGACATTTGCTACTGGCCTATAGTTGTCCAAATTATCAGGGTCCAAGGAGGATTTTTTTAGGAGCGGTGTCACCACCGCCTGTTTCAAGCAGGGTGGTACCACTCCCTCTCGTAAAGAGGCATTAATCACCTCCTTGGCCCAGCCGGCTGTTCCATTCCTGCTAGCTTTTATTAGCCATGAGGGGCAAGGATCCAGAGCAGAAGTGGTCGCCCGCACCTGTCCAAGCACCTTGTCCACATCCTCGAGCTGTACCAACTGAAACTCATCCAATAAAACAGGACAAGACTGTGCTCTGGACACCTCATTAGGATCAACTGCTACAATAATGGAGTCAAGGTCCCGGCGGATGTTCATGATCTTATCACGAAAGTGTCGCACAAACTCATTACAGCGGGCAATTGATGGTGTTATTGCGTCCTGGGGACCAGAGTGTAAAAGTCCCCGGACAACTTTATAAAGTTCCGCTGGGCGGTTAAGGGATGACTGAATAGAGACAGCAAAGTATTGCTTCTTTGCTGCTCTCACTGCCTTCACATAGAGTTTGGTAGAGAGCTTCACAAGTGCATGATTACAGCCGTCGGGAGTTCACCTCCATTTGCACTCAAGCCGTCTCCTTTCTTGCTTCATCACTCTTAGCTCCAGAGTAAACCAGGGAGCCAATTGAGCTCTGCAACGGAGAGGGCGCACCGGGGCGATCGTGTCAACTGCCCGGGCCATTTCCGTATTCCACAGCATGGCCAGGGTTTCGACAGGACCGTCAATTCTATCAGCCGGAAAATTCCCTAGAGCCATCAGAAAACCCTCAGGATTCATTAGTCTCTGGGGACGGACCATCTTAATTGGTCCTCCACCCTTGCAGAGGGGAGAAAACAGTGTGAGTCTAAACCTTAATAGGCGGTGATCTGACCATGACAAAGGAATAGATGAAAAATCCCTCACTCTCAGATCACCATCCCCTAATCCAGTGGCAAAAATCAAGTCCAGAGTGTGCCCCAACACATGCGTAGGGCCAGTAACATATTGAGACAGCCCCATGGCTGTCATGGAGGTCATGAAGTCCTGAGCTGCTCCAGATAAAGCGGCCTCAGCATGAATGTTGAGATCCCCCAATACCAAAAGTTTGGGGGAACGCAACAATAGATCCGAGACCACCTCTGTCAGCTCAGTTAGGGAGGCTGTTGGGCAGCAGGGTGGACGGTACACCAACAGAATTCCCAGTCTGTCTCGCTGACCCAACGTTATGTGCAGACACTCTAGACCATTAGCCATCTGGATAGGGTGCCTAACAAGAGGGATGGAACTTCTATAGACCACAGCGATTCCCCCTCCCCGACCCTCGGATCTACCCAGATGCTGAACCGAATACCCAGGTGGGCACAACTGGGAGAGATTAATACCTCCCTGATCGCTCACCCAGGTCTCGGTAATACATGCCAGATCGGCCACCTCATCCACAATTAGGTCATGGATGAGGGAGGTTTTATTATTTACCGATCTGGCATTAAAAAGCAGCAACTGGAGATCCGAGGGTTGGCTGATAGAACTACCAGCAATCCTGTGGGTGTGAGGAGGACCGGAACACGTCACAGCCACCAGTTGTCTGGGGCGAGTTCCCCTTAACTGGCATGTCCTACTCACAGCGCCATACCTCCCATTACCCGTCACTACACTAATAGGGGCCCCCTTTGGTCCTCCCTCCCACAACACTGTCCTCTCGCCCAGGCACATAATAAAAATAAAATAAATAATAAATCTCATGGCATATACACACAATCACACACTCACTCATACAACCCACTCATACATTCAGACAACACAGCAGCATCCGAGGAGCTTCAGCAGCCGATAATCCGTAGTAGCTGATGTAATGGGGCCCAAGAACGATGGACAGCAATGACCCCCAACCTGGTGATAATGACAGCAGCAACGGTGGCATACACCTCAGAAGAGGCAGCAGCAGCACTTCAGTCTCGCATTCCAGGACAGCCCAATGGCAGCAACAGAAACGTCCACGCCCCGATCAGGATCAGGCCTGGGGCCTGGTCCTGCCAGGCAGAAGTCCTTCTGGGAAGGGTGGTGGAGGTGGTGGTCCCACGGCAGCAGCAGCAGCAGCAGCAGCAGCAGCAGCAGGAGCAGCAGCAGCAAGAGCAAGAGCAGCAGCAGCAAGAGCAAGAGCAGCAGCAGCAAGAGCAGCAGCAGCAAGAGCAGCAGCCTCTCCTTCCCTTGGGCGATGGTCTCTTCCTCCTGCAGGCCCTGGGTCTCCCAGGCCACCTCAGCCAGCCGGCTTATGTATCCCTCCAAAGAGGGACAGGTGGTAAGAATCAGTCCTGGCTGGCTGGGTACCTGGGGCCTGGTCCTGCCAGGCAGAAGTCCCTCTGGGAAGGGTGGTGGAGGTGGTGGTCCCACGGCAGCAGCAGCAGCAGCAGCACAGCAGCAGCCTCTCCTTCCCTTGGGCGATGGTCTCTTCCTCCTGCAGGCCCTGGATAATGAAATGGACCAAGGAATTTCAGAAGAAAATCACCCTGTGCTTTATAGATTACCGCAAAGCCTTTGACTGTGTAGATCATGAAAAACTATGGAATGCTTTAAAAGAAATGGGGGTGTCACAGCATCTGATTGTCCTGATTTATAATATATACTCTGGACAATAGGCTACTGTAAGGACAGAATATGGAGAAACCAACTGGTTCTCCATCAGAAAGGGTGTGAGACGGGGGTACATTTTATCACTCTATTTGTTTAATCTATACGCAGCACATATCATATGGAAACCAGGACTGGACCAAGATGGTGTGAAAATTGGAGGGAGAAAGATCAATAATTTAAGATATGCAGATGATACCATACTATTAGCAGAAACCAGTAATGATTTGAAATGAATCCTGATGGAAGTTAAAGAGGAAAGCACAAAAGCAGGACTACAGCCAAACGTCAAGAAGACTAAAGTAATGACAATGGACGATTTATACAACTTAAAAGCTGACAATGAGGACAGTGAACTTGTCAGGGATTATCAATACCTTGGCACAGTCGTTCACCAAAATGGAGACAATAGTCCAGAAATCATAAGAAGGCTAGGATTGGGAAGGGCAGCTATGAGAGAACTAGAAAAGGTCCTCAAATGCAAAGATGTATCACTGAACACTAAAGTCAGGATCATTCAGACCATGGTGTTCCCGATCTCTATGTATGGATGAGAAAGTTGGAAAGTGAAAAAGGTGGATAAAAGAAAAATCAACTCATTTGAAATGTGGTGTTGGAGGAGAGCTTTGCTCATACCATGGACTGCGAAAAAGACAAATAATTGGGTGTTAGAACAAACTAAACCAGAACTATCTCTAGAAGCTAAAATGATGAAACTGAGGTTATCATAGTTTGGACACATGATTCACTAGAAAAGACAATAATGCTGGGCAAAACAGAAGGGAGTAGAAAAAGAGGAAGGCCAAACAAGGTATCATTTATTTATTTATTACATTTATATACCGCCCCATAGCCGAAGCTCTCTGGGCAGCTTACAAGGAAGCGACAGACCTGAACTTACAAGATCTGAACAGGGTGGTTTATAACAGAAGCTATTGGAGACTGCTGATTCATAGGGTTGCCATAAGTCGTGATTGACTTGAAGGCACATAAAAAGAAAAGGAGGAGGCTGCCAGCCACTGCGACTCCATGGTCTGATTGTAGTAAGAAGAAAGGTGGGGGGGACTGAGGGCAGAGGGAGGCTGGTGGGGCAGTGCCCTACTTACCCTAATGGTACATCCTTCACTGGTTCCAGTCCAAACAAAACAACAACACTGAACCAGGTATTTTGGGAGAAAATCAAGGGAGAAATTCAGAGGAGGAGAATTTGGGAAGCATCTCAAATTTTGATAAGACTAGCAAAAACTGTTCAGGGAGAGTGCACAATATCCTCAATTTGGATGTGCAGCTACAGACAAAGAACAGCCAAACAACTGTTTTTATTTGGGGTCCCTTCCCACTTGCTTTTCTCTCTCTCTCTTTCTCTTTTTAATCCAACAGTCACACAACCATATAGATCCTTCTTACAACTCCTAATACTCTTCCAAGACAGGGATGTCAAAAGACTCACTAGTGAAACGGGCTGATCCAGCCAAGGCGTTTAATCTGGACCACAAAGTCCTGGGAGGGGGGGCAGAGGGAGGGAGGTTGTAATCCGGATCTGGACTGCCAGTCAGTTGCAAAGTCCTGCTCTGATTTGTGCATACTACAGGATCACTGTCCCAACCTCCCTGTCCTTTTAAAAAAAGATAGAACTTATTCGTATTTGCTGGATTGATTCAAATAAGTGACTTTCAGCAATTTCCCCTCCTGTTTCTGTTTTCGTCTGAATTCTCTGACATCCCTATAAGATGAAGGAAGGAAAAGCACACTCAGGACCCTCGGATTTGTCACGACAAGTGAATCACAAGAATCCCCTGGGATTTGCAGCAAAAGACAATTGTGGTTTTTAATGCAGCTTTCCTTTCCTTTTTTTAAAAAAATGACACCATAATGATTGAATCCAAATAACTTGGTTAAATATCAGCTTCTCGCTCTGACCCAGATAAATGTGATGGTGCAAAATGAGAAGCATGTAACTGCCAGAAATCAGCCCGGGAATCATGCAAAAGATGAAGGAGAGTGATTAATCCCACCATGATCATGTTGGGGATTAATTTGCTACCTTAGTGGCCAGTGTTAAAGTTCCTTTGTCAGCAAAGAAATTTTCTGAAAGAAGAAAAATGCAGGTATTTAATATGTGATGTCCAAATATATGTATTGCACTCACCTGGAGAGATGGAGACATTATGAAGCACCCCAAAAACATCTAGCTTATGCTATGATAGCCTTCACCTCAGGAGGAAGTTTTGATTTAAGCCTGGAGAGGCCTCAAGAGAGACACAGTCACATGAAGCCAGGCATGCATGTTCCAAGCAAGCTAAGTTGCAAAAGCATTCAGTAAATTCATTGTCTCCTTTCACTACAAATATCAGCCATTCCTCACTTATCCTTTGCAAATTTAAAGATAAACAAAGAAGCAAAAGATTCCTTCTACAAGTGTTTAGCTGAGATATGATCAACTAACCCCCCCCCCGCCTCACAATTGCTAATCAAATAGTTTCCAATAGCCTAAAGGCTCTTGCCAGCAGAATCAAAAAGATATGTTAATCTCTTTTCCCCATCTCACCTAGACAGCAGAATAAGATATTCTTCAAAGCATTCCTGGACATACACAGGAAAACTAGGATATGTTCAGAAAAGAGAAAAAGGGGTGGGGAGGTTGTTGGTGGAAGAGGTAAAAAGGAGAGAAATGAGGAAGGTTTGGATAGTGATTTTAAGGAAACTTGGGAAAGGTTTTTTATCTTATTTTTTGCTGGGTAACCTCCCTTGTAAACTGTGGGAATGCTGTGGACATAATATATCTCGACTTCAGCAAAGCTTTTGACAAAGTGCCCCATGATACTCATTTTAGCAAGGTAGCTAAATATGGGCTAGATGGGACAACTATCAGGTGGATCCACAGTTGGCTACAGAATCATACTCAAAGAGTGCTTATCAAGGGTTCCTTCTCAAACTGGGGAGAGGCAACAAGCGCAGTCCTGGGCCTGATGTTCTTCAACATTTTTATTAATGACTTGGATGAGAAGGTCCAAGGAATGCTTATCGAATTTGCAGATGACACAAAATTTGGAGGAATAGCTAATACCCTGGAAGGCAGAAACAAATTCAAAGTGATCTTGATAGGCTGGAGCACTGGACTGAAAACATCAGAATGAAATTTAACAGGGAGAAGTGTAAAGTTCTACACCTAGGAAAAAGAAACCAAGTTATAGGATGGGGAATACTTGGCTCAGCAATGCTACATATGAGAAGGATCTTGGAATAGTTGATCACAAGCTGAATATGAACTAACAGTGCAATGTGGTTCAAAAAAGGCAAATGCTATTTTAAGCTGCATTAACAGACGTACAGTTTCCAAATCATGCGAAGTACTAATTCACCTCTATCTGGCACTGTTTAGGCCTGTTTTTGAGTGCTGCAACAATTTCTGAACACCACACTTTAAGAAGGATGCAGACAAACTGGAACAGGTTCAGATGAAGGCAACAAGGATGATCAGGGGAATGGAAACAAAGCCCTACGAGGAGAGACTGAAAGAACTGGGCATGTTTAGCCTTGAGAAGAGAAGACTGAGGGGAGCTGTGATAGCATTGTTTAAGTACTTGAAAGGCTGCTACACAGAGGAGGGCTAGGATCTCTTCTCGGTTGTCCTGGAGTGAAGGACATGGAATAACCGGGCTGAAGTTACAGGAATCCAGAATTCAACTGAACATCAGGAAAAACCACCTAACTGTTAAGAGTGGTATGACAATGGAACCAATGACCTAGGGAGGTGGTGGGGTCTCCAACACTGGAGGCATTCAAGAGGCAGTTGGACAGCCACCTGTCGGGCATGCTTTAATTTGGATTCCTGCATTGAGCAGGAGGTCGGACTCGATGGCCTGATAGGCCCCTTCCAACTCTATGATTCTATGTTTCGACATTGTTTTCTACCAGTTGTTTGGGAAACAAATTGGTTCTGCCTTTAATTACACTCCACTACATCAAAGAAAAGGAGACAGAAAGAGACAAAGAAAAAGAATGAGTGTGTGAGAGAGCTTTTTGTTATTGATTTTCAAGGGCAGCCTAGTGTTAAATGTTTTGATGTAGTTGTTTTGAGGATTAAAAAGTTGAGCATGAAAATGTATTATTGATTCGGCATTGCAAAGTACAATATACTGTTCATCTAAGCCATACATTATTGATTAAAGCACTCCACAGTCCTAACCTTTTACTTTATCACTTGGAGGGTTATATTATTTATTTATTTATAGTTCCACAGGCACTGGCCTCATGTGACATCCCTTTCGTTTGCATGTTTCTATGGGAGTTTCTAGTGGTCAGCGGTCCAACTGCAAAGCAACTAAGAATATGTTGCTCATTATCAAGAAGGTACCTAGGGGTTCATGGGGGTGGGGGGCTTGTGATGGGAGCATTCACTCAAATAGCATCCCATGTTATGGTCTGAAGGCACATGAGGCCACCACCTTCAGGAAGCTAAGGAGGTCTGGGTCTGGTCAGTGCCAGGATGAGAGACCACCTGAGAACCACATGTATGCTGCCTTGGGTTCCTTGATGAAAGAAAGGTGGGGTATAAATGTAAGAAATAGATGATAATAATAGAATCCTCGTAACTGTTTATTGATTCAGGAGTAAGTTTCATTGTATGCAGTGGAACCTACTTCCAGGTCAGTGTGAGTAGGATTTCAGCCTGTTCTATTGACCAGTGATTGCCAAGTGAAGAGCCTATGGAACAGATCATGCAACCAGGGATACCTGAAGATGGGGAATAAATTAGATTCAGGTCACATTTAAAGGAGAACTTATCAAATTTCCATGTTGTGAAGCAGTACGGCTACATTCACACCATACATTTATTCCACTGTTATTGCACTTTCAACAGTCGTGGCTTCTCCCAAAGAATCCTGGGAACTGTGGTTTGTTAAGGCTGCTGAGAGTTGTTAGGAGACCCCCTATTCTCTTCACAGAGTGACAGTTCCCCAAGTGGCTTAACAGTCAGTCCCTCTTCCCAGAAAACTCTAGGAATTGTAGCTCTGTGAGAGGAATAAGGGCATCCTAATGACTCTCAGCACCCTTCACAAACTGCACTTTCGAGGATTCTTTTGATGAAGCGATGGGTGTCTAAAGTGGAATAATAGTGAAATAAATGTCTGGTGTGAATGTGGCCACAGTGACTTATATAGAGCTAACCTGATTTTATGCCTTCTGCATTAAATTTTACCTTTGTAGTCCCTTTAGTATATGTGTGTGTGTAGTATTTTATGTATTTTAATTGTATTTTATGTATTTTAAATTTATTATAATGTTTTTGTGATTTCACTGTTTACAATTTTATTATGTACGTGTTTGATTTTATTTTTGTAAGCCGCCCGGAGTGCCCTATTATAGGGCTGAAGGGCGGGATGTTTTAAATAAATAAATAACCTTCAAAATTCACACTTCTCTGAATTTTGCAATGCATTTCTCCAGCCAAGTAAAGTGTACAAAAATGCATCTGCATATAAGGGCTTTGAGGATGGAATGCACGGAGGGGCTTCCTCTGCAGAAGTGAAGTAATACTTGTACTGTCCTCCAGGTTAAGGCCATGTGGTGCCAATGTGTTCAGAGAGTATACTCAAAAGTTCTCCCTCTTAATCAATGTTGCTGGATCTGTTGGCATCTCTATAGCTGTTACAGAAAAGTCCAACAGGTTATGGCCCTCAGTGTTGAAATATTTTGCAACTGGTTGCTCCACTTTTTCAGTCAAGATTGCCGATTCATGGTTTCTGAAGCGTGTGCATAGGTCAGTTGTGGTTTTTCCTACATATTGGATATGACATCCTGGTTTTATGCATTCAGTGACATAAATTACATTGTAGGACCTGCAGGAGATATTCTGTTTGATGTAATATGTTCTGCCTGTCCTAGTCCTTTTCAGAGTGGCTGTCTCCATGAGGTACACACAGGTGATACAGCGTTTGGAGTGACAAGGACAAGACCCAGGATTACTGATAGGTGGTTTAAGCACAGCTCTTACTAATAGTCTGTGTAAATTAGGAGGCTGGTGAAATGTTACAACAGGAGGCTTGTTGATGGCTCTAGCAAGATGTTCACAGTTAGATAGCAATGGGTAGTTCTCCCTGATTGCTAGGTGATAATTAGGAGATGCTGGATGGAAATCTACCACAAATGGAATCCGTTGTTCTTTGAAACCTCATCTTGATGGAGACTGACAGATTTTGTGATTGCCCTGTCATTCTGCAAATCATTGTCCCTGTGCTCTGCAACCTGCAGCCTTCTCAGGTGCTCACGTTTCCTGAAAATCCCATGATGGCCTTAGCCAAGCTTTCCTGTATGTACAAGAAGGTGGCAGTGGAGACTTCAATGTCAGTGGGGCATTGTATCTTCTCTAGGTTGTAGTCCACTCTTTCAAGGAGCTGTCCAAGGTGCTGAAACCGAGTCTCAATCTTTCAAGGAGCTGTCCAAGGTGCTGAAACCGAGTCCCAAACTAGGTTCACACACAGTCACACAGCCCAGGCACCTCCAAACACCCCCCACAGACACATACACACAGGGACTCCCACACAGACATATATCACACAGACACACTTCCAGGGGGAGGCTGTCGGAGGCCAAACAGATCAGTTGTAGTTTTTCCAACATATTGGATATGACATCCTGGGGGGGGGGGTTGCATTTGATGACAAATTATATTGCAGGACCTGCAGGTGATGTTCTGTGTTTGAGGGGGGACCCTCAAGTTGTCAAACCAGCAGAGAGTTGCAGCTATTGCAGCTGCAGTAAAAAAAAATATCATATTTTCAGCTGTCTGCTATTTGCTGGTTTGGCACCTTGAGGGTCTCTCCTCTTTTTGGCCGGAGTGTCAGCTACAACACCAGCATAAAAGGATGATAACATGGCATGAACTGGATCCCTGGGCTGGAATAATTGTTTTGGGTTCCATTTTGGTGATTTGTAAGTTTGAAATATGTACATTGCATTATTTTTCTTTAGCTTTTCAATTGGTTCATAGGTGGTAGCAATTGTCATGTTATTATCTTCTTTATGGTGAAGTGCCTCTGGTGGATTATCAAGGGTTAGCATAAATGGTTGAGCAACTCCAGCTGAGGTATGTCATGTGCTTAGTGGCTGGAGGAGTAAATTCCGCAGCTGTGCCACATCTTTAGGCCCAGCAGTGACTATAATAACTTGACTGATAAGGCACTGAAACCACAGTGGGATGGATACATAATGTTGGCGAAGCCTTGTTACAGTAGGGCCCTGCTCATCCATTCCGGACCACCACTGTAAAGCGAAATCCACTGTAAAGTGGAACACATTGATTAACATTGACAAAAATGGCGCCCGATGCCCGAAAACCACCATAAAACCGGAACAAGCGCCATAGGAGCGGGGCCTTTCTGCAATTGACAACCGCTGTATCAGTGGAACGCTGTAAAGCAGAGCGCCGCAAAGCGGGGCCCTACTGTATTAGTTTCAAAAATATACCAACAGGAGAAAATGGTATGTACCAAAAATCTTTGCTGTTGCTATTATTATTATTATTATTGTTAAATTCTAATTTTAAATTATTTTTATGCAGAGATTTTGACTTTTGGAATTGCCAATGTGTCAGTCCTTATTAATGAGAGTAATATATAAGGGTAAGTCGGTTTACAGTATTTTCTTCCAATAATCAGCTGTTTCATTGATGTTTTAAACATCCAGAGATGCTCACCTTTAGCAATTAATGTCTTAGCGTATTTTTATCTTTTGCCCTTTATACTGTATGCCTGATAAGTCAGAAGGCCACTGAAGAAGACACTTTGTCCAAACGTGTTTGGCTATACTTTGCTTTTGCATTTGCTATCTTATCTTGAAGTAGCACTGATTTTTTTTACAGCTGCAGAATGTTATTTATTTATTTTATTTATTTATTTTATTACATTTTTAGACCGCCCTATAGCAATAAGCTCCCAGGGCGGTGTACAGCATAATAAAACAGGTTAAAATACAAGTGGATGTAAATACACAATAAAACATAATTAAAAATTTTCAATTTTAAATTCAAATTTTAAAATTTTTTAAATGCCTGGGCGAAGAGGTAGGTCTTTACCTGGCGCCGAAAAGATAACAAAGAAGGCGCCAGGCGTATCTCATCAGGGAGGGCGTTCCATAGTTTGGGGGCCACCACTGAGAAGGCCCTAGCTCTAGTTATCGTTCTCCGTGCCTCCCTATGCGTTGGGACACGGAGAAGGGCCTTCGACGTCGAGCGCATCGACCGGGTAGGTACATAGCGGGAGAGGCGTTCCGCCAGGTATTGCGGTCCGATGCCGTTAAGGGCTTTATAGGTAAGAACCAACACTTTGAATCTGGTTTTGGTTTTTATATTCTGTTTTCTGTATTCTGCTTTATTGATTCAATACCATATGTAGGCTTTTAGCAGTGACATTATGTTGGTTTAACAATATGCATGTATTAAATGTTTATATTCATTTTGGTTTTTATATATGCACCTGAACTCTTTTTTGAGCATTGTGTGTTTTCTGTTAAGGTAGATTTTAACTTTCCAGTTTTGGTGCATATTTTTGCAAGCAACTTCTAATGTAATGCATTTTTGTATGTTATTTTCACTCATTTTTATACACATTTCTCTCTAATATATGCATTTCTGTAAACATTGGTTAGAGAACTGTATTAGAAAATATGGATAAGTTTAAACTGCAAAGGATGGCTGTTTTTTGGTTCTGTTTTTCAGCTGACTGCCTGACCTTGGGGCAATCAGTCTTCTACTTCACAGGACTGTCATGAAGATAAAAGTTGGAGAGCAGAGTATGTATGACATATGGTGATAAAACATATACACAAGGTAACAAAATAAAAGCCCTGGCTTATCTTACAGGATTGTTGTAAAGATTCCTGTGTTCCAAAGACAGTGATGCATGTTCAGGCACTGTGTGCATGCTAAATTTTATTATTAAACTCTGTGTGAACTACATTTTTTGGAAAGCAGTGTGTTCAAAGCAACCAAGAAGATCTGTTCTGTGGCAGTTAATCTGAGGTGGCCCACTCCGGTTGCAGCTTCTCATCTGAAATGCACGGTCAACCAGATCTGGAACTGAGGTAGAAAAATATGCAAGTCTCCTGAGCATTTCTAGTCATCCCCTTGTATGGTTAACATAGGAACAATAGTCAGAGGCAGCTGCGGAAGGCAGGAAGGAACAATATGGTGCACCTTGAAAGCATCGTGCAAAATGGCTCCCATGCAATTGGGGGGGCTGGTCCATTAGGACAACTGTTCCATTGCCATTGTCTCTGCCCTTAGCCAGCCCCCGCCTGTCTGCCTTCTTACTTACAGCCAATCCAGGATACGGAACTGCCTGTCAACTTCGTCCTCCATAGTCTCAGTATTTGTCCTTGTGGAACTTGGCAGGGAGGAGAGTGAGAGTAAAATGAGAATTATGTGGCTCTGCCTACAATTGGCTCCAGCTCCACCTACTGGTGGGCTCCCTGCCTTCCGCCCCACCAGCACCAGTGGGCACCAGCCATCGCTGCACACAATGTTGGTCATAGTTCGGTGTGGTCCCCTGTGAAAGATTTCCCTCTCTCCCTTCTAGAAATGTATGAAAAGGCCTTAGAATCATAGAATAGTAGAGTTGGAAGGGGCCTACAAGGCCATTGAGTCCAACCCCCTGCTCAATGAAGGAATCCAAACCAAAGCATTCCCAATAGATGGCTGCCCAGCTGCCTCTTGAATGCCTCCAGTGTCGGACAGCCTACTACCCTTCTAGGTCATTGGTTCCATTGTTGTATGGCTCTAACAGTTAGGAAGTTTTTCCTGATGTCCAGTTGAAATCTGGCTCCCTGCAACTTCAGCCCATTATTCCATGTCCTGCACTCTGGGATGATTGAGAAGAGATCCCGGCCTGCCTCTGTGTGACAACCTTTCATGTACTTGAAGAGTGCTTCACAGAACATCTCACAGAACCCTACCCTGGACACACACTTCTTCATTCTTTCTTTGAATGAATGCAAACTTATAGGAGCCATGTGCCTTTTTGGGGCCAGTAGACACATTTGAAATTCTGCGAATGTGCAATGTATAAATGTTCCGATTCTGTATAAGGCAGTTTCCTGTTTTCCTATGTGTGCTTGATTGCTCATTGTGTGATTATGACTTTCAGCTTATATAGTGGGGAGTGGGGCATAACACAAAATGCCTGCCACATCTGAAAGAGCAGGAAAAGAGGCAGGGCCCCAAAATGGTGAGAGGATCCTCCAGCCCCATCAGCTGCTCCAACAGTGGGCAGAAAGGCAGCTACACTAGCCACTGTCACAATCCCTCACAAAGAGAAGCTCTTTGCACCTATCTTCTTATTGGAACAGATGGAGGGGATGTCCAGTCTTGGCAGCAAATTCAATGTAAACATGGTTAAAGGGGTATTTTCCATGTAGGCGAGGTTGAGCCGTTGCAAACAGGGACTGAATAGAGCAAACAGTCTCTTGTAAATAGTGGGTTGTTGAAAAGACATTTACTGAGACCTTAGCAAGCACAGCAGAAAGTACTGGCAAATACACTGGTGCCTGTAGGCACTTCATTGGTGACACCTGGATCAAACTATCCACCTGCCATGGGACATTATTCAATGAGTTCTTAGTACTGCTTCACATCCTGTCAGTGATAACTGCTGATGGACGGAGGCAGGCAGGCTTCATGAAAATTAATCGGTGCCTGCTCTTTAACAGGGTTGGATGAGTCAAATAATTAACTCGCCAGTAGAGAAGAGGTTATAAGCTATGGAGCAGGAGATTTTGTTGCCAGTTCCATGGAAGGTCTACTGTCAGTCAGTGATGAGGGACAGGAGTCCTGGCGTAAATGCCTGCACTTTTGTTACCTTGTCCTGAAGACAGGTAGAATATTGAGTTACGTGGCTCTTACTCTGCTGCTTCAATCTTCCACTGAACATGGAAGTAACGATTTGAGTCATTAGCTTTCAAGGCTCAAAACGACTGGGTGGTATTCAATGTTAGTCCTACTCAAAGTAGACCCATTGAAGTTGATAGACATGACTAACTGACATTCATTAATTTCAGTGGGTCTACGTTGAGTCAGACTTAGTTGAGTACAGCCCATCATTATTTTGTTCATAAATTGCTTCCCATGAGGCATCCTGAAGCAATTTACAATACAATAGAACATTTATGAAACAGTTACATATATAAAAACAGTTAAAACAATTGCATATGCAAAAATTATTTTACAAAACAGAGAGATTAAAACAACAGTGTATACATAAAATGAATTCAAACATTGGTTCAAAAATGTAAGTTGTGTGGGTTTCATCAAGCATATCACTCCTCAAAACATCCCCATGACATAACTGGGAGAGGACACAATTGTCCTAGCATCTCTCCCTTTACTTCATTTGCTACTGATAAGGATGTAAGAAGACAGCAATTTCTGTTCTGATCTGTATTTGTCACAATCAGCTCTGTTTCCATTCCACTGCAGTTTGTTTTCTGCCATACTTGTTATTCATCTCACTGTCTGCTATTTAATGTCAGTTACATACGTTGTGTGAGTTATACAGCTAGCTACATAAGTTAAGTGACTTTCATTTCAATGTAAAGAAAATATCAAAATGATGTTTTAAAAAGTCATTAGTTACTTATCCTTTTTGGACTCAGAAACATTAACAATAAAGATGTGAACGAATACCAATTGTATTTGCTTGACTGATTTCCATTTCTGACCACAGACACACATGTAAATTGAAGGAATCTCTGCTTCCTTTTCTATTTTTTTTAAAAAAACTGCAACATCCCTAGCTGCTGCTGCTTATGTGGGTTGTCCAATTTTCATGTGTTGATGGCATACTAAAATTTACTTACATCCCACTCCACAAGCAGTAGTCAAAGAAGATAAGAAAAGGCTGAAATAAAGCAATGGGTGAAAACCAGAGATGCTACAGCCATCTAGATTAGCTGGTGTGGTCTCTTTTAGATGTGGTTGGACAATAGCTTCCATCTCATCCAGCCAGCATAGCCAGGGATGATGGGAGATGTAGACTAACAACAATGTCTGGAGGCCACTACACTGGCTACCCACGTTCTAGATCGCTGGAGAAGACAATGGTCCTGCAGCAACATTCTTGCTTTGGTAACATCAGCTCAGTTCTAAGTTGTTTTTTTCAACTCTCCAATAAGACTGACTGTGTTTTAACTGCATATTAATGTGGGTGGAGAGTCAAGTTTTTTCTCCGTCTCTCATAACACTAGAACTTGGATATATCCAATGAAGATGGATATTAGGAGATACAGGAAAGACAAAAGAAAGTGCTTCTTCACACAGCACATAGTTAAATATGGAATCCGTTCTCACAGGTGGCAGTAATGATCACCCAGTTGGATTACTTTAAGGAGGATTAGACAAATTCATGTTGGAGAAGGTTATCGATGGCTACTAGCCTCAATGCCGGTGTTCTGCCTCCACTGCCAGAGGCATTATGCCTCTGAATGCCAGTTCCTGGGAATCACAAGTGGGAGGATGGTGTTGTGCTCAGGACCTCTCAGCTGTCCATGGTGGATGCTGGACTAGACAGGCCATTGGCCTGATCCAGCAGGCTCTTATGTATCAGAACACACGCATCTCCATATAATGAATAATGTAGGCCTAAAAAGTTGAGCTGCCTCAAAAGGCTGCCCTTGAGGTTGGTCCGGAAGCTGCAGCTGGTGCAAAATGCTGCGGCGAGACTGCTCACCGGGGCAGGGTATCGCCAACATGTCACCCCGTTGCTGAAAGAATTGCGATGGCTGCCCATTTGCTACAGGGCCAAGTTCAAGGTTCTAGTTCTGGTGTACAAAGCCCTATACAGCTTGGGACCAGGATACCTGAAAGACTGTCTTACTCTTTATATGCCCAGTCGATCACTGCGTTCTGCAGGTGAGGGCCTCCTGTACAGACCATCTCATCAGGAGGTTCGTTCTGCACAACATAGGAAATGGACCTTTAGTGTGGCGGCACCTACCCTGTGGAATTCCCTCCCCTTAAATATTAGACAGGTGCCACCTCTGTTATCTTTTCAGCACCTATTGAAGACTTCCTTCTTTCAACAAGCCTTTTAAGTTGAGACCTATCCCAGTCTGTGTCTATATTGGAATTGCTTTTTGATACGTTCTTTTTTTAAAAAAAATGTTTTAACTCTTTTTAAAGATCTTTTTAAAGCTTTTAAAAATGTTTTTAAAGTTGTTCTGTTTTAATGTATTTTAAGGTCTGTTTTTATGGTGTTTTGATGTGTTTTTAGTGCTTTTGTTTGCCGCCCTGGGCTCCTGCTAGGGGAAGAGCGGGATATAAATCAAATAATAAATAAATAAATAAAAAGTAAAAGAGCTGCTTGTATCTCACTTTGAATCACCTGAAATCCCAGCTAGTGACTCCAAGGGTACAAGGAATAGGGAACTGGTGTGTGATCTCCAGGACATGCCCGCTCGGGACAATGTTTTTTTTTATTATTATTAGTTACTAAAGTTGAGACGCAGCGTGGCATAGGAACTTACGAAGCTGCCTCATACTGAGTCAGACCATATTGGTCTATCTAGCTCAGTATTGTCTACACTGACCAGCAGTGGCTCTCCAGGGTTCCAGACAGGGTCATCTCCCAGCCCCACCTGGAGATGCCAGGGATTGAACCTCAGACCTTCTACATGCAAGACAGATCCTCTACCACTTTGTTCCTCATCCATAGTGGCGAGATTGTCCTTAGGACTGGGGACACAGGATGAAATGCTCTCACTCAGCCATGAAACTCACTGGGTGACCTCAATTACTATCACTCAGACTAATCTACCTGACAGGGTTGCCGTGAGGACAAATGATTGTCAGGGAGAAGTGTCATCCTTGGATAAAGGGTAGGTTTTAAATATAATGTCAATATTTGGGAAGTGAAAAACACACACCACTAGTTGTTAATATCCCACAAAGAGTAGACCCGTTGAAATAATGGTCTCACATAAATTAGGGTGACTGAATTTCAGTGGGTCTACTCTGAGTATGTCTTTGTCAGATATCAACCAGTATTGATATTATTAGTGTGCCATCTTCTATTTGCAAGGTCTGTACAAAAAGCACAAGGGAACAGGTCCTTGCCCCAATGGGCTTGAAATCTTTTTGATGGGAGGCAGCAGAGGATAGAGCAACTGCTTTGCCTGCAGAAGGTCCCAAATTCCATCCCCAGCATCTCCAGGTAGGGTTGAGAATGTCACCTGTCTGAAACCCTAGAGAGCTGCTGCCAGTCAGCATAGACAGTACTGAGCTAGATGGACCAATGGTCTGATTTGAGATAAGGCAGGTTCCTATGACTTAGTCCCATGCAAGTGTGTGAAGGTTTGCAGCCTGAATCAACTAAAGATCTCTGACTGGATGACAGCCCTGGGATTAGCACTCCTAAGGGTCTCTAACTCAAAACTGGGAGTCAAGCAGAATAGGGACATTTCCTGTGGTCTCTTGTTTCCAGGTTCAGAAGCTCATTTATCCTCTTTCCGCCTCTGCAAAATATGTTCCTGTTTTGAACAAGACTGTGGCACCTCACAGATATGTTTTACAGGGGCATTTAAAGCCCTTGAGTCAGTTTTATGACATTGTTAATTATACTCATGAGCTGGATCAGAAAAGCATTCATGAAACACTCCACAGTAACTCTACACATGAAAAGGTGTCAATTGACCACCAAGCTGACAGAGTTTTAATGTGTGATTTATGTGTTTGGATTTAGAGCTGCTGGAGTTAAAGACCATGCAAGCACCTTTGAAGGGTGGCTGTAGACCAGGGATGAGGGATTTCAGGCTTACAGGGCCAAACGTGGCCCTCCATGCATCTCTCTCTGGCCCTCGGGATTCTGCCCAAGCTGTTTCTCTGACTGGCCTGTCCAATGCCCACCTTGAGTGCTGTGGCTGCCTGAAATGTGTCCTTGGACTGTGATATAATGCTGCTTGCTTACCTGGACATAGAAAAATGTAGATGTACTGCCTTCAAGTCGATTCCAACTTATGGTGACCCTATGAATAGGGTTTTCATGAGGCTGAGAGGCAGTGACTGGCCCAAGGTCACCCAGTGAGCTTCATGGCTATGTGGGGATTCGAACCCTGGTTTCCCAGGTCATGGTCCAACACCTTAACCACTACACCACACTGGCTCCTGGACATAGAGGTGGGGGAGTATTTGTAGACACCTCTGAAGTTTGGTTGGTTGGAATGTAGCCTGCTTTACAAAGGTAAGAGTCACCTCCATTCAGGGCCGGCCCCAGGCATGCCGGGGCCCTTGGGTACCAGTCTGCCCTGGGCCCCTCCTCTCCCCCTCCACGATCCGCGGAACTTAACCATCCATGGACCGCAAGACAGGAGCTTCCACGCCACCCACCATCCCCCCTGCTATCTCCATGCTTCACCTACCTTTCCATTGTTTTTTGCAGTGCATGCAGGTTTGCCATCAATCAAGATGGCGGCCGAGGTTTCCCTAAGGAGCTGAAGCCTCTGCTGCCATCTTTGTTGATGGCAGCAACGCACGCATGTAGCACTCATGCGTGCCATCAGCCAAGATGGCGGCAGAGGCTTCAGCCCCTTAAGGAAACCTCAGCCGCCATCTTAATTGATGGCAAATCTGCATGCTGCAAAAAAACCCAGAAAGGTAGGTAAAGCGGGGGGATAGCGGGGGATGGTGGTCCGCGAATGCTTCCGCGAATCGTGGAAGGAGAGCGGAGGGCCCCCTGTAGCTCCAGGGGCCCTCAGGCCAGTGCCCCACCTGGCTGCCCTTTAGAACCAGCCCTGCCTCCATTGATCCAGCCACTTTTGCCTCTGGCCCCGCCCACTACTGGCATGTGACCCGCGGAAGGTTGTCCACGAGAAAATGTGGCCCTTGTCTGAAGAAGGTTCCTTACCTCTGCTGTAGCCCATCAGCTAGAAAAAATGAGACTGCACATACTTGGGAATACTGCCTCCTGAATTCAGTGGGTTTTACTCAAGAGGAGGCATGCTTAGGATTGGGATTCAAGAAGGTTTACATTTTAATTTTTGCTCTTTTTTAAAAAATTGAGGTGTACAAGCAGAGTTTGCATACACTGTGATCTATTTTCCCCAATGAAAACAGAGTTGAGAGAAAATACATTTTAAAAAATGCACAATTTTCATATTTAATTCAAAATATTTAATGAAGCCCATATATTAAAGTAGAAGAGCCAGCCTGTCTCATTTTCTTCAGTCTGAGAAGTTAGCCTAATCTTTCTTCTAAAATATTTAAATTATTGCCAGCATTTGGATGTATATATGTATCAACACTTCTTGGCTCGGTTATTATTACTTGTCATTAACATCTAAAGGAGAAAAGTCTAGAATTGACAGTAAGAGCAAATGATTATAAATGAGGGGAAAACAGAAAATATATGACAAAGACTAATACCCCCCAAAATGGCCCATCTCATTATGGTTGGACTGAAAAATAATGGGAATGTATAGGGGCTTTTGTTGGTGTGTTGATGCAATTTGAGATGAATGGGTGCCTGATTATATGAATGTATGTCTGAGTGAGTGTGTATGTTTATATGCTGTATATATGGCTGTATATATGGCTGTTTTTATACGTTTAATTGTTGTATATTTTAGTTGTATTATGTGCTTCGGAGAGAGTTTTATCCATCAGGCGGGGAGACTTGAGGGGGCCCCAATTACCGTAGTGACGGGCAAAGGAAGGTATGGCGCTGTGAGAAGGACATGCCAGGTAAGGGGAACGCGGTCCAGACATGTTGTGGCTGTGCCTTCTTCCGGTCCTTCCCACACCCGCAAGGTCGTTGGTAGTCCTATCAGCCAACTCTCAGATCTCCAGTTGCTGTTATTACATGCCAGATCGGTATATAATAAAACCTCCCTCGTCCACGATTTGATTGTGGATGAGGCAGCCGATCTGGCATGTATAACCGAGACCTGGGTGGGTGAGCAGGGAGGAGTTGGTCTCTCTCAGCTCTGCCCACCAGGGTACTTGGTTCAGCATCATGGTAGATCTGAGGGTCGGGGAGGTGGGGTCGCTGTCGTCTATAAGAGTTCCATCTCACTCACCAAGCACCATGTTCATTCAGTTACTGGCCTGGAGTGTTTGCACCTTGTGTTGGGCCAGAGGGACAGGCTGGGAATCCTTTTGGTGTACCGCCCACCTTGCTGCCCAATGGCTTCCCTAACTGAGCTGGCGGAAGTGGTCTCGGATATATTGTTGAGGTCCCCCAGACTGGGGGATTTCAACATTCATGCCGAGACCACTTTGTCTGGCGCGGCTCAGGACTTCATGGCTTCCATGACAGCCATGGGGCTGTCTCAATATGTTAGTGGTCCAACACATGTATCGGGGCACACTCTAGACCTTGTTTTTGCTACTGAGCATGGGGAAAGTGATCTGGATGTGGAGAGTTTTACAACACTCCCTTTGTCATGGACAGACCACTGCTTGCTGAAGTTTAGACTTTCAGTAACCTCTTCTCTCTGCAAGGGTGGGGGACCTATTAAAATGGTCCACCCCCGGAGACTAATGGATCCTGAAGGTTTTCAAAGGGCTCTGGGGGATTTTCCGGCTGATAGGACTGGCGCTCCTGCTGAAGCCCTGGTCGCTCTGTGGAATACGGAGATGACCCGGGCTGTAAACACGATCGCTCCTGCACGCCCTCTCCTGTGTAGTGCTCATACAGCTCCATGGTATACTCCGGAGCTGAGAGCGATGAAGCAAGATAGGAGGAGGCTTGAGCGGAAATGGAGATGAACTCCCGACGGATACAATTATGCGCTGGTTAGTGCTTCGACTAAGCTCTATGTAGGAGCAGTGAAGGCATCTAAAAAACATCATTTTGCTGCCACTATTAAATCATCTCTTTGCCGCCCAGCGGAGCTCTTTCGAGTTGTCCGGGGGCTTCTCCATTCAAACCCTCCGGACACGGTGGAATCATCGGAGGCCCGCTGTAATCAGTTTGCCAATCACTTCCAGAATAAGATCTCATGTATCCTCCAGGACCTAGACTCTCAAGTTATAGCAGTAGATCCTAGTGAGATGTCCGGAGCACAGTCTTGTCCTGTTTTGTTGGATGAGCTTCAGTTGGTTCAACTCGAGGACGTGGACAAGGTGCTTGGACAGGTACGTGCAACCACTTCGGTACTGGATCCTTGCCCCTCCTGGTTGATAAAAACTAGTAGGAATGGAACAGGTAGCTGGGCCAAGGAAGTGATAAATGCCTCTTTACGAGAGGGAGTGGTCCCGGGCTGTCTGAAAGAGGCAGTGGTGAGACCACTCCTGAAAAAGCCTTCCTTGGACCCAGACAATTTTAACAGCTACAGGCCAGTGGCGAATGTTCCATTCCTGGGCAAGGTCTTGGAACGGGTGGTTGCTGGCCAGCTCCAGGCGCTATTGGATGAAACTGATTATCTAGATCCATTTCAATCGGGTTTTAGGCCCGGTTTTGGCACTGAGACAGCCTTGGTCGCCCTGTACGATGACCTATGTCGGGAAAGAGACAGAGGGAGTGTAACTCTGTTGATTCTCCTTGATCTCTCAGAGGCTTTTGATACCATCGACCATGGTATCCTTCTGGAGAGGCTCGCGGAGTTGGGAGTTGGAGGTATTGCTTGGCAGTGGTTCCGCTCCTACTTGGCGGGTCGTCTCCAGAAGGTAGTGCTTGGGGAACATTGCTCGACACCACGGGCTCTCCAATATGGGGTTCTGCAGGGGTCAGTTTTGTCCCCCCTGCTTTTTAATATCTACATGAAGCTGTTGGGAGAGGTCATCAGGAGTTTTGGAGTGCGTTGTCATCAGTATGCTGATGACACGCAGCTCTACTTCTCCTTTTCATCTTCTTCAGGTGAGGCTGTCGATTTGCTGAACCGTTGCCTGGCCGCGACAATGGACTGGATGAGAGTTAACAAACTGAAGCTCAATCCAGACAAGACTGAGATGCTGTTGGTGGACGGGTTCTCTGATCGGATGGTGGATATATACCCTGTCCTGGACGGGGTTACACTCCCCCTAAAGGACCGGGTTCGTAGTCTGGGAGTCTTTTTAGACTCTTCCCTCTCACTTGAGGCTCAAGTAGCCTCGGTGGTTAGGAATGCGTTTTACCAACTTCGGTTGGTAGCCCAGCTACGTCCCTATTTGAGTAAAGAGGACCTTACATCAGTGGTACATGCTCTGGTAACCTCACGTTTGGATTACTGTAATGCGCTTTACGTAGGGCTACCTTTGAAGACAGTTCGGAAGCTACAACTAGTGCAAAATGCGGCGGCCAGATTGCTGACAAGGACCAAGTGGTCCGAGCATATAACACCTGTTCTGGCCAGCTTGCACTGGTTGCCAATACGTTTCCGGGCTAGATTCAAAGTGTTGGTATTAACCTATAAAGCCTTATACGGTGCGGGACCATGATACCTTGCGGAACGCCTCTTCCGATATGAACCGGCCCGTGCACTACGTTCTGCTACGAAGGCCCTCCTCCGGGTTCCAACTCACAGGGAGGCCCGGAGGATGATGACAAGATCTAGGGCCTTCTCAGTGGTGGCCCCCGAACTATGGAACAGTCTCCCCGAGGAAGTACGCCTGGCGCCGACTCTGCTCTCCTTCCGGCGCCAGGTCAAAACCTTCCTATTCTCTGAAGCATTTTAAGTTACACTGATTTACTTTTAAAAATGTTTATTGTATTGGATTGTTGATTGTATTTTAGTATTATTTTGTTATTCATTGTATTTTTATGCTATTTTATGTTCACCGCCCAGAGAGCTATTGCTAGTCGGGCGGTATATAAATTTAATAAATAAATATAAATAAATAAAATAAATAAATTTCCCATCTGCTCATTATTTTGCAATTTCCCCCGATTTATATTGGTGTAAATGGAATGGCATAAAGCTTTGGAAGTTTCAGAGTTAGCTAGTCAGGGACCAGGAAACTTCTGGTACAAACAACCAGGGTTCTGTTGATGAGAAACTGCCCAGTCACAGCTATTTTGAAATCCTGGAGATGGACCAAGATGGGCCATTGGTCTGATCCAGCAGAACTCTTCTTAATTTCTCATGTTGAATTTCCGAGCTCAGGATGGATGTGTCTTGTTGCTAGTGTGCATGTAGGCCAGGGGTGCTGAACCTCAGGTCCTGGGCACTGAATTGAGTCCTTTCTATCTGGCCCTCAGGACTCTGCCCAGGCCATACCCCTCTCCCCTAGTCCACCTCTACCTGCTCCTGCTTCTTGCCCCCCCTCAAGTGCTTTTTCCTGGCAAGAATGTGTCCTTGAACTGTGATAATGTCTCTTCCTTCCTTGGATGGAGGTGTATATGCATAGAAGTTGATGAGATATAAATCTCTGGTTTTCTCATGGCTAGAATGTAGCCAATGGTACCAAGGTCAGAGTCCTTTTGTGTTGCTCCACTCACTTTTGCCTTTGGCTACTCCCACCACTGGCATGCAGCTCCCAGAAGGTTGCCCACAAGGGAATGTGGCCCTTGAGCTGAAAAAGGTTCCCCAACCCCAACATAGGCAAATGCATGTGCATAAATGCACAGGCTCATCATTCTCACATGCAGCAGCTGGCTGTGATGTCTATTTTGAACTTGGGGTCATATAATATAGGACAGCTTTCCCCCCCCCTTCTAGTCAACATTTACCAAATTGCAGATTGTCTTCTACATCAACAGAGGACAGGCTGTTGCAAGGTCAATTAATAATAGCATGCAGCAGGGACGCAGCGGCCCAGAAGATGTTGTTGGACCTGGAATGATGGGAGTTGTAGTCCTACAATGTCTGGAGGGCCACAGCAGTTGTGGACATCGCGGAGGGGGCAGCGGGGCTCACCTAACCTCCTGACAGCTGAGTCGCTGTTGCTTACCAGGAAAGCGAGCGAGGTGGTGAGAAAACCACCATTGTGCAAACACACCAGATTGTCCTGCCTGTGCATTTACACAGTGCCAATCTCCCCATCACCTTACCCCTCCCACTCTCCCTCCCGGTAAGCAGCAGTGACCCAGGTGGTGGGAGGTCAGGTGAGAGCTCCCATCACACCATGCCATCCATTACTGGGCTACAGGTTCCCCAGCCTCCAGCAACATGCTATGGTAAAAGGAATATGTCTCATAGAGAAATCCTTGGGATGGCAGCTGGGAAATGTTTCAAGACTGTACCCAGGTTTCATATCTGGAATGTTAAACATTTTGCCACACAAGCCCTTCCTCCCCACACACACACACACACAAGTAATCTGGCAAATTGCACGCCATTCCTACTGGTACTAACTAGAAAGGTGCACAGGTGGGCTTAATTGTTGATTGTGCTGATGTGATAATTATATATTTTTTGCTCCTGGTTTGCATAATTAGTGCATAACACCACCTGTTCTGCACAAAAGTCTGGGGAGAACTTTTGTTCCAGAAAGGACTTTTCTTTTGCACATGGAGAGAAATTTGCTGGACAAAAATCTGCAACTGTTGCCTGAAATACTGTAGTTTTTTTAAAAAAAACAATTGGCCTTACCTCTTTCCCCCATCAGGTGATGGTGGTGACGATGGGTGAGGAACCAAAGTGTCCTGCAAGTGTTTGTAGCGAAGAAAGCAATTCTGGGGGGCAATCAATAAGAGTTAGAACTGTAGGCCATCGCCCAGTTGTTGTCTGAGATCATTTCCTTTCTACACTCCGGTCTCCTCCTCTTGTACCATTCATGAAGCTTCTTGTTTCTTTGATGTTAAGGACACAAGAAGCTTCCAGTGGATTGTGTCCTGTCTTTTTTTATAACCTACTGGCTGTGAAATTATGACTTCTCAATTATAAGCATTCATAAAGTCTAGCGTCTCACAAAAACTCCAGTACTGGGCCCCAAAAATATTGTCCCAAAGGGCAGCCCCCAAAACACAAATGTGTAATGCTCACGGGACTACGTTTGTGAAAAAGAAGTTCTTGTTCATCTCTGTGACCCAAACAATCCCACAGCGCATGGTGAACCTCACAAAGAGCACCAATGGATCGGACCAAAGGCCCATCTAGTCAGCCTCATGCTGCTCACCGGGACCATCCTGATGCCTACAAGAAGCCCACATAAGGTCCCTCCCATCTTTGCTTCTCAGCATGTAGTATTCCATGGTCGACCTTCTCTGAACATGTAGGCTCTATAGAGCCATGGTGGTTAACATTTAGTCATAGACCTATCTTCAACGAATGTGTCTAATCAAGGAATGGAGGACCTCAGGCTCAGGGCTGAACATAGCCCTCCAGCCTGAACATTAAAAAATGACCTGTGGCCTTACCTGTGCTTTTGGTCTCTTCTGTTCCTCTCCCTCCTATGCTTTGGTGAATAGGTCTTCCAAATATGCTGCAGCACATAAATTCCAGCAATGGATGCTGGTCCATTGGGATGAATGGGGCACTATGCCAGTCACATCCACACCATACATGTAAAGCACTCTTACACCACTTTAACAGCCATGGCCTCCCCAGCACCCTTCACAAACTACAGTCCCCAGGATTCTTTGGGGAAACCATGACTGTTAAAATGGAATACGCCTGCTTTAAATCTACGGTGTGGATGTGACCTTAGCCAGCCCCCACCTGCTTGCCTTCTTACTTAAAATCGGTCAGGTGGTCTGCCTGTCATTTGGCTCTGCCTCCACATACTGTTGGTCTCCCTATCTTCTACCCTACCATTCTGATGGGCACCAGCCACCACTGAGTTCCAGAGATTGCTCAGAGGGTTTTTTTGGGGGGGAGGGGATGTGTAGAAGTGCAAAGTTTCCTCTGTGTGCACTGCAACATAACAGCCTTCCTCTGATGTACTCCAGCATTTGGCAGATGAAAGCAGATAAACTGGGGAGTGCATGCAAAATTTTCCTCTCAGCTTCCCAGCTGGGACCACACCTTTCCTCAGTTTCCTGCCCGCATCTTTGAGTTATTCCTGTGGAGAATGGCCATCCAGCTCAGCAACTGGAGGGCAGCCAAAATCACCTGCCTTTCTTCAGGGCCAGTGCTATTAATTGCTTACGGACACTGAGCTTTTGACGTCTACGTGCAGGAGAGTGGAAATGATATATGCACTGCGGGCCTGGACGGAAGGCCATTAATGTTTACTAGCTAGCTGCCCACCAAGTTGGAAGATCATTAGGCAGCCGGGTGCAGCTCGCCTGGGTGAGCTCGGGGTTTTCAAGCATGCACACTGAGCAGCGGGTGAAAGGAGAGGATTGGCTGATGGGCTCTTAAGGTCACAGCAGCTCTTTTCTGAATGAATGTGATGCATGTAACAAAGTGGTGGACAAGGAGCAGGGAGACCTAGGTTTAAAATAAGGCGAAGCTGAACCCGGTAGTGTCTGGTGCCATTGGTGCTGCTGGGGTGAAAAACAGGGAGGCCAGCATGAGGCAGTGTCTGAACCAATGGCAGGCAGGACTGGAGCCAATGACGCATGGAGCAAACAAACTTTGCTCTTGCCCCTATCCGATTCCCTGCGGAGTTCTACAAAGAGCAAAACTCAGAGCCAGGAGGAGCCAGGACAGGCACTGCCGTCCCCTAGATTGATTATAAATCAAAAGGCAGGCAGGTGGGGGCTGGCTGAGGGCAAAGTGAAGTTGGGAAAGTGCCACAGTTGTCCTAATAGAGCAGCCTCCGATAGCTGAAAGCCCTCCCAACACACACAGACACCATACATTTTACAGTCTCATGGAGGGGGAAGATTCCAGCTATTTGGGCACTGTGGAGTATGCCCGTTTCTGCGGGAGCTTCCTTGATCTGAGTCACTGGCAGATGCTATACCTCCCCCCAAGTGTGGAACTCCTCATTCCCTTCCCATAAAACCTCTTGGAACAGGACCTATTTGGGGGGGGCAGGTAGCCACCAGCCAGTTGAAGCAAGATGATAGCCAACCAGCTGATCAGCCTCAAGGACCTTTTGGGCTAAATTTCAGATGTTGGGGAGACAACAGAGAGGAGAGTGGTGGACGAGTCCAAGCTAACGAGGGACAAATGTAAGCAAACATTGTTGTTTTAATAGGATTTTGTTTTTAAAATCTCATATTTTATGACAGTTCTGCACAACATTAACCTTTAGTTCAGACCATCAAAGCCCCTTTCAGGATCAGACCATCTGGTCCAGCCCTATGTTTCCAACAACGATCAATGTCTGGACAGGCACTAGCAGGACGTGAAGGTGACTATATCTATATTGGAGGTACACTGTCTCTGGACTTGCAGGCTCCATGACTAGTTTCATGGCAATCAGTCATTATCGTACCTGGATTTGTTGGCTCATTATTAATTGATTTTATTGTAGCAGGACCTTCTTTGTGAAAACATTACAAATAGTTGGAGGGAGGTGCCCAGAATGACAAAACAATATGATAAAAAGTCACAATTTTATTCCGTTTGTATAAATAAAAAATGTATAAAAAGCCCAACGCATTTCGGCTAATCACATATAGCCTTCATCAGGGGAAGCTTGTTTAAATTCTTCCTTCAAAGTAATGATGTTATTGATATTATTCAAAAGATTACAAATTGTCTGACCAGATTCTGCCTGATGAACGTGCTACTGACAATTTGTAATCTTTCGAATTGAATGACATCCACTTTTTTCCACCTTGTGAAAACATTCGCCATGACTCTAGTAATTTGACAGAGCCTGAATTAACGACGACTTTTTGGGGGGAGTCTGCGTTGTACCAGTGCCTGCTAATGAATTCCCGGCTGCAGCGATGACATGCACAAAATCCTCTGTTCTACTTTGCCTGTATTTTTTTTTTATTAAAAAAATCTGCATAACCTGACTTCATTAGATTCGACAGCTATCCCCTTCAATAATATTCTTTAGACTGCACATATCACTGTAGACTGCCTCTCCATGTTACTGCTAACATCTGCCATGGAGCCTTCGCTACACGCAAGCAGAAACCTCATCCTTTCGTTACTCAGTGTGCCTATGAGAAGGTTATAGACATATAGCGCAAATTAACGTCAAGATTGATTAGGCGCTGCAGGCACGAATTGGGCTCTTCCTGATCCTGCTGTTTCCTGGGGGCTGGGGTCCAGAAACGGCATATGCTTTCAAATTCTTATGAGCGTCAAAGCGGAGAGCAGTCAAAGTAAAGGAACAAAGAGCTTGCAAAACAACTGCATGAAATCCCCGGCTTTTACAGTGTCTGGACCTTGGGAGAGATGGAGTGTGTGTGTGTGAAAGGAGGGGTTGTATTCCTCCTTGAATGACTCCTAGTGCTCCTCCAGATGACATGTTTATTGAGCATTCATCCTGATTTCCTTGCACAAAGCTTACACAGAGATTAGACAATGTCTGGCCTTTATTGAGCATTTGTTCTGATCTGTTTGCAGGGAGGTTAAATGACAGTAAGCATTCATCTTGATTTCATCCTGATCTGTTTCCGCGGTGGGTTATATGTCTTCCCATTAATCAGTTGCTCATCCCACACTTTTTAGGGCATTGTCCTGTCCCTTGATATGTTGCACCAGAGCAACACTGTGCTTTATTCTATTTAAAGTGCACAACCCAACATTTCCTGTATGTGCTTGAATCCATCCCACATTATCCTGACAGCCTTAAATTGGATCAGCATTGGACAAATCCTGCTGATGGCTTTTAGTCATGATAGCTAAAGGATTGAGGAGAAATTGGTTCCATCCATATTTTGGGGGAACACAGTTATTCATTCTATTATGCACTTTTCCAAATTTTGCAATGCTGTTTTGGTTCAGAAATATAAGCACAAAACCAAACATTTTATGCGGAAACGCATGCAAAAAATGTGTACTTTATGGGGAAATGCACTGGAAAATGTAAATAAATGGCTCCTTGAACTTAATACCCTGGTTCACACATAACACTAAACCATGGTTTATTTATTAAATATGGTTTGCTTCATTTTCCAAATCCTGCCCAGCAGCTCAACTACAATTTATGTTCTATCAAGCAAAACACAAAGTGAAGCCATGGTTTTCTGGCTCATGAACCTTGGTTTGTTTTAATTATGGCTTGGTGTTATATGTGAACCAGTACTTAACTATAATGGTTTGTTTGGCCATCCCATTGCAGAAACTCACCAAGCTACAAAGGCAAGAGGTAAGAGCAGCTAGTAAACAAAGAAGAAACAAGCCATGGTTTGTTTGATTAATTGTGAGACAACTCATGGTGAACTTGTGGTTTGTTAAACAAACAACGGCTTACTGTTAATTTATGTTTCTGTTTAAACTGGTTTTAATATTGTCTTTTATGTTGTTTTAACCAGCCCTGGGACCTTCTGGCCAAGAGCAGGTAAGAAATGTAGTAAAATAAAGAAACAAATCAAGAATATAGGGGAAGAATGTTAATAAAATGCATAGAAAATGTTTACAAGTTAAATGCACACATTTCCTAAATGTATATGTAATTGTGATGAACAAGACAGAGGGTTTTATTTTTCTAGAAAAACGTTTCAGCTTCTGCCTTCATCAGCTGCTAACATGCAAATGTAATGATGCTGTTACCAAAGTGGCAGTTACAAAGCTTTGAGGATGGAATGCTCAGAAGAGCTTCCGTTGCAGACTCTAAGCAATGTTCATATTGCCTACCAGGTTGAGGCTATGTGATGACAACTGGTCTAGGTATATATCCAGAGGTTCTCCCGCTTAGGCTGCAATCCAATACACATTTACCTGGGAGTAAGTCCCATTGAGCCCAGTGGATCTGAATAGGCATGCATTTGACCGCAGCTTTAGTTAGTGTTGTTGAATCTGTTGGCTTCTCTAGAGCTGTTATAGATAGATCTAACAGGCCGTGGTTTTCAGTATTGAAATGTTTTGCAACTGGTTGCTCCCCTTTTTTAGTCAAAATCACTGCAAAGAAAAGTCCTATCAAGTATATAGGTAAAACTACAGCTGCCCTATGTACACGCTTCAGAAACCTCTTGGAAAAGCTAGGAGACTTTTGGGCAATGGTGGCTGGTCCATTAGGCAATGGTC
The DNA here is from genome assembly GCF_030035675.1 of Rhineura floridana. Classification (NCBI taxonomy): domain Eukaryota; kingdom Metazoa; phylum Chordata; class Lepidosauria; order Squamata; family Rhineuridae; genus Rhineura; species Rhineura floridana. The sequence goes on from NC_084496.1 coordinate 22,167,382, forward strand.
TTCAGCCTTGGGTACCCAGATGTTAATAGACTACAATTCCCTGACAATTGACCATGCTGTCTGGGGATGAAGGGAGCTGTAGTCCAACGTCAGGAGACCCAAGGTTGAAGGCCAGTGCATTAGGGCAAAGGGGCCATTGCCCCACCAACCTCATTCTGCCCTCAGCTAGCCCCCACCTGCCTGACTTCCCACTTGCAACCAATCCAGAAATATCAATAATTTTAAAGAAAATGTCAATATTTTGGAAGGAAATATTGATACACGAAAGGAAATGTTGATAAATGAAAGGAAATATTGATAAAATCATTCTTCATATCAATATTTTAGCGGTTTTTTTAAAAAAAACTTTTCAAAAATAGCTGTGGAAAATTGCTACATAGAAATCCAATTCTCAATGATAGAGGATAAGCAAATGAATGTAAAATTCCAATTGGGTGGAATTCTAGCATGCTTGTATGTGTGTACGTGAATGGAACAGATCTATGACTGAGTATACGCAGGACTGACACAGAATGATTTGCCCGTCCCTGCCAGTAGAGCACGGAACATCAGATGCTCAGAGGCAAAAGTGAGAGATGGCAACTGCCACTTCTGGATTCCCCAGGAGGCACCTGTCTGGTTCCTTTAGGGCAAAAAGATGCCAGGCTAGCTGGTATTCAAAGGCAGAGCTGAAAACCTTCACAAGAACAGTTTGCTACTTTCAGCTCAGTCTTCCTAGTAAAGTTCTCCATACAGCTCTGTGTATAATATTATTTTTCTCTTCTTTTCCCCATCAGCATGGCGACGATTTCCTTTGGGCAATGGTGTGAGTCACAAGACTGTCGTCCTGATCCTGACACACCCAGCTTTCCCGCTGACAGCGTAGCAACAGGCCAGCTCCGAAAGGCAAACAGGGCTGTTAGAACATCACAACATTCGTTGCCGGGCAGCCTGCAAGGCATGACAAGGGCAGTGGTGACAGCGAAAAGTAGTGTGGCTTCCTCCCCATTTGCAAAGATCCTCTTCAAGGGGAGATGCTGCCTCTGAGGCAAGAGGGTGACTCATGAAAGGACAAAGTTAATTGGGCAGCCTGGGCTCGTTGCTTTTAGCACCACTGCAGTTTGTTGCTGCTGTGCCTTATTGGAGAAATTATGTTCTCTTAGGCCTCATCCTCACCTTACAGTCAAAGTACAATGATGCCGCATTCACACCATACATTTATTCCACTATTACTCCACTTTACTTCCCCCAAAGAATCCTGGGAATTGTAGTTTGCTAAGGGAGCTGAGGGGTGTTAGGAAACACCTATTCCCCTTGCAGAGCTACAGCTCCCAGAGTGCTTTACCAATCTGGGAATCGTGAGGGTGATAGAGATCACCTAACAACTCTCAGCACCCTTCACAAACTACAGTTCTCAAGTTTCTTTAAGCCATGACTGTTGAAAGTGGAACAATAGTGGAATAAATGTATGATGTGAATGTGGCCCAGGGGGCAGCACAAGGGTGTAAGGGAAGCCCTGTTATATCTCATCCAGCATCCAAATTTTTTCTCATGCATTTCTCCACTTCCTTTCTCCCTCAATGAATGAGAAAAGAGCATTCAAACAATTTTCAAAGGAGAGAGAAATTTTCAGTGAAATTCTCATGAGTGGGGTACATGGTTTTTGCTGCATTTCCCTTACATTTGTGTTGACTGAGGTGTGTTTGGTTGGTTGGTTGGTTCCTGTTTTTTCCTTCTTTCTTTCCATCAAGCATCTCACCAGTGGTCTGCACTCTGCAGCCTCCCCATGTGCCTGCAGTTCAATTGAAGCCCTTGGGAAAACATCATGCAGTAACTCCTCCTCACATCAGGAACCAGAGGCATCTGGGGAGGATGTAGAGTTCTGGAAAAATGCTTACTGGCAAGAAAAATGCACATGCCACCCTTGCCCACCTTGCAACAATAGAATCATAGAATCACAGAGTTGGAAGGGGCCTATAAGGCCATCGAGTCCAACCCCCTGCTCAATGCAGGAATCCAACTTAAAGCATCCCCGACAAGCGGCTGTCCAGCTGCCTCTTGAATGCCTCCAGTGTTGGAGAGTCTACCACCTCCTGAGGTCATTGGTTCCACTGTTGTACTGCTCTAATAGTTAGGAGGTTTTTCCTGATGTTCACTTGAAATCTGGCTTCCTGTAACTTGTACCCATTATTCCATGTCCTGCACTCTGGGACTATCCTGGCCCTCCTCTGTGTGGCAACCTTTCAAGGACTTGTAGAATGCTATGATATCTCCCCTCAGTCTTCTCTTCTCCAGGCTAAACATGCCCAGTTATTTCAGTCTCTCCTCATAGGGCTTTGTTTCCAGTCCCCTGGCCATCGTTGTTGCCCTCCTCTGAACTTGTTCCAGTTTGTCTGCATCCTTCTTGAAGTGTGGTGCCCACAATAAGGAACACTCAAACCCCTCACACACTGAAATTCTGAAGATAGCCCAGAGCAGCCTTTCCCAACCAGTGTGCCTCCAGATCTTGTTGGACCACAACTCCCATCTTCCTGACCATTGGCAATGCTGGCTGAGGCTGATGGGAGTTGTGGTCCAACAACATCTGGAGGCACACTAGTTGGGAAAGGCTGGTCCAGAGAAAGCTTCGAGTGCCTTGAGAAATAGCCAGAAAAATGGAAACCTCTTTTGCAGAGCTAGAAACCCTTTGCGCAATGGTGGGTGGTCCACCAACCTCAGCCTGTCCTCAGCCAGCCCTCACCTGCTAGCTTTCTCCCTTGCAACTGGTCCAGAGGATGGGACTGCGTGCCAGCTTCCTCCTCCTTAGTCTCAGTGTCACCCTTATAGAGCTCAGCAGGGGAGGGGAGAGGCAAAGCTGGAATTAGCTGGCTCTGCCTGTCATTGGCTCTGGCGCCACCTACTGTTGGGCTCCCTGCTTTCTGCCCCTCCAGCCCCAAAGGGCACCAGCCACCATGGCTTTTGAGAAACTGGAGGGCAATCCATTTATGCAATGGACCAGTCTCCACTGTTGCAGGTAGTTCGGTTGAAAAATGGCCAGGATACAACAGTTTAAACATTTACCTATGTGCATTGTCTTCTGTTTATGAGCTTCCTTCCATCCTTCCTTTTGCCCAAGTATAATTTACCTTCGAGTTAAGCCCTTCCCCTTTTAAATGCACAACGGGCTAGCAGAGCGTTCATTCTTCTTGGCTTTATGAACATCCATTATGTATGATCATATTACACTTTTTTTAAAAAAAAACACCTCAGCTGTGTTTTGCCGGTCGGAGCTCATGAGAGTTGCAGTCCAAACCATCTGGATAGCATCTGGTTAGCAAAGGCTGTACTAGAAAAAGAGTATGGATTGTATCCAATGTTCGTCCTACTCAGAGAAAACCCATTGAAATTAATGTACATGATGTCTAACTTAGATCTAAGGGTCTGCTCAGAGTCAAAGTTATTGGAGACAACCGTGAGTGTTCCTAGTAAACAGGGCCAGCTGAAACATTTAATGGTTCTAGGCAGGCTTCTCAAAAGCTTACTTTCTGTAAGGGCTGTAGCTCACTGGTAGGGCATCTAGGTCCCAGGTTCAATCCCTGGCATCTCTAGTTACGGCTGGGAATGCCCTCCTGCCCTGGAGAGCATCTGTCAGTCAGTACAGACAGTACTGAGGTAGATGGCCCAATGGTCTGATTCAGTATAAGCTAAGCATCCTGTGTTCCTATGGTCTTGATAAAGGTTTTTATATTAACATCTGTGTGTTTATATATATAGTGCATTTGTTTTAGGAAATATTGCTTTGCAATGACTCTGGGAGGTTTGGCGTCCTTGATCCCAGACTCGGCATTCCTGCAAGCTTCATGCTGGAGGGAAAGAGCCGAATTGGAGCCAACAGCACTATTAGACGCTCCTGTTGAGCCTTGCTCTGCCTTGTTCCTCTGTGTAATTGATACAGTTAAATATTTGATCCCGTTTATTGTTGCAAATCTCCAAACAAAGCTGGCATTTACGCAGAGATGGAGAAGTCAATAGCAACACACACATACGATCTTTCCTCCAAAATCTCTAAACCAGATTGGCATCAGTGCCAAGTTTCTTTTTGAGGGGAGGAACTAACAGCACAAAGATTTCTTTCCTAACCAACCGCCCACAGGAGTCGGAAATGCCTTCCCCAATGCTTGGGTGAAGTTACCTCTCTCCCTCCGCCCCCGAGGCATTGACGCTCCTTACTCCAAACGTCTTGTCCACATGGCTGGCTTTGTTGGAGCATGGCTCCTGTGTTTTCCATGTGAATTAGGATGTCATTGTGGTTCACATCTCTGACCCTTGGTGCTGGGTAACTGGAAGGCATTTCTGGATTGTACAGGGTTTAAATATTCATAGCATTTGATTAATATTTTATAGATTGCTCTGGGTCCACTGAGACGGTTCCCTTCTGCATTATGCATGTGTGAGGGTGTGCGTGGATGGCACCAGCGCAGGCACAATCCAGCCTTAAGTTAAGCCGCCCTCCCGAGACCTCGTGATGTCAACGGGGAAGTTAAGCATATGCTTAAATTACTCCAGCTGGAGTTTTTAAAAGCGCTGAAACTCTATGGCTGGATCACATCCAGGCTCCCTGCAGTTGTCGACGTCCAAACCAATTTATTAAGTAGGGTTTATATACAGCTCCCCTTGCAGGGCTCTGAATGCAAGCCTGCCGCAGGGCTTCTCTGTTTTGTGAGCCACCCGAAGAACTCTTATGAGGAAGCTATAAAATAAACAAATAAATATCCTAGTCCAAGAAAAGAGAGGCAGGAGAAGCTGGAGGCTGGGTTCTGCTTAAGGAGACAGTACACAGTTAATTCAGTCCATGTCTGATTTCCACACGGATCATCCCATAAATCAAGGGCGGGGAACCTTTTCCAGCCTAAGGGCTGTGTGCCCTTCTGGGCAACCTTCTGTTCTGAGGGTCACATGGCAGTGGTGGGCAGGGCCAGAGGCAGAAACTGGGGGAACAACTGATGCAAATGTTACCTTTTGTACAGTAAGCTTGTTTCTAACAGATGCTCACATGTCTCTCTGTATCCTCCATCCAGAGAAGCCAAAGGTATTATCAAGGTTGAAGGATGTTTTTTTCAGCCAGGCAAAAACTCATAGGGTCTGAAGCGAAGTCAGCAAGGCTCTCCACATGTTATTGTGTACAGATGGGGGAGGAATAAGATTCAGTTCACATTTAAAGCTGAACTTATCAAACTCACACTTCCCAAAACAGCATGAGCACTGAAACGTAGTAGCCATCCTGGTTTCAGGCTATGGCCTGAAGGCACATGAACCAGTTGAAGCTAAGCAGGGTCAGGTCTGGTCAGTGCCTGGATGGGAGGCCACCTGGGAACCATATGTAAGCCGCCTTGGGTTTCTATCATGGAAAGAAAGGCGGGGTATAAATGTAATAAATAAATAAAATAAATCCTTCCAAATTCGCACATCTCTGAATTTTGCAATGGAGTTCTCCAATTAAGCCATGTTTGCAAATATGCATATATAAGGGGCAAGCGTGCTTAAGAACAAAGACATTTGTGGGAAATAACATACCACAATACAGTATATTAGGAGAAATGGCTTGCAAAAATGTGTACATTAGTCAAAACTGCCTACAAAATGTGTTTAGTGAAAGGAATCCTCACTAAAATGCTGGAGAATTTTCAAGAGTTTTTTTTTTTATAAATGCAAATTGCAGACATATGGAGAACCAGATTTAATACTGGAAGAATGAGAACCTGAAAGAACAGAAATTGACAGCACCTTTCATCCCTTTTGTGGAGTTCTGGGGAGACTTCTGAGGGCCAGACAGAGAGACCTGGAGGGTTGCATTCCCCCCACGTGCCTGAGGTTCCACACCTCTGCCATGAATCTATTGCCACATACTAGAAGTAGCTGTGTTAAGAGGACTTACTGCTGTTTCCCCCAACCTGATGGTGATTTCTTGACTATTGTCTCCATTTTGGTGAATGAATGTGCCGAGGTATTTATAATCCTGGGCAAGTTCAGTGTCCTCATTGTCAACTGTAAAGTTACATACATCTTCTGTTGTCATTACTTTAGTCTTTTTGACGCTCAGCTGTACTCCTGCTTTTGTGCTTTCCTCTTTAACTTTCATCAGCATTTGTTTCAAATCATCAGGTTTTGGTGTGTGATCAATTTCTTCCTGTACTTGTGCGTAAAATCTCTCCCTCTTCTTCTCTGTTTGCCATTGGAGCATAGACTTGGATGATGGTTATGTTGATAGGTTTTCCATTGTCTCATTGATATAACTCATGAAGACCTTGAGTTATAGCTCCTAATTAATTTTGCTACATCACTTCTCACTATTAGAGCAATGCTGTTTCTTCTTAATTTCTCATTTCCTGCATAAAATATTTTGTAGTTGCCTGATTGAAAGTGTCCCATTCCCATCCATTTTAATTCACTCATTCCAAGTATTGAAATATTGATATGTTCCATTTCTTTCTTGACAATTTCTAACTTTCCCTGGTTCATGCTTCTCACATTCCATGTTCCTATTGTGTACGTTGTAGAACTCCGGACTCTCATTTCTCATCTGTGTGCTTCAGCCTCTGGGCTTCCTTTTGGCTTTGACCCAGCTGCGTCATTAGTCACAGCGCTACTCATGCTTGTCCATTGTTCTTCCTAGTAGCTCACTGAGTGCCATCTGACCTGGAGGTCTCATCTTCCAGCACTATCTCATATTGCATTTTGGATAGTCTGTTCATAGATCTTTCATGGTAAGAGGTATTCAGAGGTGGTTTAACATTGCCTTCCTCTGAGTCTGGATGCATCTTAGTCTGGTGTCTCAGCTTTGACCATTCCACCTTGGGTGCCTCTGCTAGGAGTCTATCCTCTTGGTCTAGACTCCTGATGGCATTGCTGTCAGCTTCTTCGGCACTCTCAAACCCCCTCACCACATTGAGGTGTGCATCCTAGAGGGGTGCACTGAGAGGACTGCAAAACCAGAACTCCAACAGAGGCTGCTAAGTCACCTCAGGAGTAAGGGGTTTTTGTGTCCATGTACCTCTTTTCTGGTGAATAAGAGTTGAGCTTGATGGATTATGCTCCAATTCTTTTTAAAAGACTGTTCCATTTTATTTTAAAACTATATTAGGACCCCATCTGCACTTTATATTTAAATAGTGTCTTTGCACTTTAAACAGCCATGGCTTTCCCCAAAGATACCTGAGAGCTGTAGTTTGTTAAAGGTGCTGAGAGTTGGAGACCCCTATTCCTTGTCAAAGAGCTATAATTCCTAGCATCCCCTGGGAACAGGATTGATTGTCAAACCATTCTGGGAACTTTAGCTCTATGAAGAGGACAGGAGTATCCTAACAATTCTCATCACTCTTCACAAGCTACAGTTCCCAGCATTTGGGGAGGGGGAGCCATGACTCTTTAAAGTGGTGTAATAGTGCTTTAAATGTATGGTGAAGAAGATGGGACCTAGGTCAAATAACTTCATTTCTTTATAAAGCTGGCTTGCGACACACTAGGATAGTAGACTTAAATCTTTGCCTTTTAAAACAGAGGGCTTGTAATGTATTCAACAGCAATTGCATGGCAATGATGAGAGTAGCTGAATTTGAGGGGGGAAATATGACTTTGCAAAGTACATTGTTTTGAAGGCAGGGGAAGAGAACTTGGCATTTTAATTTTGCATAGAAATCCTGACTGAATAAGCTGAAAAGATTATCTCTGTGCTTATGCAAGCAAATTAGAAGATGTGGGAGGGGGAAGTCCTTACCATGCAATTTCACTGAATTTTCAAGAGCTGCTTTCAGTCTCGTAGTTTTTAACACATGGGAGCAGCTTTTGCAAATGATTCCCAGGAGTACAATTTCAGCCTTGGGGGAAAAAAACATATGCAGAGAGTGCACTGACATTTCATAAAGTACACCTTTCTGAGTGATAGAGGCAGTTCAGAGAAACAGGGTTTTTTTGGTGAAATCTTCTTCCACCTTCCTGCAATCACCACCCCCATCCCTGGGTTCCAGAATTGCACATCCTCCAATATTTGACAGATTAAAAACAGGGACGCTCTACTGCGTAACTCCTAGGGATGGGCAAATAGGTCAGTTTTGTTCTCTCTCACTTTCCCATTTTTTCCCATTCGTAAGTTCCATTCTCCACATTTCCACACCCGTTTGCAATTTTTTTTAAAAAAGGTCTCATGAAAATTCATCAACAGATTTGTGCAAATTTCTCCTCATGCCCACATTATTGTATGCAATGTTGCCTGATCTACACATTCATGCAAAGCAACTTCTCACTAATATCATACATCCTTGCATGCTATTTCCCATAATATATCCATTTCTAGGCATACTTTACCCTTGTATATCATCTGCATTTTTTAGTACACATGACTTGGCTGGAGAACCGCATTGCAAAATTTGCAGAAGTGTGAATTGTGTTTCTGGTTGTATATCTGTTTGAAAAGTCCAGATTAGCTAGTTTCTCATTAAAACGCAAACAAAATCAAATTTCTCCCCCATCCCTAATGGTGGTGGTGGGTGTTCAAAGAAACAGAATTTTGGATGGAATCTTCTTCCACCTTTCTATAATCCCCACCCCCACCCCGGGGTTCCAGAATCACACATCTTCCAACAATTCACTAATAGCAGCAGGAACACTCTTGTGTATAGCACTTACCACTGAAGTGAAAGGTTTTCCCCAACTTTGTTACCCCTTTTGTGGTTGGCCACCTTCTGCCTTAGGTCTACAGGAAGTATAGAAAACCTCACAAAAAGTTTTTGAAAGGTTAATACCACATGGCAAAAAAAGTAAATAAGGTGCAACTGATAAACCAACTAAGGTACAAATGAACAAACTTGGTGGAATTAAGGACCAGTAAAGGCATCAATACACAAATGTATTTTTAGTAGGCACTGGAATGTTGTCAGTGTAGATGTTTGCTGAAGTTCAGCGAGGAGTTGGTTCCATACCATGGGTGCCACCCCAGAAAAGGTTACTGTTACCCAAGGTTGTGACACAACTAAGAATACATCATGAACATTTGGGAATTGGAGTCTGAGGGAGCAAATTACAGGAGCCTTACATAGCCATGAAGCTCACTGGATGACCTTGGGCCAGTCACTGCCTCTCAGCCTCATGAAAACCCTATTCCTAGGGTCGCCATAAGTCGGAATCGACTTGAAGCCAGTACATTTACATTTTTTACTGCTAATGGAGATATGCTGGGTGGCTAGCAGTTTCCATCTCAAAGAAGACTCCTGGGAAGAATACACTTCATCCTTCCACAACTTGGTACCATCCAGGTGTTGCTGGACTCCATCTCAAAGCAGTTGTGCCAGCATAGTCAGTGGCCAAGGATGATGGGCGTTGTAGACCAACAAAAGCTGGAGGGCCACAGGTCTCCCAATCCTGATTTAGTTACCTCCTACAGGCTGTTATTTTTGGCTATTTTGGATACTGTTCAGTGATTTATTGATGCTGGCTATAAGGCCAGTTTTATTACATACGGCAGCCTTCGCCAACCTGGCATCCTCCAGGTATTGTTGGACTCCAGTTCCCATCATCCCCAGCCAACAGGGCCAATAGTCAGGGAGGATGTGAGTTCGAGTCCAAGGAGTCCAGAAGAGCACTGCCACCAATGTGAAACTGAAAGTAGCTGCAAAAAAAAAAATGTTGACCTGGGGGACAATTTCAAGACAGCTCTTACCTGCCACCTGTGAAATTTCAAGCCAAAAGTTCTTGCCAAAGCATTTTCAGCTCAGCTTTAATAGCACTCTACCATGTAGGTTGGTGAAGGGGACAGAATTTAGAGAGATGGGTGAAGGCAGGAATGCATGTCTGAATGGTAGAACCACATTTTTAAACAATTGTTGGCTGTCAGGAGCTGCATGAATCTCTGTGTGCATCACACCCTATGGGGTGAAGAGCCGAGGTACAGGGACAGCCTTCTTACTGAAGAGCCTTCCAGACTGACTCCACCCAGCCAGGTTGACCATTCAATCTTTCTGGACAAGAATAAATATAAAGACATATCAAATATGTATTTTTCCAGCTCTGCTCTCGTGATTGAGCACTGTGTATATCCAGTAGAGCCTGGGGCACTGAGGTCAGTGTCCTGTTCAGAGCGGGATTCACGAGGCTGAGATGCAGGTGCAATCAAATCTTGTTTTATTAAAGTAATGGGTACATCAAAAGCAGTGCGCTTCATAGAAATCTCTAAGCTAGCTCACTAGAAGTCCCTAACTGCACTCTAGACATGATCTGCAACGCGTGTAGAAAGTTGACTCAGCAATGTAACCCAGAGAGCCGCAGTCTTAAGTAGGGAAAGTTTTAGATCATAATCTCTGACTCCTTCGCAAGTCCTGCCTCTGTCCTGTCCGCTTCTAACAGCATCGACAGGGTGTGTGTTTCCAACGGCTCGTCCAAAAGAACCATCTCCTTAGCAACCGGCTCATGGTCAGGGGGCAGTGACACGCTCGGGGCATCTCGAGAACCTCTTGGTAAAGGGGGAGTCAATGCCCCCTCTGTGACATCTTCCAATGGCTTCTCCAACCTGTCTGGGGGCGGCGTGCTCTCCACTTCCGAGACTGCGCCATCCGTGGGAATTGGCCCAGAGTCAAACTCACTCCCCCTCCCAAGGTCTTGCTCAGACTCAACAATTCCTTGGTCTTCCACACCCTCTGACAGCTGGGAAACCTGGAACTCATGTCTTCTCCCTCCCTGGCCCTTGTGGGGCAGCGAAGGCTCAACAGTCAGCAGGGCGGTGAATCTGCCCTGGCTTTTAGACCATTCTCTTTCAAGGAGCTATCCAAGGTGCTGAAACCTAGTCCCACCATAGGCTCAGCACCTTGGAAAGCTCCTTGGAAGATTGGTCTATAACCAACCAAGGGGATTCACTGTCCCACTGACATTGGAGCCACCAGTCTCCACTGTGTATTCTGTGCCACCTGAGACAGGAAGGCACTGAACCTGAGATCTGCATGCAAAACACATGTTGTACCACTAGCTATAGCCCCACCCAGTCAATTGGAAAAAGAGCAAATGGGGGCCATTCTCAAGGATTATAAAAAAAGGAGAACATTGGCCAACCACATTGAAAACGACAAACTGTACTAATAGTACTAGCTATAGTAGTGGATTTCCTGCATTGCCAGGGGAGTTGGACTAGCTGGCCTTTGATGTACCTTCTGACTCTTGAGATTCTATAAACTTGCTTATTGTTCCAGCTTGGCTCAGAATGCAATGCATAAAATCAGCACGAATTCTCTCTGGTCCACGGCAGAACCAACACAGAGGCCAGGAGAGTGTTGGACCCCAATTGTACTGTCAGATCATTTCCCATCCTTCTTGACCACTTGCCACAGATTCTGTGTGGCTTGATAAGCTTTAATGGGATTCTTAATGGTCAGAATGCATTAGTAATTACACAGAGCCAGCATAGGCTGATTATAACCCTCTCCTTCCTTTTTTCACCTTATGTTTCTATTTGTACTCGAACTAGGGAAGGAAGAGCTAGGAAGCTTCAAAAGGCTTACACGATAAATGAACTACTTGAGTTATTATTCATCATTAAGGCTGTATTGAAAATAACTCTCCCCAATTCATGGTCTCCCCTACCGTCACAGCTATCAAATTTTGAAATATATGAGCAGTACCCAATGCACTTGTTCTCACCAGTTCAAGGATTTATGTTTGTGCAATGGAACTTGTTGCCTCCCCCCCCCGCACATGCTGCACACCCTCCCCAAATCTGCTGCAAAGGTTTAGGAGGAACTCCAAAACAGTTTTAGGGGGTGGGGAAGTGGGGGGAATGTTGTGCAAGTGCAAGCCCTGGATCAGTGCCTGGACTTGGTGGTGGGCTGGATGAGGGCCAATAAACTGAGTCTGAATCCTAGCAAGCAGTGGCATCATTAGCGGGAGTGCAGGGGGTGCGGACCTCTGGTGCGCGCCCTCCCAGGGGCATGGACGAGGTGGCTGGGCTTGCGTGTGCGCGCCTGCGTGTGTGCACTCAAGGCCAGCCACCCTGTCTATGCCCCTGGGAGGACACGCGCCGGAGGGGCACCTAGCCGCAGAAGGCCTGGGAATGCCAGCGCGCCTCCCTCGCCCCGCTGATGCTGTCCCCGCTCCCGCTCCTGCTCTTGTCCGCTCGCCCACCCGCCTGCCTCCGAGGAGGAGTCAGCGCAGCCTTGCCGGGCAATGGCGAGGGGCGGGGTGGCTCTGGGTGTCACCCCCCTCATGGTGACACCTGGGTGCGGGCCGCACCCTCCACACCCCCGTAGGGACGCCCCTGTTAGCAAGGACGCGGCACTGTGGGTTGGTGGTTCCTGCGTTCGGACAATTGCTCAGTTGCCTGCTTTGGATGGGGTCATACTCCCTCTGAAAGAGCAGGTCCATAGTCTGGGGTGCTCCTGGATCGATCTTCTTGCTGGTGAAATGCCTGGCTAGTTGTATGTGAGGCAACGCAGGGGGGAAGGGGGAGTGCATGGAAAACACCTGCTTGGATCAGGACCAGGCTGACAGCCAGGAAGGGGTGAAGCCTCCAGCTCCTATGTAAGCTCCCAGACTGAGCTGTTTCATTGCTGAAGCAACTGCTCTTGGTCTGAGCTCCAGTCTGCAGGTTATTTGGGGCATGAGGCGGTTTTGGAATGTGTCAAGTGGTAAAGGCACTGATGCACAGCAGATTAAGTCCAGCAGGTGGAGGATGGTTCAGTAGATCAAGAGACTGTAGTGGTGGTATCCTGGCCCAGGAATTTAAGAGCAGGGATCCCAGCAGCAAGCATATATCCTGATGGCCTTAAACTTAAATTAACTGGCTGGCAGCTTGATAGCATAGCTGTTGCTATAAAACAAGGTTGTAGCTGTGCGCGTGTGTGTTATCCTTGGTCAATTCTGCATGTGCCATTACTCTCTCCACATCTCTCAAATGACTTCCCACCTGCAGCACAGCGGCCTCATCCTGACCTTTAGCATCCTCCATGGCCACCATAACACACACAAACAAATAGCATATGGCCCCATCTGCACTATACATTTAAAGCAGTTATCATACCACTTTAAACAGTCATGGCTTCCCCCAAAGAGTTCTGGGAACTGTAGTTTGTTAAGGGTGCTTAAGGGAGAGTTGTTACAAGACTATTCACCATGCAGAGCTATAGTTCTCGGAGTGGTTTAACAAGCAATCCCTCTTCAACACACAAGTAGGGATGGAGATAGGGTTACCATCATTTTGTCATTTCAAAAAGAGTACATTTGGCTTTGATAAGTGAAAGTAAGAGTATGCTGTTGCACCATCTCAAAAAGAGTACATGTACTCTTAAAAGAGTAACCCTAGATGGAGGAGACATTAGATTCAGTTTGCATTTAAAGTCAAACCTACAAACTTGCACTTTCTGAAACAATATGCAAACTGAAATGTAGCCCTAATTTGAAATGTGTACTTCTTTGAATTATGCAGTGCAGTTCCTCAGCCAGTAATGTGTACAAAAGTTCATATTCAAGGGTAGAGTGTATATATAAATGCATATATTTGTGAAATTAGCATACAAAAATGCATTATATAAGGGGAACTCATTTTGCAAAAATGTGTAATTAGGCAAAATTGCATACAATTACATATATGAGGAGAATTTAGCACTAAAATGCTGTCGAATTTGTGGGGGGGGAAATCACAAACTGATGTGAAGAACCAAATTTAAGATCAGAAAGAATTAGAAACTGAAACTGACAGATTCAGACATCCCCACACAAGTGGGAGTTGCAACAAAAATGTTGCAGCATGGGCTGTTCCTGCCAGCCAGAAAACATGGACTAGGCATGTACACCCCTGGGGCTTTGGCAAAAATTAAATACTTGCTATTTAGAATAATTGACAAAGATCAATTGGTGATTGGAAGAATTACCCACCCTGAGGAAGACCTGGAGAACCGCAGTCACTATATGGAGCTTGTATATATTGTGAATCAGATCCCACTGTTTGAAGTGAATGGAAGAGCTATTGCCATGCATTGGGGATGGGCTATAGCTCAGTGGTAGCACATCTGCCTTGCATGCAGAAGTTCCCAGCTTTAATCCCCGGCATGTCCAGGTGGGCTGGGAGAGACTCCTGCCTGAAACCGTGAGAGCTGCTGCCAGTCAGTGTAGACAACACTGAGCTAGATAGACCAGTGGTCTGACTCCATATAAGGCAGCTTCCTGGGTTCCTGTGCCCAGATAGGATCACTGGTCTATCCATCACCCATAGGAAGGAAAAGTAAATTTCACCATTGACACAGAATCAGTCTGTTGACTAGATCGTATGATGCATTTTTCTTATAAAATATTAAAAATGTCTCTTCCTCCTCTTTTTCTTCCCATTGTCTTATTGCTGAATCATACGGCACATGGATTTTAACTTTTAATCAAGGATTGGCCATGTGATTTCACTGGAATTCCCTTCTCTCTCTTCCTCCCCGCCCCACCCACACAAGCATTTTTATCACTTTCCCAAGATAGAGAAATCTTCTTTTTAAAATTACTTAATTTCCTGTAGTCCCGGAAGGCTGCAGAAAGAAAGTCCTTTTTTCCCCAGTTAACTATTTTATTACTTAAAGGAGATTAATTCTGACATTTTTGCTTTTGTTGTATTGACCATTACCATATCAGAGAATTGTCTCATGATGACTTGTTCATGATAAAAAAAAAACTGAAGGCCTGTGTGGTCTGTACACTTTTATTAATTGCTCACAATAGGTTGGCTTCCAGCCTAATGACTGGTGCTGAATAATAGATTAGGCATTCAGCCAATTTGCATGAAGAAATATTGGGAAGTTGGCCAGATTATCCATGGCCCATCAATGTCACAGGCTTCAGTTGGCCACTGCCATTTAGGAACATAACATGGGAAGCTGCCTTATACTGGATCAGACCATGGGTCCATCTGGCTCAATTTTGTCAACACTGGCTAGCAGCAGGTCTCCAAGGTTTCAGGCAAGGTTCTCTCCCAGCTCTACCTGCAGACGCTGAGGACTGAACTTGGACCTTCTGCAAGCAAGGCAGATGCCCTACACCTGAGCTATCCGCCCTTGCCCCAGTTTCAGCCCTGACATTTTGAATTATCAGGCTAGGGATAAGGTTGAAAAAATAACCCAATATTTAGAACTGGAGCATAGGAGGCTGCTTTATAAGAAGACCTCTTCTGGATCCGACCCAGGGCTCATCTAGTTCAGCATCCCATTCTCAGAGTAGCCAACCAGATGCCCAGCACTCTCCCTCTTGCAAAATGGAATGATTCCATAAAGGAAGCCACAGACCTGAACTTACAAGATCTGAACAATGTGGTTCATTACAGATGCTATTGGAGGTCGCTGATTCATAGGGTCGCCGTAAGTCATAGTCGACTTGAAGGCACATAACGACACAACAACCTAAAAAATAAACCATTCAGAGAATAAAACAAAAAACATTCACCTGGACCCAACTTGTAAACGGCCTTGTATAATTAATAGAAGAACCTTGAACCTGGCCTGGTAACACATGGGCAGCTATTGCAAGCTTTTCAGCACTGGTGTTATGGGCTGGTGGTGATCTGTCCCCGTCAAGAATTTAGTTTGCACCGTTTTGTACCAGCTGGAGCTTCTGAACCAGGTTCAAGTGTAGCCACATATAGAGTGCATTACAATAATCAACTCTTAAGGTTACCAGTATGTGAATTACCGCAGCCACATATACACCCCAAGGAACCAAAGACGTGATGAGAGTTACATCTGGAATGACTAACCTTTGTTAAACTGGAAAAAGATACCAGAAAAGGGAATCAAAGACATCAGAGAAGCTGGTTATTGTTGCCATTATGAAGAACAGATAAAATAATAATAATAATAATAATAATAATAATAATAATAATAATAATAATAATAATAATAAACTTTATTTCTACCCCTCCCTGTTTCCAATAGGACTCAGAGCGGCTTACAACTAAAAACAACACCCCATTAAAACATACAAAGTATACAATTAAAAATAAAAATAAACTTTGAGAAAAATTAAAACCATAAAACGTACGTTAAAAACAGCAGACAATTTAAAATAATAAGACCATATAATGTAGTCACCAATCCTAGGACACGTAATCCTCGTCGTTCTCTATCCCAAATGCCCATTGAAATAAAACAGTCTTTACTTGTCGCCAGAAAGACGGCAAGGAGGAAGGGAGTTCCATAGCCTAGGGGCAGTCACAGAAAAGGCCCTATCTCATGTCCCCATCATATGTACTTGCGAAGGTGTAGGGAGCATAAGAAGAGCCTCACCTGAAGATCTCAAATCCCGGGCAGGTTCATGTAGGGAGATATGATCTGCCAAATAGCCTGGACCTGAGTCTTATAGGGCTTTGTAGGTCAAAACCAGCACTTTGAATTGTGACCGGAAACAAATTGGCAGCCAGTGGGGCTGTTGTAACAGGGGGGTTGTATGGTCCCTGTAACATTCTGGATTTTTAGATTAGAGCAGTCTTTCCCAACCTGGTGCCGTCTAGATATTTTGGACAAATCCCATCACCCCCAGCCAGCATGGCCAATGGTCAAGAATGATGGTGCTGTCGTTCAGCTACATCTGGAGGATATGAGGTCAGGAAAGGCTGGCATAGAGAAGAGACAATGGTGACTGAGGGCGCAACATGATAGACCAGAGATGTGGAACCCGTGGCCCTCCAGATGCCATTAGACTCCAACTCCCATCAGCACCAGCTAGCATGGCCAACGGGTGGGGAAGAGGGTAGATGTAGCCTGGAAGCATCTGGAGTGCAACCAGTTCCCTATCAGGCCATGTATGCAGCGTGCTTCTGAATACCAGTTGCTGGAAACCGCAGGAAGGGAGAGTGCTGTTGCACTCAGGGTCCTGCTTGTGGACTTTCCCTGAGCATCTGGCTGGCCACTGTGAAAACAGGATGCTGGACTAGCTGGACCACTGGCCTGATGACGCAGGCTCTTCTTATGTTCTATCCTGGTGACAGGGATTTATAACATGAGACAAAGAGTGGAGGAAGCTGATATAGGGAGCACTTTCTCATTCCATCATAACATTCACTCTTGGAGTCATCTAGTGAAATTGACTGGCAACTCTAGGTTCAGGATAGGGAGAAGAAAGTTCTTCACATGGTCACAATTAACTGATGGGATTTGTTGTCACATTATGCGGTGATGGCCACTAGCTGAGATGCCTTTAAAATAGGATGAGGGAATGTTATGGAAGAGGGAGACTTTGCCAATGGCTACTAGTCATCACGATAGCCATTGATTTGGTGGCAGTTATGCCACTGAACACTTTTTTGCTGGGAAGCAAAGCAAGGAAGTCTGTTTCCTTCAGCGTCTCTGTTGGGTGGTTTCCTGGAAACATCAGGCTGGCAATTCTGGAAAGCCGGAGGGTGAATGAGATGACCCTTTGGTCTGATGATGATTATTACAATTATTTATTTATTTTATTATTTATTATTTGATTTATAGCCCACCCTTCCTCCCAGCAGGAGCCCAGAGCGGCAAACAAAAGCACTAAAAACACTTTAAAATCATAAATTACTCTCATCAGTCACTTTTTTCTTTCAAAAAGCAACTTTAAAAGGTAAAGGTGTCCCCGCACTTGTAGTGCGAGTCGTTTCCAACTCTTAGGGTGACGTCTTGCGATGTTTACTAGGCAAACTGTATATATGGGGTGGGTTTGCCACTTCCTTCCCCGGCCTTTCTTTACCCCCCAGCATATGCCGGGTACTCATTTTACTGACCACGGATGGATGGAAGGCTGAGTGGACCTCGACCCCTTTTACCAGAGATTCGACTTCCTCCTTCTGTTGGAATTGAACTCAGGCCATGAGCAGAGCTTCGGCTGCGTTACTGCTGCTTACCACTCTATGCCATGGAGGATCTTGTAAAAGCAACTTACAGAAGCAAAATTAAAAAGCAACTTATAAAATTAAAAACAACTCTAAAAACAAAAGGAAAAACAACCTAAAATGCACTAATAATATACATAAATGACCAGACCCAACTCAACCCACCTCTCTAAAAGAAGAAGAAAATTAAGGTCCAAAGGTTTGGGTGAAGAAGAATGTTTTTGCCTGGTGTCTAAGAACAGATAGTGATGGTGCCAGGTGTTCCTCCCTGGGAAGAGCATTCCATAAATGGGGAGCCACCACTTAGGAGGCCTGTTCTCATGTTGCCACCCTTCACACCTCCCTCAGAGGAGGCACACAGAGAAGGACCTCAGATGATGAGTTCAGGGTCTGGTTGGTTCATGTGGGGAGAGGCAGTCTTTGAGGTACTGGGTCCTGACCAGCACTTTGAACTGGGGCCAGAAACTAATTGACCCAGCTGGGATCTTCCTATGTTCTTATGCTTGTACTTCAAAAATTCCAGCATCCACCCAAGCAAGCACCCTAGATGACAGCTCTTTCTGCCTAATGAGATGCCAGTAAATAGACAGTGTGTCTTGAATCATTGTTGACCGTTCCATTTTGAGAAGCAAAAGGGAGATCTGCCAGAGTCACCTCCAAGCTTTCCTGGAAGAAAGAAAGGAAAACAACTTGCTCCTTAGATACTTCCTAATAATTGGAAAATTAATTCAATTAACCGCTTCCCTAAGCCAGCGCTGAAGCCCTGCCAAGCTCAGAGAAGCAGTTGAAAAAACCATTGGGCATGATTCAAAAAGGTCAGGTGGCTCAGCAAAATATTCTCATTAACATCAGCCTAATCCATTGCCATGGCCTGAACTACCACAGCTTTACTTTCCATCCATTTTTTGTAAAAAAAAAAAAACACAGTTGGTTTAGCTTGAATTGTTTATGACCTTTCTTTTAAATAGGTCCTGGTGGGATCTGATGTTAACTGTGATGGGGGGATCAGCTCATGTAAGGAATGGAAAGAAATGAAGTGAGATGAGAAGATGGGAGTCCATCAAGGCTGAGTTCAGGTTGTGCACTAGGAACAGAGAGCTCTGAAGCTGCACCAGCAAGGAACATGCTCAAACTGAGCCCTTATATAGCAGCAACAGGTGCAACCTAATTATTAGCACCACCTGTGCTGCAAGATGCTGCAAGATCCTGCTTGACTTAAAGGGACCCAGATCTCTCTAGCAATCTCCTCCTGCAAGGGAGGGGGAGCCTCAGGTCTTCCTGGGTCTTCTGCGGCGGAGTTCACTGAGTCAGAGGAAGGCAGTGCCACATCCTTGGGCCTTAGATGGTGGGGTCACTGGCCCCACAGATTCATCTCCTAGCAGTGTTTCTGGGGCCAGCCCTGGGATTTGGAATCCTTGCCTCCATCACCCAATGAAGAGGCATGACTCCTGGTCCCTGACAGTGGGCATCTAAATGTTGTTGGACTCCAACTCTCATCAGGCCCAGGCAACATGGCTTCCCACCCCTTGCCTAGAGAATGCCCTTGTTCCATCATTAATATCACGGCCAGACCAAGACATGTTCCTACCTGAGGTGAAGGACAAGATGGCACTGCCCCCCCATTCCATGTACAAAAGCCAACCAGAGAGGCAGTTAATCTTACACTGGCAACAGGACAGAATCCTCCAATGCACCTGAGGGCAGCAGCCTTGTTTAAGCAGAATGTACCCCTTGGCACACCCAACACTGGCCATTCCCTGCCCCCTCAGCAGTGGCATCACTCTGCCTTATGGTAGGGCCGGCCCTAGGGATGGGCAAATCTGCCAATTTCCATTTCTCATTTTTCCAATCTTAAGTTCAGTTCTCCCCATTTTCACATCATCTTGCTTATTTGTTTGTTTCCAAGTCCTCCTGAAAATCCATTAGCAAATTTCTCCTACTATACACGAGTTTGTCTGCATTTTTGTTTAATATGCACATTTCTACGAAAGCAATGTTCACTGATATAATGCATTTTTCACAATGTTATTTTCACTCGTACATGCTTTTTGTAATGCACACTTTACCTAGTAAATGCATTTTTGTACTTACGATTTGCAGCGCAATCCAAATTACGGGTAGCTGGCAGGAGGGGCGGCGGCCGAGGAGCCAGCAGGAAGCTCCTCTGCATCCACTTGCCGCTTGGGAGCCATTGGCCTGGCTGAACTACTGGGCTCCTACTGGGAGGAAGGGAGGGATATAAATCTAATGAATAAATAAAATAATAAATTATAAGAGTTGGCTCCCACAAATAGGCCTACCAGGGAATAAGCATTCCCCGTAGACCACCATTGTCATTATTTTACTCTGCTGGACTTTTTGCCGGTGGAATTCTTGTGTGGGGCAGGACCCAGAGGAGCGCTTTAAGGGGGACTTGGATCTCAAGTAAGTCCCCCCATAACTCCTCCCCTGCCACATCCCTGGAACACCCCATTTTTCAGGGCTACCGACAGCTTCTGCCAGCTCTCCATCTTCCAGACTGGCTGTCCCCGATGGATTTCCAGCGGAGCCGGCAGGGTCCTGGTGGTGCCGTGGCTCCGCCAGGTTGGGGGGGCTTCTGCTGGTGGAGCCTGGTGGAGCCCAGCAGTGCCAGGAGCCTGCCAGTTCAGACAGGGGTCTGCCTCATCCAACTCCCCCCAGCCCAGGGCAAATTCAAGTTGGATCACACCTTTAGTGGGAGAGTGGCATTGCAAAATTCGAGAAGTGCAAATTTCAAAAGATGGCTGTGTTTCGGTTCACGCACGGTTTCAGAATGTGTGAATTAGGTAGGTGGCCCTTTAAATGCAAAGTGAATCAAATTTCTCCCCCACCCTTAGCCACCAGTGATTAATATTATTAATTAATAATAATGTGTCACTATTATTAGAAAGCTATGACGTACAACAGTGCAAGAAAGCCAGCAATTAAAATACTTCCCTTCTTCAGGGAACAGAATCTGACTGTAGAAAGGGGCCACTATTAATCATGAATTCCCCACAGCCACGCTGAACAGAAAGCAATAAAAATGGCAGAACCTGCCAAGAGGAAACTTTAATTACCCTTGCAAAATGGTATTTAAGGAACCTTTGCTGAGCAGGACTTGCTTGATTGTGAGTAAACATTATATAAAGGGCACTGCTGAGTAATATAATAGTATATTAAGATTTGTGTGGAAACTCTTCACTTCACTTCTTGCTGATTGTAGAGAAGCACTGCTTTAACAGTGTGAAAGAGAGCTAGTGTGGGAACAGGATATTTGGGTTCAGCGGTGTCCTCTGCCACACCCACCTTTGGCTTAGCAGAATGTTAGAAAGATTGACCTGGCCACCAACTCTGTTGCACAAGGGAAGTGCACGTACATGGTAATATGAAAGATGGTCTTATCCCTCTTATAACCAGTCAATCACTGTGCTCTGCAGGTGAAGGCTTCTTGCAGATACCATCTTATCAGGAGGTCCGTTCCGCACAAGATAGGAAGCAGACCTTTAATGTTGTGGCACCGACCCTTTGGAATTCCCTCCCCTTAAATATTAGAGAGGCCCAATCCAGGGTGTAGTTGTCCAAGGTCTCAGGGGATCTTAGACTCCTTACTTTTTTGGGAGCAGGGTCCCAGCCAGGTCCTTATGTCTCCAGTGCCCTACAAGCCAATCTGCATGAAAGGGGAGTGTGTTAGCTGCTGCTAAGAGCCTTCTAATATGCTTTCTTGACCTTTCCTGCCGATTGGAGCCAATCAGAGTGAAAGGAGGTGAGTCAGCTACTCATCTTAGTAGTTAACATACTCTCCTTTCATGCCAATTGGTTCCTAGGGACGTGTGCTTTTGTGGGAGAAAGGGTGTGCAGGAAGGATTGAGGAGATGAGGGCGGAGAGCAAGCAAGCAAGTGAGGGGGCATAAATGTGAGGGGAGATGGCATGACTATCATGGAGGGTCCCTGCACTTCAGAATTTACTACTACACTACTGGCCCCATCTCTGTTGTCTTTTGGGGGCCTATTGAAGGCCTTCCTCTTTCAACAAGCCTTTTAAATAGAAACCTTATCCCAGTCCGTGTCTGTGCTAGAATTGTTTTAAATATTTTTAAAATATTTTTAAAAGATTTTCATTTTTAAAAGATGCTTTGTTTTTATGATGTTTTAAAAGATTTTTTAGTGTTTTTTGTTTGCCACCCTGTGCTCCTGCTGGGAAGAAAGGGAGCGATATAAATTTATATAAATAAATACATAATTAAAATAATATGCCTTCCTTTCTTGGGAAATTGTACAGACAGGAAAAATGGCACCCCCGCCCATTCTATGTTCATGTAAGTCAACCAGAGCCATTGCATGGGGATGGGGGAATATGGCTTTTGACAATTGTCCTGGAAGGGACTGCATGTTTTGGCATGCAGTCATTTCTTGGAGTGTTTTAAAAGCCATTTTACTCATGTGGAACTGTTCTGCAATTACCTAGATCAGCCTTTCCCAACCAGTGTGCCTCCAGATGTTGTTGGACCACAATTCCCATCTTTTCTGACCATTGGCAATGCTGGCTGAGGCTGATGGGAGTTGTGGTCCAACAACATCTGGTGGCCCACTAGTTGGGAAAGGCTGACCTAGATGCTCTAAGTACTTTTTTAAAAACTGAAAGAAAGAAAAAGGCTGCTCTGAGACCACCTTGGCTGCTTTCACACATGGGGCTAATAGCGCTAGTTTAATGGATTAAAAGGGTAGCGCTTCTGTCCCGATTTCTAAAATCCCTTTCACACTGCAGTACCTCTTGCAATAAGGAACACTACTTTTTCAGCCGATATAGCGGCATTTTGCACAACTGTCTTTCACACTGCTTGTTTTCGTCCCACGCACACTGTTCCCCACTGTGTAGGAGGTCTAAGATCTTGTCCCGTCACCTCTCCCTTTAGGATCTGACGTTTTAAATTGTTTTAGTTGTATCAACACAGGGGTGTGTCAGAAACGCTGCTGCTATTTGCGCCAATGCCGGAATACCGGTACAACATTGGTCAGGCAAAACAAAAACCTGCGCAACTAAAGGGAGGGAACGCACTGCATGCTGGGATGCCTGTTACGTGAGTGGCGGCAGCTAGCGAAACACTCCCACGACCTTCCGGGTTCCCAGCTTTGCTAACAGATCATTTCTGGTATCATTTATTGCAGAAATTAGCACTACACTTTCACTACATTCCACCAGAATTCCGGAGCTACCCGGTATGTTGTGTGAAAGCTCAAATATAATGCTTAAATTACCAGGTAAGAAATGGTCAGAATAACAGCATAAAGTGCAGTGAGAGAGCACCCCTTGTGAGCTGTAAGGTGTCAGACCATGAGCCCCGATCTCTCTGTCTGGCCTTTGGAACTCTCCCCAGGCCCAGGATGCACCACTCAGTGGCTCTGCTTCATAACTGGCAGTATTTTTCCGCACTGGAATGCATCCTTGACCCCTGATAATATACAAATATCACTTGATTGCTCTTAGCCAAAGGTCTTAACAATATAAACAAAAAAATAAAATATAACTTTCTCACACAACATTCTTGTTAATATAAAAGATTTTATAAAATTTTATAAAACTCATCAAAACTATTAAAAACAGCCACCGTCCATTAAAAGGGTGGGCACTCGGGTCTCAAAGATAAAAGTTTTATAACTGTCCTGCTCAGAGTGCGAATCACGAGGCAGAGATGAGGATGGAATTAATTCTTGCTTTATTAGGGTAATTGAAACATCAAAGGCAGCATGCTTCAGAGACTTGCTATGCTAACTCACTTCTATTCCTAAGCTACCTAAGCGTACTCTGCAACTTGTGAAGGAAGTTGACTCAGCACCCAGATCGGGGGGGGGGGGCACTGCCTTAAGTAGGAAAGGTCTTCGCCCGTAATCTCTGACTCCTTCAAAGACTCTCCCTCTGGCCGAGGCGCTTCTCGGGGCATCTTGCAAGGGGCAAAAGGGGGCGCGTCTCCACTGGCTCATCTGACAATACAGGCTCGATAGGTGCTGGCTCAGCTTCAGGGGGCAGGGATGTGTTTGACGTTTCAGGAGGGGAGCTCAGGGGGGTTGGAGCGCGGGCCAGGACATCCTCCAACAGCTCTGTTGAGGCATCTGGAGGTGGTGCGAAGTCTTCGACGGGAGAACTGTCCGTGGGAACTGGCACAGAGTCAACCACACACCCTCCCCCATGGTCCTCGAAAGTGTCACCATCCTCTGATTCTTCCCCTTGCTTTAGCTGAGGGCGCTGAAGCTCATCTAGCCCCCTTCCTTGATCCCCCTGAGGAAACTGAGGCTCGACAATAATACACCGGAAATCTTGATAATGCCTTTTGCTTGCATGGATGGAGAGGAGTGTGTGTATGTAGAAACTAGCCTACTACACAAAGGTAGCACCTCCAGTGGTTGCTCCACCCATCTTTTACATCTGCCCCCCCCACCACTGGTGAAGGTTTCCCAGAAGGGAATGTGGCCCTTGGGCTAGAAAAAGGCTCCTCATCCCTCATCTATGGACTGCTCTGAGCATCTGTCATGCAATCCATGTACAGGTCCAGGCAGAGGGAAATCAGGAAAGTTCACTCCACAATGTGGACTGAACGAAATCCTCCCCCATATCCCTACCTGCAGCCCAGAAAAGACCCTGTTTTGTTTTCTTGTCCTTTGCAAAGAGGAAAGAGAACCATGATGGATGAATCTGATTCTAGCGATACGCAGCCAATTTCTGAACCTCACTCTAAGGAAGGAGGCAGGCCCACAAATGCAATTTGGTTAATGTTAAATAAATGGTCCCGTTAAGTCTCCTGGCAAAACATTCTGCTTGATGTGCAGAGAGGGGGAAATTTTGAACATTTGAATCAAATGCCTTTCAAACGGGATTGAGTGTGAAAATAGGCCACCAATAGCCATGACTCATTATGCCAGACACACAAACAGTCAAGGAAACAGCTTATGCAATTAAAGACGTGCAGGCTGTGTGGATACCTGGGAGGGCTCATGATGACTTCTCTCTCTCTTTTCTGTTGAAATGGCGTGAGCTGCGCACCTTGACCGAGGGAGTCATTTCCATTCATTTCTTTTAGATGTGTGTCTAAACGCTGCCAGCTGGACAAGGTGCACTGAAACAATCAGATTTCTCTCTTATCTCCAAGGTACTGTGCTGCTTTTACAACTAGAATTAACTAGAATTAACAACGCCACCAATTATGCCGCCTAACAAGATCGGCCACACAAGGCCTTCTCTCAGTCCCGCCAACCAAAGCAGCTAGATTGGCGGGTACTAGAGAGAGGGCCTTTTCAGTGGCGGCCCCCACCCTCTGGAACTCCCTCCCACAAGATCTTCGGCACATCTCTTCCCTGAATATGTTCCGCAAGGCCTTAAAGACCTGGCTCTTTCAACAGGCTTTTGGGATTTCTGGGGAGGCTTAATATTTTTTGTTTACATGCCTCCCATTATGTATTGTTTGTTTTATAATCTATACTATTACACTGTATTTTTTGTATTGTATTTTGCTATATTTATTGTATGTACGTCGCCTAGAGTGGCCACTGGCCAGATAGGCGACACATAAATTAAATTTATTATTTATTATTATTATTAAGAATCGCAACCTTCTGGGCCTAAATCCTGAATTTAAAATATTTTTTTAAAAAGACTGGCAAGCTTATAAATCTCCGGTTTATACCTGCAGTCAGCATGCGGCCCCAGCAGTCAAACACTAATGTGATCTCAGCTAAGCAAGGTTGAGCTATAGGGACAAAGTTCATATATTTCCTTGCTCGGTGTCTGCCCCGTGAGATCCCACTAATCTGTTATGTTATCACCTATTTGTCCTCTATCTTTCAAGACATCCCTCTGAAAAAAAGCTCACCGCAGCCAGGAAACAAGAAGGGGGGGGGAATTGCAGTAGCAAGAAACCATATTTATTTGACTTTGATTATTCCCAAGAGCAACCCTTTTAAAAAAAAATGATAAAAGGAAACAGATGGGCAAACTGTTCCCAGAGGGAAATTAAAGATGATCGCATCGCATTAGGCACAACGATGCAGGGAAAGGCTTGAGTGTACCTGACTGTTGTCGTTGTAGCATTCTGGACAGTTTGGAGGATTGGAAGAATCTGAATTTCTCCCCATTTCAATTTCTCCCTCAATTTTTGTACTGCAAAATTTAGAGAAGTGTGAATTTCAAAGAATGGTTCTGTTTTGGTTCTCTTCTTGTTCCAGAAAACACAAATCATGTAGGTTTACTTTTAAATGTGAACAAATTGAATTTCTTCCCCATCCCTGCCCAGTACTACTCTCCGAAATGTGAAACCACCATAAAAACAGTGCCAGGCCTGGTGCCAGCGGGTGACCTGGTTGGGCACTGGCTGATGGCCCTCATCAGCCCTGTGGCTAACCAAGGGCTCCAGCTGCTAGGAAGAGCACCCCTGCGGCTTGGAAGGTAGGGCTCCTGCTCTGTGTTCCCTGCCAGTATCATGTTGCAGGCCGCGACCAGATGGTGGCACAGATTGTGGGGCAGGAGCCCCGCGCTCTTGTTGACATCACCCCGGCATGAACACAAAGCCAGCAGGAGCTTAAATATGCCTGGTTGCTTCACCTGTCGCATTAGCACACATTCCTGACATCACCTAAGATCTTGCGTGATGGCAGGCATGCCCACTGATGCACAACTGGGCATGTCTAAGTGCATCTGTGCGCATATGCACAGCCATGCATGCATACACACAGACAGGGGGAAGGCAGGGGCCTGTGGGGGGCTGGTGCCCAAGGACCCACGACTGGCTGGTGCCAACCCTGAACAGCACCCCAACTTATGGGATATAGTGGTCTGAGGGATTCCTGGAAGGTGCTCTTACCCAATACTGCCTCAGTTTACCTAAATCCCCCCCCCAAGTTCCTCACCTGCCCAGACACAATGCCCTAACCGGCAGACAGCCGCACCTCTCCCTGAAGCCAAATGAATTACACCCAACAGTATGGAGTAGGCAAAATTGGAGAGGTCCCAAACCATGGGGCCCTGCAAAACAAATCCTACTCAGCCCCCAATGGATGGCCAGCATTGCCCATACTGCATGTAGGGAGAGAGGGTGGGCGCAAACAATCACAAGGAGGAGGGTTGGGGGGCTCATAGCATCTGCTCAACCTCTTCCTAATGGCATTGGGTCATCACATGCCCTCACCTCTTACCCCTCCTTTGGGAGTAAACATCCTGAGTCATTTTTGCCAAAGGAGAGTGGTGAGGGCAAATGCGCCCTCAGTTGTGGTGGGAATGTTCTTCTCTGTAATATTTGAAGCAGGAGAGGCTGTGCTTTCCCCATTGTTACCCCCAAATTATCATTTACACTGTTGTGATTTGGGACCATTTCTCTCTCTCTCTTTCTCTCAAATAACAAGGAAGCTGCTAGGAGAGCTGTGAAATGTAGTAATTATCAGATTTCTGCTTAACATGTACCTTCCAATTACATTAGCAGTTTACTTCTGTTTTGCCCGCCACCAGCCTAACCACAGAATCAAGGTATTCATTAGCCACATAAAAAAGAAATAGTGGCGGTCAATATTGATTACAAAAAAACAGGGTGGTTCAAAACCCAAAATGACCAAATATTGCAAAATGATTTATTTTGTCTTCTTTAAAATGCCCAACGCGTTTCGGCTCTATTGTATATCAGCCTTCGTCAGGGGACTTTTCTTAGTCTACTTATTTCTCTAACTGCTTATAGCATTTCTTTCACCTTCTTTCACCGTCAACTTTCAAAATACAAAAAAAGAAGGTGAAAGAAATGCTATAAGCAGTTAGAGAAATAAGTAGACTAAGAAAAGTCCCCTGACGAAGGCTGATATACAATAGAGCCGAAACGCGTTGGGCATTTTAAAGAAGACAAAATAAATCATTTTGCAATATTTGGTCATTTGGGGTTTTGAACCACCCTGTTTTTTGTATTCATTAGCCACACTCAGACCTTCAAAGTGTGTAGAGCAGGCATCATGGGGTGGAAGTGCAGGATTCTGGCAGAACCATTCTACTGAAGATTGAAACAGAGCCAAACACATGCACAACTCTCTCCATGAGATTGGAAACTCTGAGGATACAAAAACAGGGGTCCTGGCCGCATGAAGAATGCTGCATGTTCACCATCTCTCTTCAGCCTTCAATAGAACATGCATAGGTCACCTTCCCCTATATTCCTTTTTCTCCTGTCCTAAATGACCCAGTATTAATATTGTTACTGCAACTAGTACTGCTTTTACTCCTACTGCTATCTCATCCTTCCTTCCAAATCAGCCCAGAACAGCAGTCACAGAAATGATAAAACAATTTAAAAATCTGAAAACAATTCCAGTATAGGGGCAGACGGGAAAGATCTCTCATTAAAAGGCTTGTTGGAAAAGGAAGGTCTTTGGCAGGTGCCAAAAAGACAGCAGAGATGGTGCCTGTGTGATATTTAAGGGGAGGGAATTCCAAAGGGTCGGTGCCGCTACTCTAAAGGTCTGTTTGTGCGGAATTGACCTCCTGATAAGATGGTATCGGCAAGTGGCCCTTACCTACAGGAGAGTTGGTTGGGGCTATAATGGGTGAGATGATATTTCAGGTATACACATGTATACTCTGCATATGCTGTTTTTAAAAAGACTTGTGCGCTCAATGAAATTAGGGACTTTTGATTTTATTTCCCATGCACACACACCCCAGTTTGGTTAGTACAGAGGGGGGGAATCCTATGGCTCTTCAGCTCTTGCTGGACTCCTAACTCCCATCGGCTCCAGCCAGCATGGCCAATGATCAAAGTTGCAGTGCAGCAACATCTGGAATAGGCATGGGGAAC
This sequence comes from Rhineura floridana, assembly GCF_030035675.1. Taxonomy (NCBI): domain Eukaryota; kingdom Metazoa; phylum Chordata; class Lepidosauria; order Squamata; family Rhineuridae; genus Rhineura; species Rhineura floridana. Next base: position 22,196,020 of record NC_084496.1, read on the forward strand.
CTCAGGTCCGAGGGCCAGACGTGGCCCTCCAAGCCTCTCAGTTTGGCCCTCAGATGTCTCCCCAGGCCACACACCACTGGCTCTGCATCGCACTCTGAGTGCTTTTGCCTAGCTGGAAGGTGCCTCTCGCTTGTCCGGATGGAGGATAGAGAGGAGTGTGTGAGTGTGTGTAGAAGTTTCCCTACTATGAAATGGAAATGGACTGTCTTCAAGTCGATCCCGACTTATGGTGACCCTACGAATAGGGTGTTCATGGTAAGCGGTATTCACAGGGGGGTTCCCATTGCCTCCCTCTGAGGCTAGTCCTCCCCAGCTGGCTAGGGCCTGCTCAGCTTACCACAGCTGCACACACCAGCCCCTTCCTTGTCCTCAACTGCCAGCTGGGGGCCAACTGGGCTCCTTGGGACTATGCAGCTTGCCCACGGCTGCACAGGTGGCAGGGCACGTCACTCCTGAGCCACTCACTGTGGGGGTGATCTTTAGCTGGCCCTTGACACCCAGGAGACATGAGCGGGAATTTGAACTCACAGACTCTGGACTCCCAGCCAGGCTCTCCTCCCCACAGTGCTATACCAGCTGCTCCTTGCCTACTATACAGAGACAATGTCTACATTCATTGCTTCACCCATTTTTGTCTCTGGCTCTCAGCATGTGGCCCTCAGAAGCTCATGCAGAAGGGAATGTGGCCCTCAGGCTGAAAAAAGGTTCCCCACTCCTGTTCTAGAGGTCCCCAGATCCCCAAGCCCTGATTCAGCACCATACATCTATACTCAACTAAACTGCACTTCAGCAAGGCATCCGCTGTTGGAGACTTATCTGTTCATTTTCATTCAATGTTTATGCTGCATGATCATATAAATACATCTCCCAGCAGTGTACAAAAGGCAAAATTTAAAACCAGTACAAAATGGATCAGTCAATTCGGAAAACACGCTCACAGAAATAACACTAGGAGCCATCTTCAAGAGAAGCGATGCTGGAACAACCAAGTTTTAATCTGGAGCGCAAAGCACGTTAACAAATTATTTAAGGCATGCCAAAAAGGCTCTCAGACTTTCATTCATCTCCAAGAGTTCCAAACAGCTTCTCTAGCCAAAATTCCTCCATGCAGAGTTGGATGCAGAGCAGTCAAAAGTATTTTGCAGAGGTTTCTTAATTTCATCTTTGACCCTGTTAAAAGCCAAATATCCTTCTGCTTTATACCAGGGTTGACTCAGGCCCCATCTGCACTATACATTCAAAGCAGCATCCTGCCATTTTAAACAGTCATGGCTTTCTCTCAAAGAATCTTGGGAACTCTATTTTGTTGCTGAGTGTTTGTAGCAGACCCTCTCTTCCCCTCATAAAGCTACAAGTCTCAGAGTTCCCTGGGAAGTGGGATGGACTGTTAAACCACTCCGGGAATGGTAGCTGAGGAAGGAGAAGAGGGGGGGGTCTCCTAGCAACTCTCAGCACCCTTAACAAACTACAGTTCCTAGGATGCTTGAGGGGGGAACCATTACTGTATAAGATGGCTGTTGCTATCTAGATGGCACCAGGTTGGGAAAGGCTGCTCTAATTTAAAAAGCCAGAATGTTTTATCCTTTCTTCATAATGACAATAATAACCAGCTTCTCTGATGTCTTTGATTTCCTTTTTCCGGTATCTTTTTTCCAGTTTAACAAAGGTTAGTCGTTCTAGATGTAACTCTCATCAAGTCTTTGGTTCCTTGGGGTGTATATGTGGCTGCGGTAATTCACATACTGGTAAGACTTAAGACTTGATTATTGCAATGCACCCTATGTGTGGCTACCCTTGGACCTGGCCCAGAAGCTCCAGCTTGTACAATACGGTGTAAAGTAAATTCTTGACGGGGACAGATTACCACTAGCCCATAACACCAGTGCTGAAAAGCTTGCAATGGCTGCCCATGTGTTACCAGACCAGGTTCAAGGTTCTTCTATTAATTATACAAGGCTCTTGACAAGTTGGGTCCAGGATACCTTAAGGACTTCCTGTCCAATTACTGTGATCTTTGGAGGAGTCTCTGTTGGCTCATACCAATGCTTATGGTATGCTTAATGTCTAATGTATTATTCTGTTTTGTACGTCACCCAGAGTGGCTGGGTAACCAGCCAGATGGGCAACTAATAAATCCAAGAATAAAATAAATAAAATAAATAAATGTAATGAATACACCAGTGGAAAAGATTTATAGCTTTATTTGAAATAGCAGCTAGTGCTTCTCAGCAGGCAAGGCTCTTTAAAGTCTATAAACAGCTATTGCTGAACACAGTGTTATCTTACAGTCTCTTTTCAGTCATTGGGAGCCCCAGACAAGCAACGATGGAGAGATCCCAGCTGGCCAATAAGTACACAGCACCCCACTGGCCTGGGTCTGTGCTGAGGCTCACCAAACCAAACCCAGGGAGCCTTATTTATACTCAAAGAGCCCTTCAACCTAGGTGCAGGTTTGCACCTGTGACTTTAACTATCTATACCTGTGGGGATGTTTCTTTAACTTGGGTCTCATGCTTCTGTATTAGTAATAAATCCTGTTGGTCAGTGTCCTTGGGGTTTGTAGCAGCATGATTCATTGTACCTGCCTTGAAGGCCAAGTTCTCAGGCCTTAGCAGTGAGTGAAAACATCTTCCCTAATGAGCTTTGGCATCCACTGTCTATTTTGGCCATTTAAGGGCCTCTCCTTCATCTGTGTTACATAAATAAAGTTTATTCTACATAGGCAGGGTGAGAATGCAAAAAGGCCCACCTGGTTGGCATGTAGTGGTGTGAGATAGGAGCATAGGACAGGGGAATTGAGCATGTCATCCTAAACTGCCTCGTTACATCGAGATGTCTTCCAAGATATTTTCCCATACAATGTCCTCTTGTTCTTCTCCTCTATCACTTCTGTCCATATCACCACTTTCCACCCTGATCAGCCTGCCATCCCTTCTTTGAAAACTCCCTTCTCATTCCACCCCATTCACCTTTCTGACTGTCCGTCAGATCTACCTCTCTTTCATCTCCAAACACTTATTCCTGCTGCTTTCTCATCTGCCAACTGTACATCATCAACCTTACACTTTTTCTCTGCTTCCTTCCTTTCAGCTTTCAAACACAATAGTGTCTCTGGCATCCTCTGGCCATCTCTGCTTGACCTGGGCACCCTATTGTGCCATGCAATATACTGGCCTTTGTCTCCAAGTTACTTGAGTGCATAGCAGATCCTGCCTGTCCTCTAATGATTATACCTCCAAAAAGAGGGGGCTGCCAAGTCTGAATCACTGAGAAAATAACTGGACCAGCTAACCAGAAAAGGTGGATCATTACTTTAGAACAGGGTCTGTGAACCTTTTTCAACTTAAGCGCTACATTCCCTTGTGGGGGAACCCTTCTTAGGGCAATGTGCCACTGGTGGGTGGGGCCAAAGGCAAAAGTGGGTGGAGCAATGGAACAATGCGATTCTCACCTTTGCACAGTAGGAGACGTTCTAGCTATGCAAAAGTCAGATGTTTCTACACATGCACACTACATATACACACCCCTTTCCATCAACAAGCAAGAAGTATTATCATAGTTCAAGGACAAGTTACAGCCAGGACCCTATGGGGTGTGGCCTACGGAGAGTCCCATGGACTCGGCAGAGAGGCTTGAAGGGCCACAACTTCTCTATCCCTTTGCCATAGTACAGTTCAATCAAACGCAAGCAACACCAACACATTTCAAGCTAAATCAGTTCTTCCTTGAGGATAAAATCTGGTGACCTGAAGACGATGGAAATTAAAATCCAAAACATCTGGAAGGCACCAGGTTGGGAAGGCTGAGCTAAAGTGGGTTTTTTTCCCTACAGCTGTAAGAAAATTATTTTCCATATTAAAGGATCAGACTACAAATCCACAGATGTTGGTGTTGTCTGGACCAGAGTGGGGCCATAGGTCATCATACGGGCCTAAATCCCGGCCTGAGTGAAACTGCATTCTCCAACCAGGGTCCCTGAGGTTACTTGCTGGAATGTGAACTGGAGTCTGAAATGTAGCAGATCAGGCAGAAAGTGCCACTCCACTGATTAGATAGGGGCAGACTTCTGCTATTTATATCAGGCCTGGCCAATCCAAAGCTTCATTCTGCCAGTGATGGCGGCCAATGCTGGACACTCTTCTTTTATTCTCTGCCAGTAGAAGGTGCTGAGGCCTCAACACGCATAGTCTGTGTCAGCTCACCTGAATGGGTTCCAGCCTCATGCCATGAGGATCCTCCAAGAGCCTTGAGCAGACATTTCCTTCTACCCGCATGGCAATAGCTGCACATCAGGAAGCCTACTAGATCCTGGATTTTGCAGCAGAAAATTTATGGCAGGCATCAGCTGATGCTTCTCTTGAGGGGATGTGTCTGTAGGAGAAGAGGGGGGCCTTCTCTGGCAGCCTCACAGTGACATTGAGAAGGACGAGGCTTTTCCGCCGTTAGCAACAGCTTGGTTGAATCCCCCCCCCCGCCCGGTTTCTTCTCCACTGCGGTGGTGATCGATTTAAGCGGCACGTAGAGAACTGCCAAAGAGCTCTTTGTGCTTCCCGTCAGGATTCAGACTCGGTTTTCTGAACGTGCGATGGAGATGTATTTGTCAACAAGAATAAAATGCCAAGGAGCCATCCATGTGGGAGCTTCCTTTTTATTTGATATTGTTTGGGATGGAGGAAGAAACAGCTAGAATGGGCCTATCTTCATCCTGTATTGTTCTTCATACTCTACCAATTCATTTAACAGATTTCATGACTGATGGGTCGTAATTATTATTATTGCTATTATTGCTGTTAATAATAATAATAATACCACCAATTGTGCCATCAGTGAAATGCATTGACAGTGGCTAATGATGATGATGACTGCTACATTCCTTTCCCAACCTTCTGCCCAAAGGACCCCAGGATGGCAAACAGCAGAGTAGTAAATCAAAGCAGTAACACCTCAGTTAACAAATGTTCCTGGACATTGCTTTTTAGCAGAGGTAGGAATAATATGGAAAGAATAGGGATAGATTCCTACACCACAAAAAAGCAGTTCAACATGTTTTAGCAAACATTTTATTCAAAACTAACAATATGCATGTCTGAACAGGGGTGTAGTCATCCGGGCTCTCAGGAGGGTCTTAGACCCATTACTTTTGGGGGAGCAGGGTCACTATGTCTCCAGCATCCTATAAGCCAATCCTGTAAGCCAATCAGCATGAAAGGGGAGTCAGAGAAAGAGAAGAGTCTTCTAACACGCTTCCTTGTCCTTTCCTGCAGATTGGAGCTAATCAGAGTGAAAGGAGATGAGGCAGCCACTGAGAAGACTCTTCTCAGTAGCTAACACTCTCCCTTTCATGCTTATTGGCTCCTAGGGATGTCTGTTGCTGTGGGAGAAGGCATTAACAAGGATCGCATACTCAACCCAGCAGCAAAAGGAAAAAGGGGGGAGGGGTTGTGGCTACCATGAAGGGACCCTGCATTTCTGAATTTGCCACTTCATTGTTGTGTCTGAAATGGAACAATCAGTGGTCATGTAAGACCACTTGAAGGCTTCTTCCAAAATGGGTCCAGGGATACCTGCCTTGCCCACTTTTTCTTTTATCATGTAACATCTTTCTATAACAATCTAAAGCTTTGAGCACAGTTCTCCTCTCCATACACTCGAGCAGGCAGGCAAGGGGCAGCCACCACCACCCTGTGCTTGGTCTCTATCTCTCTGCCACCCTCCCCTACACTCGAGCAGATGCGTCTGCAGTCAACAGTATTTCCAGGGCACCTGAAGCACTCTTTATTGCAGAGATGCCTGCACCATGTGATGCCATTCCAGCCACGCATGAGAGAGCTGCCTGCAGTAGCTGCAATCCAGTAGACAAGGAGCCACATTATGACTATGTCAAAGTATGCCCGCCACACCCAAAAATACTTTGGTAAAAGAAGCTTCTTTCCTGGAGGATTTGTTAACTGATATATTACTGTAAAATTAAATACAGATATATGTTTAAAACATTTTGAAATAATTAAGAACTTCTAAAAACATTTTAAAACATTATATTACTTAGAAACACCACATGCCCTCAAAAATAATAATTTCAAGGTCTAAGCTTTCAGTTCCTTCAATTATTTTATATCTTTATGCACTGATAAAATATGCAACAGGTAAACCTGATGTGATTGTATGCACAATTATTTGGGGGGTGTTTTATTAATGCACACATACACTTCTGTGCATTGATAGAACAGTGCCCCGCCCAAGGCAATCTTTTGTGCGCACTGCTGTATCATGATTCTTGTTGTGTGTAGTATTTTACTGGAGTTCAGGAATTCAGTTGTGCACCAATCAATAAAACACCACATCACAAGTCTCATCTGCATAACCATATCAAGATAGCTTTTTACAATGTTGGGTCAATACAGGTGTACACAGTGTGTGTGTGTGTTTGTGTGTGTGTGTGAGTGAGTGAGTGAGTGAGTGAGAGAGAGAAAGAGAGAGAGAGAGAGAGAGAGAGAGAGAGAGAGAGAGAGAGACTGACTAACTGCTAGATCCATGTGCACGGCCCTGTATGATGAGCCACTGAACTGCAAGTGACAGCTTAGTTAAGTTCCATCTGGTTCTAGACCAGCCTTCCCTAATCTAGTGCCCTCCAGATGTTGAACTACACTTCCCATCACCCCTGACCATTGGCAATCCTGTAATCATACAAACATAAGATGAGCTCTGCTGGATCAGGCCAGTGGCCCATCTAGTCCAGCATCCTGTTCTCACAGTGGCCAACCAGATGCCTGTGGCAAGCCAACAAGCAAGATCTCAGTGCAACAGCACTCTTCCCACTTGTGATTCCCAGCAACTGGCATTCAGAGGCATATCACCTCTGACAGCACAGATAGAACATTGTCATCAGGATTGTTGTTGTTATGATTATTAATTAGATTTATAACCTGCCCTTCCTCTCGAAGGAGCCTAGGGCAGCAAACATAACAAAACAATTTAACAGCCACAAAAACAAAAGCATTCTAAAAGCACTTTAAAAACATTCTTCCATCCAGTGCTCTCCAGGTTGCCAGGAACAGTCCCCTTCAGCCATCAAATGCCTGGTTAGTTGCCATTGATAGCCAAAAAACAGTCATAATCATGTGGAGGGCACCAGGTTGTAGAAGCCTGCCCTAAACTGATTTGGCACACTCAGACTGACAGTTGGATCCTCTTGGACTGGAAGGAGTAAAATAACACTTCCAGTTGAGCCTTGTGCAAAAAGCTGGAAGGCAAGACTGAAGGACAAGCCTGGGCCAAACAGCAAAACCATAAATGCAAGAAATGTTGCAGTTAATGGAGACCTTATTGCTCAAGCAAAGTTCCACTGAATCAGGAAGCCCTCTTGTATTCCTTCTTGCCCAGGAGGAACCGACAGCTAGCCTGGATGAAGTCAGTCCAGAAAGTTCTTCCCTGAGAAGCTGCTGTGGTGACATGAGTTGCCACACTGGGCAGTGGTCATTAGTCCTACCTTCTTGGTTTCTCTGTCATTCCTGACTTACTTTCAGATCCTTACTACTGGCTGGTTTATAGCCCCTGGTTCACCCAAGTCTGTATCCAAGACAGATAAGCCAGAGGTTATTCCTTTGAGAATCTGCAGTTGTCCAACACAGGGGCAAAGCGTAGGAGTAGTGGACTGGAGGCAGAGGCTCAAGAGGCCTCAGTTCACTTCTGACATGTCTTGTAACAAGTCACTCACTAGGAGTTCTCCATGGTGCTGAAACAACCAACCTGCCTTCCCAGCTTGCCCAGGGAGCTCCTCCAACAGAGAGGAACAGGAAAGAACTAAAGTTCCATAAAGGCCCTATGTAAGGTCAATGTTTGAAACAATAAAGGAATGGGATAATGGCAACCCCTTTTACATCTAACCCTAAGGCACATCCAACCATTTCACAACCTCACCCTTCATTTTCCCATCTTGTCATCAAACATAATCTCAACGATGCACTAGTTCAAATAAGTTCAGTTTCAACTCCAAGTAAGTTCTACTCCCAGTTCGACAATACAGAACAGCCCCTAATCAGATTAACGTGCAGCACTCGATACTCTTTTCCAATTAATCACCTTTGGGCAGAGATATTGCCTGCTACTGAAAGGACGTTAATTAGCCAAGACTTGTCAGGGAATGATTCATGAGTTTCTCGTTCCTGTCTGCTCAGATTCAAAATTTACATACCTTCCAAAGTTTTACAAATGAAAATAGGGACACTCTATCCTCACACAAAGTGTTGCTCTCTCCCATACATGCTAATTCTGTCCTGAAACCTATCCTCAGATTTGGAGTGTGTTTTACCAGCTTCGTCTGTTATACCAGCCATGGCTGGATCTGGATGAGAAAAACATGCCTACTACAGTCCATGCAGTGGTAACTTCGAGACTGGATTACTGCAACATGCTGTATGTGGGGCTGCCCTTGGATCTGAGCCAGAAGTTCCAGCTGGGACAGAATGCAGCGGCTAGATTGCTGTTGGGGGCAGCTAGCTGACCCCACGTGACCCCTCTGCTAAAACACCTGCACTGGCTGCCCATATGCAACCAGGCCAGATTCAAGGCTCTTGTATTAATATACAAAGCCCTGAACAACTTGGGTCCAGGTTACCTTAAGGACCGTCTGAGCCCTTCTATCCCAGCCTGATCACTGAGATCATCCGGAGGAGCGTTGTTAGTTGTCCCCCATGACTCAGAGGCCCAGCTGGCCTCAACCAGAAGTTGGCATTTAGTGTCGCTGCTTCCATGCTGTGGAACACTCTTCCAACAGAACTTGGGAAGGCATTCCCCATTTTGACATAGGGGCATCTCTTGACTTCTTTGTGCCAACAGCCCTATGCAGCTATTTAAAATGTTTTCTGAGTAGCCAGTCATTTTAATGATTGTTTCGTATTGTTTTTAAATGTTTTTAGGTTGCTGTACATCGCCCTGATGTTTTGTAAGAGGGTAATATATAAATACTTCTATAAATACACACACACACATTTTCAAAGTGGTTTTCTCTGTTCAAGAGACTTCCATTTTTTCTGTCTCATTGGGAAGGCACTTTAGAATTTCTGCAGAATGTCTGTGGGGCTGGGGCTGAGCTTTCCTTATCACTGAGAGATGGCTAAGGATTTTTGTTTGTGTGTGTGTGTGTGTGTGTGTTCCCTTTCCAGGGAACATTTCTCCATGACTCCATAGCCTGCCCAGCTGCCCATTACATCCTGATATGAAAAAGGGCTGTAGGAGGAATTACATAATGATGTCCTATGAGGAGAGATTGAAAGAACTGGGCCTGTTTAGCTTTGAGAAGAGAAGACTGAACTGAGATATGATAGCACTCTCCAAGTACTTGAAAGGTTGCCACACAGAGGAGGGCCAGGAGCTCTTCTCAATCATCACAGAGTGCAGGACATGGACTAATGGGCTCAAGTTACAGGAAGCCAGATTTCTGCTGAACATCCAATTCCCTAGGGAGGTGGTGGGCTCTCCAAAACTAGAGGCGTTCAAGAGGGAATTGGACAGCTACTTGTTGAGTATGCGTTAAGTTGGAGTTCTGCACTGAGCAGGGGGTGGACTCAGTGGCCTTGTAGGCCCCTTTCAACTCTACTATTCTATGATTCTATAACATTAAAAAAGGAGATCCTGATGGATAAGGCCAATGACCCTTCTAGTCCAGCATCCTGTCCTCATGGTGGCTAACCAGTTCTCTATAAGCACCACTGACTTTGAAGGTGCTTATTCCCATGTAGCTATGCATAGGATTGCAGTCATGCCTCATCAACTTAACTATGAGATTTTATTAGTAGTTTGTTTGTTCTGAATGTCTGTGTTTTTAAGGTGGTGTTTTTATGCAGTTTATGTTAGTACAGCAAGATATATAAAATCCCGGTGGCATGACGGTGGATTTTCCTTGGGGGCATGGCTATGGGGGCTGTCATGATGCACTTCACAGTTGTGAGGAATTGCCCCCAAATATGCTGACACTCACTTATAGGATACTTGGTTAAGAGTTTTAGGTGAAAAGATTGCCACCGGTTAGAACTCTGTACATTGCTCAGAAACGGAGTTAGCGCACAGCAACTGTTTTGCACTCTGCTTTGGCTTAGAGACTACAACCATGCATTTACCAAATAAAGGTACCCATGATGCTATATTTTAGTCTGTTTCATATTGCTAAGTCACTCCTCTGAATGGGAGAAACTAAACTCCTGCACCTGAAGTGCAGAGTGCAGGACACGGAATAATGGGCTCAAGTTGCAGGAAGCCAGATTTCAACTGGACATCAGGAAAAACTTCTTAACTGTTAGAGCCATACGACAATGGAACCAATGACCTAGAGAGGTAGTGGGCTCTCCGACACTGGAGGAATTCAAGAGGCAGCTGGACAGCCATCTGTTGGGAATGCTTTGATTTGGATTCCTGCATTGAGCAGGGGGTTGGACTTGATGGCCTTATAGGCCCCTTCCAACTCTACTATTCTATGATTCTATGAATGGCCAGGAAGATTAAAACATTCCCCTACAGCCTCAGGCTGTTACCTTTCTTAAAGTCAAATTTGTGTCCATTTATTCTCTTGCATAGAAACTATCCAGCTTGTCTTATGTATATGCATATACATTTGTGGATCTTTATGTGACCATCCTAACAGCAAATTTCAAAGACAGGACACAGCAGGAGACCATTGAAATATGACTATAACCACTGGCCTGCACCCACCTTTTCCTAGGGTTGATATACCCCACAATTTGGAAAGTCTATGCCCTATGTTCCAGTTTACATTCCCTTCAAGAGGGTTTGGCAGTCCTCAGCAGCCTAGGTTTCTTCACAGTCCCAAGTCTGCCTTGGGGTTTTGGAGGACACCTAGTGAGGCTGTTATTCCAACAAGATCCCTATACGGCTTAGGTCCAGGCTATTTGTCAGACCTTATCTCCCTATATGAACCTGCCCGGGCCCTGAGATCATCAGGAGAGACCCTTCTCACGATACAAACACCTTCACAAGTGCGACTGGTGGGGACACGAGATAGGGCCTTTTCGGTGGCTGCCCCTAGGCTCTGGAACTCCCTCCCTAGGGAGGCAAGAATGACCTCCTCTGTGCAGTCTTTCTGCCGACAGCTAAAGACTTTTTTCTTCCGGCAGGCCTTTGGAACTGAAGGTTTTAAGGGTAGTGACTGAAGAGGGTGCTGTATGTTATTGTTTTACTTGTATGCTCCTAAACTGGGTTGCAGTATTTTAAGTGTATACCTAATTGGTTTTAACATCTTAATAGTTTAATCCTGTTTTAATGCTGATTTTATGTTTATATGTTTTATATGTTTATAGGTTCTTAATGATATGTACTTATTTTTATCTGGAAGCCGCCTTGAGTTCCAGTTTGGAAAAAGGGCGGGGTATATATAAAGACAATAATAAATAATAATAACAAGAAGCCCCAGTCTCTTCTCATCAGCATGAACGTACGTTGCAAACAATACTGTTTAGCCACATCATTTAATCAATTCCTATACAATCACATAGTTTACTTTCTCTTTTGTGCCTCTGCAAAGCTATGGGGTTCCATCACTTTGCAGAAGGTCCCAGGTTCAATCTTTGGCACCTCCAGATAGGGCTGGGAGAGGCTCCCTGTCTGAAAGCCTGGAGAGCCACTGCTGGTCAGTGCAGACAACACTGAGCTAGATGGCTCAAGGAGTTGGACTCAGTATAAGGCAGCTTCCTATGATCACTCACAGTCTCTGCTTGACTGCTTTTCCCCCAGAGTCCAGATTACTTATCTCTTCTCTGTTGTTTATCGTTCCTGTGGTGCCAAAGGCTTCCAGCGGCTAGTCTCCATAGACTGTGGTGCTTCCCAGTTAGATTGCTGCCGGTCCGTCTGCGCCTTTATCTGCCAAGAAGGGTGGAGCTGATGCTCTCATCCCATCACCACACCAGCCAATTTCCAGCCTGCCAGTGTTCATACTTGGCAATTATAAGGGTTGAAGGCTAGAATAACCCCCCTCAACAGCTCCTTACACAGGATCTGAGTGATTCCCAGCAGCTGGCATTCAGAGGCATACTGAGCATTAAAGCTGGAGTTTCTAGCTACTGAGCACCTGAGCCTGGTGCACATGCTGATGTTGTTTTTAAGGGAAGTACACCCTTTTACCTAATACACATATTTGTGGATATTCAAGTGAAAGAAGGATTCATGAACTTAAAGAACACCTTCTTCTGAGAGGATATCCTCCACATGTAATTGATTGCAACATCCGCCAAGCCTTCATTCTGTCCAGAGAAAACCTCCTCATCATAAGGAGGTTTCAAAAAACAAATAATAAATTATTCCATTTGTAGCAGATTTCCATCCAACATCTCCTAATTATCACCTAGCAATCAGGGAGAGCTACCCATTGCTAGCAAACTTTGAACATCTTGCTGGAGCCATCAACAAGCCTCCTGTTGTAGCATTTCACCAGCCTCCTAATTTATGCAAATGATTAGTGAGAGCTGTGCTTAAACCACCTATCACCAATCCTGGGTCTCATCCTTGTCACTCCAAACTCTGTATCACCTGTGTGTACCTCATGGAGACAGCTACTTTCAAAAGCACTATGATGGGCAGACCATATTACCTAAAACACAGAACATCACCTGCAGGTCCTGCAATATGATTTATGTCATCAAATGCAAAAAAAAACCCAGGATGTCATAACCAATATGTTGGAAAAACTACAACTGATCTGTTTGGCCTCTGACAGCCTCCCCCTGGAAGTGTGTCTGTGTGATATATGTCTGTCTGTGTGGGAGTCCCTGTGTGTATGTGTCTTTGGGGGTGTTTGGAGGTGCCTGGGCTGTGTGACTGTGTGTGAACCTAGTTTGGGACTCGGTTTCAGCACCTTGGACAGCTCCTTGAAAGATTGAGACTCGGTTTCAGCACCTTGGACAGCTCCTTGAAAGATTGAGACTCGGTTTCACCACCTTGGACAGCTCCTTGAAAGATTGAGACTCGGTTTCACCACCTTGGACAGCTCCTTGAAAGAGTGGACTACAACCTGGAGCAGATACAATGCCCCACTGACGTTGAAGTCTCCACTACCACCTTCTTGTACATACAGGAAAGCTTGGCTAAGGCCATCATGGGATTTTCAGGAAATGTGAGCACCTGAGAAGGCTGCAGGTTGCAGAGCACAGGGACAATGATTTGCAGAATGACAGGGCAGTCACAAAATCCTTCAGCCTCCATCATGATGAGGTTTCAAAGAACAACGGATTCCATTTGTGGTAGATTTCCATCCAGCATCTCCTAATTATCACCTAGCAATCAGGGAGAACTACCCATTGCTATCTAACTCTGAACATCTTGCTAGAGCCATCAACAAGCCTCCTGTTGTAACATTTCACCAGCCTCCTAATTTACACAGACTATTAGTAAGTGTGAGCACCTGAGAAGGCTGCAGGTTGCAGAGCACAGGGACAGTGATTTGCAGAATGACAGGGCAGTCACAAAATCCTTCAGCCACCTTGAAAGTAAGGCAAGCACAACAAACACTTATACACTGTTCATGAGAAATTTCACGATATTTTTCTCCTCCCATTTGAACTGAATGGAGATTTGTCAAAAACTACTTAAGATGAGTCCTGTTGGATTAGACCAAAGTCTCCTCTAGTCCAGCATTCATTTCTAACCAGATGCCTCTGGAAAGCCATGAGCAGACCTCTTCTGCCCAGCAACTGGTGTTCATTATCAGAGGCAAAATACCTCTGAAGGCAGTACATAGCCACTGTGACTAATAGTCATTGATTGCTTTACCCTCCATGAATTTCTCTAATGTAAAAGCCATCCAAGTTGGTGGCTGTCAGTGCACTTTCAGTACTGCATTCAACTTCATTTGGATGACCCTGAGTTCTAGTATTACAAGGAACATAGAAAGCTGCCTTATACGGCATCAGACCCGCTGGTCCATCTAGTTCCTTATTGTCTGCACTGACTGGCAGAGGCTCTCCAGGTTTGTGGACAGGGGACATTCCCATTCCTACCTGGAGATGCCAGGGATTGAACCTGGGACCATCTGCATGGAAACCAGATGTTCTACCACTGAGCTTCAGAAGAAAACATCTCCCTGCCCGTTTTTTCCACCCTATGCACAAATATGGAGGGGGGGTAATGGACTGCCTTCAAGTCGATTCTGACTTATGATGAGTTTTTATGGTAAGCGGTATTCAGAGGGGGTTTACCATTGCCTCACTCTGAGGCTGTGAGGCAGCGACTGGCCCAAAGTCACCCAGTGAGCTTCATGACTGTGTGGGGATTCAAACCCTGGTCTCCCAGGTGGTAGTCCAACACCTTAACCATTACACCACACTGGCTCTCATGCACAATTATATGCGCCCTAAAAAGGCAGAACAGAGACAGCAAATTACTTGGTGCATTTGTCAGAAAACTGTAGCTGTGCCTCCTAAACAGGGTGCATATGAATCTTGCTCAGTGAACTTTGCGAATTAAAAGGAATATTCAATCAGTGATGGACTCTGGAATGTTACGCTTTTCTTGGTCTGGGAGCAAATGGATGTAAATTAGTTTCATAGGTGCCTGCCATGTTAAATATGAGAGTAACATTCGGTTGTACATTCCACTAATTAGGAAATGCACATAATACTATATTCACTGTAGAATCTGTTAAACATTATGAAGAGAGGCTAGTCCTACCAGGATGGAGGCATGTGGGAATCAAAGGCAAATTAATTAGTTAGGGGGTCAGGGAGGGGGCTGATGGAGGGGAAAATACAGAAATCCAGTTTCAATCTTATAAGAGCAAATATCACCAACTTGCAAAATCAGCATTGTGATTTAAATGCATGGTTTGGGACACAGGATTTCTGTGTAGCAGTTTTGCTTTGGGTTGGGCATGGGGGAGGGAACAGCTTGATAACATCATCCCCTGCAGGAAGCGCAAAGATGCTGGGCGAGGTGGGTGGCTGGGAAGCTTATCTCTCTTCCTGAAGGAATCTCTGGCCATTCCCTTCGTTCAACAATGGCCGGCCATTCAAAACTATCAACGGCCATTCTCACAACAGAAGGCAATCAGCCAGACTAATTGAGCAATCCAAACGATGGGAAGCCAGCATAACAGGGGAGAATTATGCCGGTGTAACTTGCCCCCATTCCAAATTCTGTTCATGAGTGGGGCTACTGCTAGCTGAGCCAGCGTGAGCCTGGCAGAGGGCGAACGAGCCTTTAAAATAGAGTTTGACTTCCATCACCCTTTTTCCCCAGTGGAACCTCTGCTAGGTGGCTAGGTCATGTGACTGAGCTGAACGGAGCTGGAATAGGAGTAAGATTCCCCCTGCTGCATCCCGCCCGTGCCACGCCCCTGCCACACCCCTTTTCAGGATCCACTGCCTCAGTTCAGCCACCTTGGCTGAGCCCTGGAGAACTCACACTGGCAGATCTCCAGCTGAGCCAGTGGGGAGAGTGCTGCTGTGGTCAGGTCCTGCTTCCAGGCTTCCAAGATGTTGGGAGTAAAGCACCAGCCCTTGTAACAAGTAACCTGAACTGGGGAGGGGGAAATAAAGGTCAGAAAGGCAACCTGTACTTCCCACACTTATTCCTTCTATAGTAACTGCTTGTTTGTTTTTCCTCAGGCTTTACTTCCTTCCTCTTCCTTTCTAGTCAGTCAGAGTGCCTGTGAGAGTGGGCCTCATGGCTTGACAATGGCCACAAGTAAACCTGTAGTCAGACTGACTTTATCTCCCTTAAGTTTCTTTATTCTTTCAGCCAAGGCCACATTCACACCACACATGTATTGCACTACGATTCCACTTTAAACAGACATGGCTTCCCCCAAAGAATCCTGGGAAGTGTCGTTTGTGAAGGGTGCTGAGAGTTGTTAGGACTCCCCTATTTCCCCACAAAGCCACAATTCTCAGAGTGGTTTAACAGTCAATTCCTCTTCCGGTGGAGGGGGGCAGGGGAGAAGATGAATATAAGGAGATAAGAACAGCCTGCTGGATCAGACCAATGGCCCATCTAGTCCAGCATCATCCTCTTACAGTGGCCAATCAGATGTGGGAAGCCCTCAAGCAGAACCTGGGCACAAGAGCACTCTCCCCTCCTGCAGTTCCCAGCAACTGGTATTCAGAAGCATAATGACTGTGGAGCCAGAACATAGCCATCATGGCTAGTAGCCTTGGATAGCCTTATCCTCCATGAATTTGTCTATGAATGCTAAGCATGTCTAAACATTTTATTTTTTAAAAAAAATAATTAAAATTCAAAAACTAATACAGCATAGCTTAATCTTAATTACATGACTCCAAACTACTGTGACTAATTCATTTTTAAAAAAAAGCTTCTATGACCCATATTCCCAATAACCTATAAAGTATTTACAGCCAGCAATGAAGATATTATATATTCATTACCCCTCCTGGCCATCTGCAGTCACTGGGACAAAATGAAATGAATTACCTGTAAAGTACATTTACATTATTCAATCGCTTTTTTTCTCCCCCCCCCCAAAACCCCCCCCATTGATCTTAATAGTGGTTTTGTTTTAGATGAGTATGTTTCCATACCCACCACACTCTATGAATGCAGTTTTGCAGCAAGAGATATGATGATAAAGGAATTGCCAAGTTCTGGAAAACTTACCTCGAAGTGGGGAACCTTTCTCAGCCCAGGGGCCCCATTCCCTTGTGGGAACTTTCCAGGGAATGGGGCGGGTGGGGCCAAAGGCAAAAATGAGTGGAGCAAGGCAAACATCCCAGCCACACAAGATGTGATGTTTCTGCACATGTGCACGCACACTCATACACTTTGCTTTATGGCGCTATCTGCAGGCATCACTTAACTGGCAGTGCTCTAATACAAATGGTACAGCTAATTGGTATAGCTAAAACCCCACTTATGAAAATGTGGGCCCATTCTCTCCTGACCTTAAGACCAGTAGATTTGATCAGAATCTACACATTTTTTTTAAAAAAAAAATAAGCCTCATTCGGGACAATCAAGTCACAAGAGGGAGAATTATGCAGCAACTCCATTTTATCATGGCCCCATATGGCAAGAAACAGCTTTTCTGCACTATTTGTTATCTGCTATTTAGAGCATCAGAAAGACTTAGCTGAATCTCTGTCCAGATTAAGGGGGATGTGAATTGTAGTGATAGCCTTTAAAGAGGAACAGCTGGTTGGCACAAGACTTTAGCACTAATAGAATTTGGCCAACAAAGAAGAATCCTGGTTTTCTCACTTCCAATATGCTCCTGCTGCAGAAAATATAGTATTTCCTTTCTGCCTCTGTGCGATA
This sequence comes from Rhineura floridana, assembly GCF_030035675.1. Taxonomy (NCBI): domain Eukaryota; kingdom Metazoa; phylum Chordata; class Lepidosauria; order Squamata; family Rhineuridae; genus Rhineura; species Rhineura floridana. Next base: position 22,213,291 of record NC_084496.1, read on the forward strand.
AATTCCTTGGTTTTACTGCAAGAGAGTAACGCAGCTGTCTTTTGGGGAATTCCTTCCGAAAGTATATTCTCTAATTTTAGCTCCACCAAACATGGAAAAAACTGCATTTTCTGATTAAAATGCCTAGCACCTAAAACTATTGATTTAATATTGCTCCGAGCTTGGCCATCTGGAGCACCGTAAATGGATGCCTAAAGATTTTAACAAATGAAGCATAATGGTCCTTAAAGACCAAGAGTTTAATTCTTTTGATAGCTGGGGATCTCTTCCCAGCTTTTTTGAACGCAATTCCCATCAACGTTTGGCAAGGTGACATCCCTCAGACGGAGACGGAGACGCAAAAACAGCAACAAAAACAAAGCCAATTTGGTCTGGGAGAAAAGAGAGAAAAAAGTGGAATATTGAGGAACAACGGAAGTTGCCTTATACTGAGTCATGCTATTGGCCCATCTAACTCAGTACAGTCTACGATTACTGGCAGCTCTCCATGGTTTAAGATATAAGTCATTCCTAGTCATACCTGGAAATGCCAGTGGTTGAACCTGGAACCTTCTGCATTCTAAAATTATGCTGTACCGCTGAGTGATGCACTTCCCTAAGCTAGTCTGAGTTGCAGCCTTGGGGGTAGGGATCACTGGGTATTTGCTGCCTGCTGTAGAGTCTCTTGCTTCCAAAAGCCTCTGCTTCTCTTTTTATGTATATATAAAACAGAAGAGTCCAAACAGCTTTGTCAGGCTGAGCTAGATGGGATCTCCTTGTAGACCAAGGGTAGCCTCCCTATAGGTCCTAGTGCATCCTGGGAACAGAAGGGGTTGGCTCCAACCTCTTGGGGGCTTTGAGGCAATCACTATAAAGGACACCCTACCTGCAGACCCTGCTGAATCTAAGAAAGCCAAATGCCACTAGACTCATATCTGGGCCCCTCCTATGCCAAAGAATAGCCTCTTACACACTTTCTGACCCACTAGAAGGAAGATGACAGCAAACCCAGGCAGTAGGGAAAGTGCTTGCCTGCCACTCAAAGCTTCCTTTCTTCACCCTTCTAGATCAGGAACTCCAATGAATACCAGGAAGGGTGGGGTTGCGAGGCCAGTGTGGTGTAGTATTTCCAGTGTTGGGCTAGGACCTGGGAGACCAGGGTTCAAATCCTCACTCAGCCATGAAGCTCACCGGGTGATCTTGGGCCAGTCACCACTTCTCAGCCTAACCTACCTCACAGGGTTCTTGTGAGGATAAGATATGGAGGAGGAGAGTCATGCATGTCACCTTGAGCTCCTTGTGGGAAAGGTGGGCTACACACGTAATAAAATAAAATGAATAGCAACCCTTAGTTGATAATTGGCTGGTGCTGGTGTGACACATACAGCCTGGCTCTTTGTTAAGGCAGCCTTATGGACAGCTCACCTGCTGTTTCAGCAGTTCTGCCCTGGACTCTGCTCCAGGGCTAGACTTTCCTTCCAAGTAGAACGCTTTCTCTGTCCCTTATAAGCCCACAACTCCAGGTGCATCAGTTCCTGTAGTTGGTGGGAATGGGACAAATACAGAATTTGCCGTTAGAGTAAGATGCATTAAATAGTTGCTTTCTCACCCACTCTTTTTAAACTCCTTTTGTTTTCTTGGTGATTTAGTATCCCACTATTGATATTTCACCCTATCAGGAAACAAAAATTCTCTGCCTCTGACTGAATGGTTTTATAGGATATGGGATGTAGCAACAATGTATAAATGAAATTACTATGGGTTGTATCCAGCTTTTGCTCAGAATATGGACCCATTGAAATTTGTGGACTGAAGTTGGTTGTGTCCATTAATTTCAATGGGTCTGCTCTGAGTAGGAATAAAATTGGATACAATGTTTGGTTAAGAGAAAATGTACTTAACCCTCCCCTCAAAAAAGGTAAAAAATTAGTTATTAATATTTCCTTCTGAAATGAGAAATTTAACAGAGATGTGAAACCATATATAGGGAGAGGGCCATAGCTCAGTGGCAGAGCACCTGCTTTGCATGCCGGCTCCATCCCTGGCACCTCCACGTAGGGCTGGGAGAGACTCCGGCCTGAAAACCTGGAGAGCTGCTGCCAGTCAGAGTAGACTATACTGAGCGACAGGGCTGGCCCCAGACATGCTGGGGCCCTTGGGCACAAGCCTGCCCCAGGCCCCGGCACTCCCCTTCCATGATTTGTGGCAAGATCACTGCCGCAGATTGCATGCGCCGCCATTCCCTTGCTTAACCTACTTTTCTCAGTTGTTCTGCGATTGCACACACAGCGCTGCCCTTAACAAAGATGGCGGCCGAGGTTTCCCTATGGGGCTGAAGCCTCTGCTGCCATCTTGGTTCATGGCAGGGGTGCACGCACACAGCACGCATGTGTGCCATCAGCCAAGATGGTGACAGAGGCTTCAGCCCTTTAGGGAAACCTCAACCACCATCTTTGTTAAGGGCAAGTGCTGCGCGCGCAACCACAAAACAAGGTAGGTTAAGCAAGGGAATGGCAGAGCCCCGAAGCTCTTGCCATGCGATCCACAGCAGTGATCATGCCACGAATCATGGAAGGGGAGCAGAGGGGCTCCTCAGAGGCCCCTGTAGCCCCAGGGGCCCTCTGGCCAGTGCCCTACCTGGCCACCCTTTAGAGCCTCCCCTGCTGAGTGAGATGGACCAATGTTCTGATTCCGTATAAGGCAGATTCCTATGTAGGAACAGGATTTCCTTCACGATTGTGGGTTAGGTTTCCCTTCTCACAATATTGGATCAATAATATTGCTTTCTTTTTTCTTTAGGGTATTATTTCTTTGTGATGTAAAAGGAAGATCAATAATACGCTTCCAGAAGCTTGTTTCTTTCTACAACAAGGCTTAAAGTGCTGGATAAATGCAACCTTCATGAATGAGATATGCCCCATTCCAAATACAAAGGTGTGAGCTCTGCACTTTGTTAACATCGTGACAAGAGTTGCCATCTGCCAATGCTGTGATCTGCAATATATATATATATATAGGGAGACAGCTACTTTCAATACATCAAACAGAACATCACCTGCATATATACGCCATTCCTTGTCACTCCCGTCCCTTGCTGCCCCTAAAACCTGTGACTTTCACTGAGCATATTACAGTAATCCTGTCTGTTTCTGATTAGAAGTTTGATAAAAGGATATGAGCCTGCATGTCTGAGTCAGAGGATTTTTCAAAAGAAGAAACATATTGCTTGATACTCATTACTATTCTTGAATGTGTGATAGAGTCAAAGGCCAGAAGACCTAAGGCAGCTTTCCCTCAGCTCATGCCCTCCTGATGTTTTTGATTGCAATTCCCATAATCCCCAGCCACCACATTTGCGCTGGATGGGCCTGATGGGAGTTGTAGTCCAAAATATCTGGAGGGCCCCAGCTTTGGGAAGGATGGCATAAGGCATGAAAATAGATTGTCCATAAACACAGCAAGTCTTCCGTTCACTTTGAACTTAAGCAGGAGACACCATTCCAAACTGAATGGAGGATAAGGCTATCAATGACTACTAGGCATGATGGCTATGTTCTGCCTCCACTGTTGCAGGCAGTTGCTGGAAACTGCAGGAGGTGAGTGTGCCGTTGCGTTCAGGTCCTGCCTGTGGGCTTCCCAGTGGGGCGTCTGGTTGACCACTGTGAGGACAGGATGATGGACTAGATGGACCACTGGCCTGATCCAGCAGGCTCTTCTTATGCTCTCCTATAAGACAGATAAATATTTCCTTTATTTTATTTTTTTAAGTGCTGTTTTAAGTCCAGAATATTAACATTTGCCTGATAGAATTCCTCCCCTCCATTTAAACCCTGCAGATCAGCGATCGGGAATCTGTAGCCCTCCAGATGTTGTTGGACTCCAGCCTCCATCAGCCTCAGCCAGCAAGGCCAAAGATCAGAGGCGATGGCAGTTGTAGTCCAACAGCATCTGTAGGGTGCCAGTTCCCCACCACTGCAGTAAAGGAAGATAGCCAGCTAGCTGTTTTCACAAAGCTATGAGAGAATACTATATAATGAAAAAGTTCCCTCTCTCCTCTACATCTCCTCCTGACTTTCAATATGCACCAGTTCAGTCTTCCTTTTGCAGATTTGTTATCTTAATTAATGGCAGTTTTGCACAGGGCCGAGACTCGGGTTGCAGTGATTAATTACACGCTTACTTAACGCTCCGGTTGAACTGGCTAAGTAAAAACAGAAAACAATGTAGAAAAGCAGACAGTTCCTATTAAAAGCCAAGGTAAAGAAAGGTTAGAATTAAATAGCTTCTGTTTTTACTTTTTCTTTTTTGTAGGCCAGCAATACCTGGAAGTGCACAAGACCACAGAAGCTCCGAGGACCTCTGTTTGCAGGTTTCACACCATGAATTTATGGCCACTGGATTGGGTTGATGGGAGTTGTAGTTCAAAAAAGTAACTTTTCCAAGCTCTTATCCCACCCCCAAAAAGCAATGCCAATGAGCCTGAAATGCACTTCTGACCTCTCCTCTCAGCCCTAAATTTCTCTTCTCCAGCCATCCCTGACCATTTCTCTCTTGCCATGTGGCCAAACCTTCAACTGAGTATTCAAAATGGTCTTGATTTTTTCCCTTACAACAGCCCTGTAAGGTACGGCATTATTATCATCCCAGTGTTGCACCATGGACATCCAAAAGTGTGTGTGTGTGAGAGAGAGAGACTTGCCAGGGTCATCTAGTGGGGTTTATTTGTAGAGAAGCTTGATCTGGAATCTTGCTGGTTCACTCCTGGCCTCTGTTAGGGGCTCCTTGGATCTGTGTATGGCTGCCCCACGTCGTGAATACTGAACTACAGCTGACAGCCTTAACCAGCAGAGGGCAGAGATATAGCTTGCCTCTCCAACCTGTTGCCCCTGCAACATACATGCCTTCACCTCTACCCCCAATAAATATATGAAAATATATGGCCATGAAGCCATAGAAACTGACAAGGCCTGCGGATGTGTACCCCCATGCACCACTTCCACATGACAAATGTAGCACCAAAGGTGGGAAATTAGACATGCTTCACCTGTCTTTCCCCTTTGTTTGCTCTATAGCAATAACAACGACCAGATGTCATTGCTCCCTCCGGACAAATCAGTTGTGTTAGTCTTTGTTAACAGCCTTGCAAATGATGAAGCTCTGGATGAAACAAAATTTCGCTTCTAGGTTTTTGCTTTCCTGATTACTTCCCTGGGAAACGGTGGAGGAATATAAAGACAAATGATTATCACCAAGGCACCAAGGAAGGTGAAAAATGTCAAGCAATGGCCGTAAGACACACGTGCACACACTCCCTTTGTCATCATTGGTGACATAAGCTCTCTGGGCGTCTGAAACTTACGGCATTGGGTTTGAGGACGAGCAGGGAGGAACTGAAGAGGTTGTGCGTGCTTTGCATTTCAGAGAAGAGCCATAGCTCAAGGGTTGGAGTATTTGCTTTGCATGTTGAAACTTCCAGGTTCAATTCCCAGCATCTCCAGGTAGGTCTGAGAGTATCCTGTCTGAAACCTTGGAGAGCCACTGCCAGTCAGTGTCGACAAAGCTGAGCTAAATGGACCAATAATTTGACTCCGTATGAGGCAGCTTCCGATGTTCTTATGTATGGGAAAGGGCTGTCGCTGCGTGGTAGAGCATGTCCTTTGCCTTCAGAAGGTTCATGGTCCCATCGCTGAATTCTCTTGATAGGACTGGGAATGTCCTCAGTCTGAAACCCTGGAGAGTCACTGCCAATCAGTGTAGACAGTGCTGAGCTAGATGGAGCAATGGTCTCACTCAGTATAAGGCGGCTTCCTATATTCCTATGTGTGTTCCTACATAGGTAAGGGTGTGTTAACTCTTGGGTGGACATACCACCAGAAGGTCCTCATGTAGCCACTTGTGCCTTGGAACAAAGCCTTATCCCAGACTGGACAATTTGTGAACCTAGGCCAGAGGTCGCCAACCTTTTTGGGCCCATGGACACATTTGCTAACTGGAGAAAGTATAATTGGACAACAAAACATAACAATCAAACACACACAACAGCCTGTTCTATTGGCGACAATGGAATGCTTCTTTCACGTATGATTGCAGGGTGGGGAAGGGTCCCTGTGGGTCCCAGGGAAGGCCTCTGTGGGCACATGTATGCCTGCGGGCACCATGTTGGCAACCCCTGAGCTAGGAATAGAGGAAACGGCCTCACACTGAATCAGACCCTAGCTCAGTACTTTTTTAAATGTAATTTTTATTGGATTTCAAAACATAAAACGATTTTAAAAACTGGGCTCAAGCAGGTACAATCATGCACTGTTCGACAAGAAAATAAAAATCAGGTTACAAGTTACTACAATCACATTTGATATGACACAAAATAATGTTACAGCCTCAAACGTGTAAGATGAGGACTGTCTCGCATGGAATTTGCTTTACGCTATACAGAAATAGATGCAAGCTATTGGTCTGGTTATGGTATGGAGCAGATGTAAGCAGTGTTGAATCTGAAGTGCCAAACTTATCATTGCCACTCCAAAGAATAAGCGTATCTAGTTCTGTATGGTCTATGGCGACTGGTAGAAACCCTCCAAAGTGTCAGGCAGGGGTACTTTCCCAGTCTTACCTGGGAGAACTGCTGCCTGTCAGTGTAGACATTACTGAACTAGATGGAGCAACGGTCTGACTCAGTACAAAGCAGCAGATGTTGGGGTTTGAACCTGGGACCTTCTGCAGCAATGCAGGGGCTCTAGCTATGGCCCTGCCCCAATTTTAGCTCTCCATTGTCTCAGACAGACACAGTTATTTCCAGTCACCTGCATCTTGATCCTTTCATCTCAAGGCATACAAGGCAGGCGCTCTGGCACTGAGCGACGGGTGTCTACGCTTTGTCATCTGGGAAAGCAAATGAGTCACAGAACCTTTCCAAAAACCGCTACAATTATTTGAAGGTTAATTCAGGTCAAGCTTGAGTCAAAGTTGCTGAACTGGCAGAAAAGTCCTGGCAATGGTTTTCCCCTCTTCCCAGCTTACCTTTTACATATATAAGCTGAACTCGACCAAAACCACAGAGTCCCTAGTGGTGATCTTTTTTGCCTGCAAATGAAGGATCTGTCTGATTTGATCAAGGGCTTGCTATCTCATATGAGATTGCTAATGAGGAAATGCAGTGAATATATGGTCCAGTCTACAGAGCCCTCCCCCTTTTTTGCAATAGACAGGAGGCAATTACATAATGCAGTTGGCCAAGAAGAGAGGTCAGGAGAGTAACATATTCTAAAGGTAAAATGTATGTCCAAGATTTAATAAGAACAGGCTGCATCTTTTGACAGTTCTTGTTAGGATACACAGTGACAGGACAGAGGGAAGTAAGAAAGGGGCTGCTGGTATATATATACCCTGCTGCTGAAAGAACTGCAGTGGCTGCCCATTAGCTACTGGACGAAGTTGTTTTTGTGTACAAAGCCCTATACAGCTTGGGACCAGGATACCTGAAAGACCGTCTTATCCCTTATATACCCAGTCGATCACTGCACTCTGCAGATGAGGGCCTGCTGCAGAGACCATCTTATCTGGAGGTCCATTCTGCACAACATAGGAAGTGGACCTTTAGTGTAGTGGCACCGGCACTCTGGAATTCCCTCCCCTTAAATATTAGACAGGCACCATCTCTGTTATCTTTTTGGTGCCTACTGAAGACCTTCTTCTTTCAACAAGCCTTTTAAGTAGAGACCTTATCCCAGTCTGTGACTGTGCTGGAATTACTATTTAAGATGTTGTTACAGTTATTTTTTAAAAAAGATTTTAAAATCTTTATGTTTTAAAGTCTATTGTTTCTAAGATGTTTTAGAGTGCCTTTAGGGTTTTTGTTTGCCCCCCCATGGATCGTTCTGGGAGCAAGGGTGGGAGATAAAGTAAACAAACAAAATATGTGTTAGGAAACTTTCTCCCTTTCATCAGCACTGTCAGTTGTAACTCAGCTGCTCTGCGGGAAGGAAAAAAGAATGGACCTAGGCCTGGCTAAAGTTTAACAGGTTCAGGAGCTGAAAATGGTAATCAGGCATTTTAGCTGGTGCAGGTAGCTTTGTTTTCCTTGAGAATCTGACCCTTTTGACCACATTGTGCAGGACAGTCACAAAGTGCAGGCCCACCTGGACTGTACCACTTCCTCCTGCAGGTGAAGGGAGGGGGGAAAGAGAGATGGCATATGTTAGTGCTCTAATCCTCCAGATCCAAAAGCACCCCCCGCATATAACATGTAAATGTACTGCCTTCAAGTCAGTTTCGACTTATGGCGACCCTATGTATAGGGTTTTCATGAGGCTGAGAGGCAGTGACTGGCCCAAGGTCACCCAGTGAGCTTCATGGCTATGTGGGGATTTGAACCCTGGTCTCCCAGGTTGTAGTCCAACCCTTTAACCACTACACCACACTGGCTGAAATCCTCCGCTATAGTGTGATAACTTCCTGGGGGTGTAGGAACAACACAACAACACAGGAAGCTGCCTTATACTGAATCAGATCCTTGGTCCATCTAGCTCTGCATTGTCTACACTGACTGACAGCAGCTCTCCAGGTTTTCAGGCAGGAAGTCTCTCCCAGCCCTATCTGGAAATGTTGAGGGTTGAACCTGGGACCTTTTGCATGCAACGCAAGTGCTCCGTCACTGAGCTATGGCTCTTCCTTCTCATATGGGAAGTACAAAAACGTTCCGTCTCCCATCTGGAGTCCAAAGCGGTAAAAGCATAGCTTGGTAGAATTACAGGTCCAGAAGGCATGTAAGATGTCTTGGGATGCAACATTCACAGCCAGGTAGTGCTAAGGAATACGCTGGCGAAATCTGCTAGGGATTTGTGAAGCTTTAAGAAGGGATTGTATTATTGGTTTCCGTTTTTCCCAGCCCAGCACAATGAATTTCTCTATGAATCAGCCCAAACGTTTGGAGCTCAGACATCTGTAGTTGTGCCATTATACTTATACATCAGCAATTCCTTTCTTCAGTTACAGATTCTGGATGTTTTGCCCATGCACATTTTGCTCGCAGCTGCTGTGCATCATACTTTTATGGTTTTAGGACTGCATAACTGAATATTATTGTTGGGGAACAACAGAAGAAAAGAGCTGTTTCCTTTTTGCCCCATTTGTGGGCTTCTTGGGGGCAACTGATTGATCATTGTGGAAAGCAGGATGCTGGGCTAGTTACATCTTTGGTCTGGTACAGCAGGATTCTTCTGATGTCCTCATAAACAGCACCTCCGGTGTATGCAGATTTCACTTAACTGCCACAAGGCAGCGTGGGCTTTGCAGCCTTAAGGCTGCACCAAAGCTATAGCACCCTTGATAGCTGGAGGACTCCAAGGCCTGAACCAAAAATCCCACCGCCTTTAGCCTGAAGCCTAGCCAAGTGAGCCCGCTGGGATGGTATATGCTGAGACCTCAAAGCCCTCTTAGCTTTCCATTCCAGATCAGAATTGGGCATGCAACATTGGCCCCTGTGACTCATGAGCAGTATGAAGTCTTTGGAATTGGCCAAATGTGGCTATGAATACCAGGTCTTCTTTCTCAACCTTGGAAGTTGAACCAGATGTTGTTGGACTACCACTCCCATTATCACAGATCATCAGCCACGCTGGCTGTGGATGATGGGACTGCTGTCCAACAATACTTGGGAACCCAAGGTTGGGGAAGGCTATTCTACAAGCTGTACATCAGACCCTTACCCTCCCAGGCGCCACCCCCTCCCCCAGCTACAGACATGGAGGAGACCACTGGTTAGAGAACACCCTCCTGGTCCTGATTTGTGTATAACTGTCCACAGTGTGGATTCATCCTGGGCCTTGACATAGATTTATGTTCAAAGCAGACACACCGCTAGCCAGCCAGCCTGAATGTTGAGGCAGCAGGCATTTCTGTTTGCTAGGGTTATGTACAATGGATTCATGCCTATCTGAAATAAACAAGCAGCTGACTTCATTTTTGTTAATGTATGAACAAATCTGTCAAAAGCCTATTGTAGATTTCTCCAAAGGAAACAGCTGAATAGGAGAAAACACGTATTTGAAAGTACGACAATTACGCAACCACAAAGAACAATGGAGGAAGAATATGAGACTCACAGAACTGTAATGGAAATTGCTCTGGAAATGATTAAATGCCAACTGAAAACTCTACCGACTGATCTTATCTGGTTCAATTGAGTTTCCGACATTCGGGCAGGCGAGAGGGAAGAGTGTTTGACTGTGTCTCGGAGTTTATGATCAACTTTTTCAAAGGCCGACGCGCAAAAATATAATGCCTTAACACTTTTTTTAAATGGGTTATTAAACTTGAGGTTGCAAAAAAATGAGATGGCTGTTTTTGCACAGACTGTGGGCAGCTGTGTGTTCTTTGCATATGGAGAAAAAATTACAAGTGCCTAAAATCTATATATGCTTGACAGCTGAGATGATCCTCACAGGAAAATAACTTCAGTACTGTTAAATGTGGCCAGAGGCAGCAACTTTAAACAACTATTGTGCTTTCTGACATTCTTGTGCCTTTCTCATCAGAAGGGTTCCAGCTGACCTGCTCATTTTTGCTGGCCCATTGCATGGAAAGTCTAGCGTAGGATTTCATATCTGCAGGTTAACACACTGGGCATATCCTTTGAGGACTCTCAAATATGGGGTAGGGAAACCTTTTCTGTATGAAGTCCACATTACCTTCTGGGCAAGCTGCTGGAGGCTATATGTCACTGGTTGGTTGGGCCAGAGACAAATGTGGACAGAGCAATAAATGTGAATTTTACCTTTGTACAGTGGGCTGCATGCACTGTCCTTCATCCAGGTAAGCAGAAAGCATGATTGCAGTTGAAGGAGACGCTCCAACCAGAAAAACACTCGGGGAGAATGGGAAACAGAGCCAATGAGGAGTGTAGTCTGAGGATTAGAGTTGTGGCTGGGGAGATGGAATGATGTGTCTTGAGACCCAGATAGAGAGGATACATAGAGAGGGCTGGGGGGCTGCACTTGGCCCCTGGGCTTCAGATTCGCCACCCGTGCTCAAATCCATCATTCAATGTTTTGTTCACGATCAAACATCTGTGCTTCCACAGTCATTTCAACTCTAGTCCTCTGTAAAGAAGCTGGGATCATCTGGACCCCATTCACATGTATTCCGCTACAATTCCACTTTAAACAGTCATGGCCTCCCCCAAAGAATACTGGGAACTGTAGTTTGTGAAAGGTGCTGGGAGTTGTTAGGAGATCCTTCTTCCTGTTACAGAACTGCAGTTTCCAAAGTTCTCTGGGAAGAGGGATTGACGATTATGGTTTAATGAAATGAATTGTGGGCGTGCTTAACGGAAGGTGTTCAGGGTAGGAGAGGTCAAGCCAGTGTAAACAGGAACTGAGCAGGAAAAGCAGTCTATGGGTTTTTAAGGGGATTTTTGTTATTTACTGAGACTATTTGCAGGCGCCGTAAGAGCAGAGCTTGGCAAAGTTACTTTTTTAAACTACAACACCCATCAGCCCAATCCAGTGGCCATGCTGGCTGGGGCTGATGGGAGTTGTAGTTCAAAAAAGTAACTTTTCCAAGCTCTGCATAAGAGAAGCTGGGGGGCACACTGGTGCTCACAGGTGCCATGTTGGTGACCCCGGATTGCAGCTATACAGCACGACCCATACACTTGGCACTTCCCAGAAAATGAAAGGATGGATCTTTTCCGCAGTCTTGCATGGTCTTGCAGTCTCCCATCTTGACTACTCTAATGCACTCTACACAGGGCTACTCCTGAAGATGGTGTGGGAACTGCAGCAAGTGCAGGATGCTACAGCTAGAGGGATGACTGGCACTTTAAGGCACAGACCCATAACTTCTGTCCTGTGGGATCAGCACTGGCTGAATGAATGAAAATTTATTTCAGTCCACGACCAGTCAAACGGCACTGGCTGCCGATATGTTCTTGGGCCCAAATGAAGCTCTTGATCCAAAGTCCTTAATGACTTGGGACTAGTCCTGCTCGGGATTTGAGGTCAGCAGAGGGGGCCCATCTCACTGTTCCCTCCCCCGTGTTGCTTGCCGCGTGGGGATGCAGGATGGGGTGGTCTCTCTGGATGCACCCTGGCTGTCAAACTCCCTTTCCCTGGAGGCATGGATGGCTATATCCATGATGAGCTTCCATGAGCAACTCAAGAAATTTCTGTTCACCCAAGGGTACGGTGGATTTCATTAGCCTGCTCTGGAGCAGGGGATTGTGGACCATTGCTCAGTGGCAGAACATCTGCTTTGGCTGCAGAAGGCCCCAGGTTCAACCCCCCCAATATCCGCTGCCTTATAAGCTGCCTTATACTGAGTCAGACCGTTGGTCCATCTAGTTCAGTAATGTCTGCACTGACAGGCAGCCAGGGTTCCAGGCAGGAGTCTCTCCCAGCCCTACTAAGGAATGCCAGGGATTGAACTTAGGACCTTCTGCATGCAAAGCAGATGCTCTGCCTCTAAGCTACAGTCCACAATCCTCTGATCCAGAGCAGGCTAATGAAATCCGCCATAAGCCTGGGCAAACCGAAACGACTTGAGTTGCTGATGGAAACTCATCACAGATGTAACCTTCATCCAGGGAGTGTTTATGCCTTTATGTTCCAGGTGCAGGAGAACGGCCTGGGTTCCTAAAGCTGGCAGAAGTACTGCCAGTGGCACAGTGAATCAACTGCCTCCTTCTGGATCGCAGCTTTTGAGTTGCTGCTGCTCATATTTGTTTTAACGGCATGGCTAAAAGGGAATCTGGCTTTTCGGCAGCCCTAGCTAAAGAATGGGGGAAAGGGGTACAATAAACTCTTCCCTCCTATAAAGCAGACCGGCTTTTGCTGTTGCATTGTGTGGCTTATCGGTGTGTGTTGTGTTTGGAATAAAATCGCGGAAGAATGGGGAACTGCAGCTTTTTAAAATTAGATGATCTCCCACGTGCAGTATGTAGCCTCTGATTATACCGCATTATCTTCTGCCACAATGCACAGGCCCTGATGTGGGACAGGAGGCGGGGCTCCCCTTTTGGTCTCTGGTTTATCTCACTTTGTTTTTATGTAAACATGTTCTAAATACATTTCTCTCTGGAGCAGCAGCTTGTATTGCCAGGATCTGGGAGCAAATGACAGGGGACCTCGGCCTCCAGAATTCACGCCGTACTCGTTCCCTTCCTGCCTGAAGCATCTGCTCCTAGCCACAGAGGGGGCTGTGAAAACAGCCCCGAGGTCTCACCAAGACTCGTGCCATAAGTGGGAGTCCCAGAGAGTGGCTTGGGGGGGGGCTGCCCTTTATTCCCCAGAATGTGCAACTGCCGGCAACAGCACTGATCCCAGGGTTGGAAGCCTTTAGGAAGATACGAAGCTGCCTTATATTCAGTCAGCGCATTGGTCCATCCAGCTCAGTATTGTCTACACTGACTGGCAGTGGCAGTCCAGGATTTCAGGCAGAGGTCCCTCCTTGCCCTACCTGGAGATGCCAAGGATCAAACCTGGAACCTTCTGCAAGCCAAGCAGATGTCCTGCCGCTCGGCATGGCCCTTTCCCATGCATAAGGACATAGGGAGCTACCTTATACTGAGTCACACCGGCCATCCACCTAGTTCAGTATTTTGTACTTTGGCTGGCAGTGGCTGTCCAGGATTTCAGGCAGGGGTCTCTCCTAGCCCTACCTGGAGATGCCAGGGATCCTGTGACCTTCTGCATGCGCAGCAGATGGCCTGCCACTGAGATATACCACATTTTCTGACTCCTGTGAGGCTTACCGACCCATCAGAATTACACTGTGATGGCCAATAAAACCATCTTCTACACCAGGTGTGGTGCACCTTTGGCACTCCAGATGTTGCTGACCTACAATCCCCATCATCCCCAGCAAGCATGGTCCATGGGCAGGCATGATGGGAGTCGCGGTTCAGCAACATCTGGAGTGCCAAAGGTTTGCCAACCCCGTTCTAGGCTCCTTCTTCTAAGGGCTTCCCTTAGTTCACCAGAGTGCTTAATGCCCTGCCCTTGTCTAGGTCACAGATGCGCAATGCCTTTCAACCAGATTTTATGCAACCTTCAGTTCAGACCCCTGTCCCACCATCTGCAACCTTTCGCTCTGGCCACACCTACTTTGGCGCCTACAGCCAGCACATAGCCCTGGAGGGGATGCCCTCTTCCAAAAAAAAAAAAAGAAAGTTGACCATGCATGCACTAGGCATTGAAAGCAGGGTGTGCATGCTTACCCCATCCAATTTAGGGCCTCATCCAGCACCCCAGAATGGCCCATATCTGACCCAGGATGATACAGGAATGACCTGACCAAGATCCAGGTCCTGAGCCAAGTTGGGAGCTTTGTCTTGCATAGTCTCTCCTTCTCTACCTCCCCTTTGCATGCTTCATTAAGGTCTGAAAACTAATTGAAGGGCTGCCTCAACCCGCTCTGGCTGAATACTGTTTTGGCCCCTGTTGAGCTCAGGATCTGGGACACACCTGTAGTAGCAGCACAGCCCTAACTGATACAGCTTTGCCTGTCCCGGTTCCTCCTCTTCAGGTGCGGAGACTGCTGCATGCCTGACATCTGCATTTGGAAGCCCTAAAGCCAAGATACAAACAGAGACAGATGGAATCTATGTTTACATGTGCGGGCTGCTGGGGTCTCAAACAAATGAGTTTGGCTGTGGAGCCTGGCAAGTTGCTCATCGGGCGACCGTAGAAAACTGAAGGCAGATTTATCTGAATGTGATGCATTTTGTACGTGTGTTCACCAATACATTCATTTTTATGTACACTTTCCCCTCCTACATGCATTTTTGTAGACATGCTTTGATTGGAGAACTGCATCACAAAATTCAGATATGTCCAAATGTTGAAGGATGGCTATGTTTCAGTTCTCATAGTGTTTCAGAAAGTGTACATTTGCTAAATTTGGCTTTAAATGGGAACTGAATGGAATTTCCTGTACTCCTGTGAGATGCCTTCTCAGGGACCATATGATACAACACTTGTTGAATAGAGAGCTGTTACTATGAAACCTATTATGCTTTTCTTTTTTATAGGCTGATTCCAAACTCTATTTTATATCCTCCGTCTTTTGTATCAGTGACATTTATTTGGTAACAATCATTCAACAGCTGGATCTAGCAATGTCTGACAACTTTTTCTTTTTAAGAAAAAATGTGATTCCCATTAAATAAAGTAATAAATAAGGTGATAATTTATCTCTGCAGCTTTCTTTCCCTTCTTTCTGGTCTACTCTACCCACCTGAAGTAGGTGTTGACAGCCAGACCAAGACTTTACATTCTTTTAACACAGGCAATGATTCAGAAGGCTTGGGAATAAGTTCCACTGATCACGATGGGGCTTAACTTCCAAGCGAACATTTGAGTGATGTGTTTGCTCGCTTACCACATTTGTCAAGCCAGCCAGAGAACATAAAACTACCTGGGTGGCTTGCAATAAATAAGTATAAAAGATAATTTAAGAACAAAATAAGACATGAAACCATAACATCAAAAGGAACACAAATATGCAGAGAATAGTACAGTGAGTTCACATTCCCCTTACAAAGACATCAAATCTGAAAGGTTTAACTTTTAAAACTATTCAGTGGCTGGAGTCTGCGTGCTAAAAAGCTATTTCCTGATCACAGAACCTATGACTATTATGATTTTACAAGCTTGTGTGTCCGTGTGTGTGTTAGGGATGGAAAGATCTGTCAATTTCAGTTCTCTCATTTCTCATTTTCCCAATCTTAAATTCAGTTCTCCACATTTCTGCAGCAATTTGCAATTAAAAAAAAAAAAAGAAGAATCCTCATGAAAATTCTCCAGTGTTTTAGTGCAAATTTCTCCTAACAAAATCATTTTTTTGTAGGGAGCTTGGACTAATGTATACGTTTTTGCAAGCCATTTCTCATCATATAATACATGTTTGCATGTCATATATTTATTTTTATGCACACTTTCCCCTAACACAGTGGTTCCCAACCTTTATGGGTACGGGACCCCCTTTATAAGCTCAAAACTTTTCATGAACCCCTCCCCCCAGGAAGGAAGGGGGAAAGCAGCCTTTCCTTGCAGCCTTGCTTCACAAAAAGCCCTCTCCGCTCATTCTGAGTAAGGGCACCATCAGCAGCGGAAACGTGGGGAGACTGGAGTCAGTAATGGTAATCCCTTCTTCCGGTACCTCCACCCTCAGCCTCCTTTGACATCTGCCACATGTTTTATAGACAGTTGCCTGCCCTCAGTGTGCCTGAAAGATGCTCTGGCACTTCAGCAAAAGTCCTCCCCTCTCGTTTGCAGCAAGGGGGGGGTGTCATCTGCAGCGGCAGTGGGGAGCAGACAGGGTCCAGGGAGAGTGAAGCCTTTTAAAAAAAATAATAATAGATCATTTCTTTACTGTCTGCGTCCCCCTCTGGATTACCTAATGGCCCCCATGGGGGTCACGGCCCCCAGGTTGGGAACCACTGCCCTAACAGATGCAATTTTGTACGCATTGTTTGGTTGGCGAACGGCATCACAAAATTCAAACAAGTGCAGATTTCGAAGGATGGCTGGGTTTGGGTCCTCATATTGTTTCAGAAAGTGCAAATTGGGTAAATCCAGCTTCCAATGCAAACTGAATCAAAGTTCTCATCCATCCCTAGTGTGTGTATCTTCCCCTTTATTATAACTTTTTCAATAAGGGCTTGTGAGGAATATCTCATGCAGGGGGGAGGAAATGCTCAGAAAATCATAGAATCATAGAATAGTAGAGTTGGAAGGGGCTTATAAGGCCATCAAGTCCAACCCCCTGCTCAATGCAAATGAAAGTTTCTTCTCCATAGATTGCTCTCTTTCGTGTCTGTCATCATGAGGGCTATCATGAGGGATTCTAGAGATTTGCTGTCTTTGATCCACAATTTCACAATTAGTGTTTACAACTTTCAGTCTGTTTGGGAAAGATCAGAGGACACATCTCCGCAATCTGGGCAATGGATGAAGGGAGGTAAGTACGCATAGCTTCTACTAGCTCACCCGGCACACCACCCCTAGATGTACAGAGGGAACAGGCTTTAGCTCAGTGGTGGAGCATCTGCTTTGCATGCACACAGGCCCAGATTCATTCTATCTAAGAAATCTCCTTGCTGCCTATATCTGTATCCAGCAACTTCATTCCTCAGACGGGGCACTGCTGAGAGTAGCGAAGGCCCCCAAAGTGTGCTTAGTTTGTACCAGAAATCAGGCTTTTAGTGTTGCAGCTCCAGCCCTCTGGAATCAGCAACCGACTGAAATTAAATAGGTGCCAAGCGTCATGATGTTTGGGCGCCAACTGAAGATTTTTTTGCTTAGGAAGGCTTTCCCTGAGGTGTGACCGAGTCATGGATGAATGATTCATCGTATGTCTACAGGAATGGCTTTATAGTTTTTACAGCTTGTAGGAATGATCATAATTGTTTCTAGAATTTATATTTTGTGTATTCTATCTTATATTTACCTTTTTGTACACCACTTTGATGGCCTCAGACTGAAGTGGATTATACATTTGTAAAACAAGCAAATGAATTAATCTGCAGCATCTCCAGGCAGGGCTGGGAGAGGAGAGCCACTGCCAGCCAGTGTAGACAACCTGAGCTAGATGGACCAATGATTTCTTCCTATGTTCCAAAGTAACAGCACAGGGATAGATGGGATGCCCATCTACGTGAGGAGAATTCAACAAGCACAACCCACAATGTGTTTATTTATTTTTGCCTACACACATGAATGGTCTACGGGTAAGCAGTAGTCAGACAATCCATCTCCATGTAGAGAGGTGGGAAAGACCAAGGTGGTGCACAGGGAGGGACCCTGCACATCCCCCCTCCATTTGGGACCATAATGGGTTTTTTGAGTTACCCCTAGATAGGGATAGGGGAGAATATTCGCTAAATCAGATTTATTACCAGATTTTGACATAATCCGACAATCCGCATTGTTTTTGGACCGGCATTGATTTCTTACAGCGGGTCGCAGCTGTCATCAGCATGTGGTTGTTGTTTTTTTTAAAAAAAATAATCTGCTTTGAATTTTATGTTATTGTCTTTGTAATCAGCTTTCCTCCAAGCTGATGCATCTTCAACTCCATGGAACAAGTGCCTGCAGCAGAAACATTTTCATTAGCATTTTCGTGAGCAATGACATTATTTGGGGGGCTGGAAACACACGCACCCCACAAATCGGCAATTGCACAAACAATCAGAACAAAAACTTGGCAGATCAGTACTGAAAGCTGGACTGTCAGACTTTAAATGTGCAAGAACCAGCTATTTGACAGATCGTATCTCCCTACATGAACCTGTCCGGGATGTGAGATCTTCAGGTGAGGCCCTTCTTGTGTTCCCCACACCTTCACAAGCACATATGATGCGGACACGAGATAGGGCCTTTTCGGTGGCCGCCCCTAGGCTGTTGAACTCCCTTCCGAGTGAGGTGCGATAGCTCCCTCCTTGCCGTCTTTCCGGCGACAAGTAAAGACTGTTTTATTTCAACGGGCATTTGGGATAGAGAACGACCAGGATTAAGTGTCATAGGTTTGGTGATTACATTATATGATTTTATTATTTTAAATTGTCCGCTATTTTTAACCTACATTTTATGGTTTTAATTTTTCTCATAGTTTCTTTTTTAATAATATACTCTGTATGTTTTAATGGTGTTGTTTTTAGTTGTAAGCCGCTCTGAGTCCTATTGGAAAAAGGGCGGGGTAGAAATAAAGATGATGATGATGATGATGATGATGATGATTACTGAACCTCATCCCTACCCCTAGAGCTGCTGAGAGCAACACAATGGGTCATTCCCCATTTCTGAAATGATGGCTGGTGCAACATATTTGTCCACCTGAGGACTAGCCACTGCTGCTTCACCAAGCACCACCCCGAATACCGACCTCTGCCACTGCAGCCTCCTATTTTCTGTTTGTTCTGTTTACCACAGGGGCCGAACGCACCCCTCCAGGCCTCCCGAGCTCACCCTCGGAACATTCCACAAGCCAAACTCCTCTCTCCAGCCTTCCCACCTCCTTGGCCCTGCTTTGCAGCTGAGTCTTTTCGCTTGCCTGAAATGTGCTCTTGAACTCTGACAGCACCTTTGGCATCTCTGCATGGAGGATAGAAAAGGGTGTGCAAGGATGCACAAGGATGTATGGAAACTAGTATTTGCATCCATTGCCCTGCCTATTTTTGCCTCCGGATCTGCTCATCACTGGCATATCACCCTTGGACAGTTGCCCACGGAATGTGGCCCTCGAGCTGAGAAATGTTCGCCACTCCTGGTTGAGTAGTTGTAACGAAGGTGAGCCGAGAGCCTTCCACCCAACAATGCCTCACTCTAAGCAAGGAATAGGTGGCAAGTAGGGTGCTTCAAGAGTGAGCCATGGTGGGCAGGTGTCCTCTAAGAGCGCCTGCACTGCTTTGCAAATGCTAGTTAAAGGTTATGAGTGGTAAAATGAGATTTTAAATGTTCGGGAGTTTACTGCTGGCAACGTTTACACAGCATCGGTTGCAGAAAACGCTAGCAGCATGAGTGATCTCTGATGCCATCTCACCCTGGACACCTCACTCGGAGGAAGCACACTTTCTGAAGGATTCTGGTTTGGGAAGCTGGCCCTGTTTGAAAAGATCCAGGTAACTGCTAGATTTTCTATTATCAAAAATGAGGAGTTAGCCAGTGTGTGTGCGTGTCTGTCTGTCTGCCTTCATCCAGGCATCCCTCGGTGTAGCCTGAAACGTGCATCACACTGAGTGGAGAGTAATCTAGTTACCACTTCCTACACCATGGCCACATTCACACTGTACATTTATTCCACTATTATTCTACTTTAAATACTCATGACTTCCCCCAAAGAATCCTGGGAAGTGTGGTTTGTGAAGAGGGCTGAGAGTTGTTAGGAGGCTCCTATTTTCCTCAGAAAGCTACAATTCCCTGAGTGGTTTAACAGTCAATCCCTCTTCCCAGGGTACTCTGGGAATTGTAGCTCTGTGAGGAGATTAGGAGTCTCCTAACAACTCTCAGCACCCTTCACAAACTACACTTCCCAGGATTCTTTGGGGGAAGTCATGACTGTTTAAAAGTGGAATAATAGTGGAATAAATGTACAATGTGAATGCAGCCACAGTCTTAAAACTGAGACCAATGCATACTTACCTCAGCTTTAACACCAAGCCTGTTTATTTCCTTTCCCTTTCCTTCTGCCTTGCTTTCCTTAATGCTGTTGCCTTAATGCTGCCCTAGGCGCCTGCTGGGAGGAAGGGCGGGATATAAATCAAATAATAAATAAATAAATAATATACAGCCTGGAAAACTTGCTCACTATTTTGTGACTTTTTGGTTGATCCTAATAAAAATATTGGCCAACTGTGGATTGCGATTTTTTTTTAATGGTCCGACCTGGCTACTTCTGTGTGTTTTTTTTAATAATTTACAGTCAACAAATTTCATTTATAATTCACAGCCAAGGAATTACCTAGAGAGGTAATGGGCTCTCCGACACTGGAGGCATTCAAGAGGCAGTTGGACAGCCATCTGTCGGGAATGCTTTGATTTGGATTCCTGCATTGAGCAGGGGGTTGGACTTGATGGCCTCATAGGCCCCTTCCAACTCTGCGATTCTATGATTCTATGATAATTCCTGTACACTAGCAATTAGAACATGGGGTGGGGAGACCTGTGGCCCTCCAGGTATTGCTGAACTCCAACTCCTATAATCCCTGACCACTGGCCATGCTGTTTGGGGCTGATGGGAGTTGGAGTCCAACAAAAAAAAAACCCTGCCTCTTGCAAAGGACTCTGCAGGGTGTCCACATAAATTAAGAGCAGGATCATAACTCAGTGGCAGAGCACATGCTTTGCATGCAAAAGGTCCTTGGTTCAATCCGTGGCACATCGGGTGACATGAGAGCCTGCTCTCTGTCTGAGTCCTTGGAAGGGATGAAAGGGCCTGTCAATTTCAGTTCTCCACATTTCTGCAACAATTCGTGATTTTTTTTTGTTTTTAAAAAAGTCTTCATGAAAACTCTTCAGCATTTTTGTCTCATTTTCTCCTCACACACGCATTTTTGCATGCAGTTTTGATTAATAATACAATTTTTGCAAGCAATTTCTTCCAACAGAATGCATTCTGTATGTTTTCCCCCACTAATATATTCATTTTAATGCATATTTTACATTTTATTTTGCCAAATATGCATTTTTGTAAGCATTGCTCGACTGAAGGACTGCACTGCAAAATTCTGATGTGCGAATTTCAAAGGATGGCTGTGTTTCGGTTCTCTTTCCCCCCCTCCGAAAGTGCAGATCTGATAGATTCAGCTTGAAATGGGAACTGAATCTAATTTCTCTCCCAACCATTGTCCCCAGACAGCTAATCAGAGCAGAAAACCAACAATACTAGGGTAGATGGAAAAATAATCATATTAGGAAGCAGCATCCTAAGTTCCTATTATGCAGGGTATCATCAAGGCCTATTGGGCCTAGCTGTTTCTTCTTTTAAATGGAATGCATGCTTCACCACTTAGTCAGCACTCCCATGAGGCTGTACGTTGGAGGAGAAGATCAACACTAGCGGATAAGCTTTATTGCAAAGAAGCTTCTCTTGCATTACTGATCTCACAAAGCAACAGCCAACATTAACTCCAGGTTAACAGTAAACATATGATAGTTCTACTATGTCTGGCTGTCTACACACCAAGGGCTTTCCAAAGCATGCTGCTTATACAGTTGGAAGTCCCTCAGAGACCATCTAGTCTGACCCCCACCTCAATGCACAGGGTTGTAGTCAGTGCTGGTCCTACTCAGAGTAGACCCATTGACATTAATGGACTCAGCTAACTTAGGTGCATTAATATCAATGGGCCTTCCCTGACTAGGACTTAGCTGGAGGCAACCCTCAATCTACAGCTGGTATAGCACAGTGGGGAGGAGACCCTGGCTGGAAGTCCAGAGTCTGTGAGTTCAAATCCTTGCTCATGTCTCCTGGGTGTCAAGGGCCAGCTAAAGATTACCCCCACAGTGAGTGGCTCAGGGGTTACATGCCCTGCCACCTGTGCAGCCGTGGGCAAGCTGCATAGTCCCAAGGAGCCCAGTTGCCCCCCAGCTGGCAGTTGCGGACAAGGAAGGTGCTGGTTTGTGCAGCTGTGGCAAGCTGGGCAGGCCCTAGCCAGCTGGGGAGGACTAGCCTCAGAGGGAGGCAATGGCAAACCTCCTCTGAATACTGCTTACCATGAAAACCCTATTCATAGGGTCGCCATAAGTCGGGATCGACTTGAAGGCAGTCCATTTCCTTTTAACCCACAATCTATCATGCAACTGCTGCACTCCTGACAGATGTTGGCCGCTTAAGCACCTCTAGCCAAGGAGAGCTCACTTCCCACTGCAATATGTTGTACTGTTAAAACTGCCCACACTCCTAGGAAGTGTACTCCTGGTGTTTAGGTGAAATTGGCTTCCCTGGCCATTTCTTCCCATTGCTTCTGGGCCTCACCCCTGGAGCAAACAGAACAAGTTTGATCATGGCCAGCTCTTCAGAGTTCTGAAGACAGGGAGCACATCTCTCCTTCCCTTCTCTAGGCTGATCACACCCAGCCCTTTCCAGCAGTCCTCATAGGCCTTGGGGTTGTATCCTGAGCTAGTCCTGTTCAGAGTCGGCCCCACTGATGTGAACGGGCATGACAAGGAGGTTGGCTGGTCTAAGGTATAAGACATGATCTCAGCCAGAGGTTTTGGAAAGGAGCTCCAGAGCGTGAGCTGCAGCAGGCTATTTGAGATAGGGTTGCCAGGTTCAGGGCCTGAGACTGATCCTATCTCTTTAGGAGAAGAGAAAATCAGCCAAGTGCAGGTGTTCTTGCAACCCTGTAATGGGAAAAACCACAAGGTGGAATTCTCCCTCCCCCCCCTGCACAACTTTTAAAGATACAGAAGACCTCTTGGTTGCCAGGCCCAGCCTCCAAGAGGTCTTCTGTATCTTTAAAAGTTGTGGTTTTTCCCATTACAGGGTTGCAAGAACACCTGCACTTGGCTGACTTTCTCTTCTCCTAAAGATACAGGATCAGTCTCAGGCCCTGAACCTGGCAACCCTAATTTGAGATCACCTTTATGGCTGTGCTGTGCCTGGTAAGTAATTAGCCACTCATCTAATGGATTTAGTATAATAAAACTAAAAAGCCCTTTGCTGGTAACCTTTTAATGTCAGCCAAAGGGGCTGCTGTGTGGAGGCCTGTTTTGTTTTTCTTAAATAATAAAAAGTGTTTGCTTCCAGTGGCAGTTGAAAAAATACTGGACTTGCTTTCTCACTGCTTACACTAAGAAGCGGGGGGAGGGAGCACAGCCTAGTGGTTAAAGCTCATGGTTTGCTTGTGGAAGGTAACAGGTTCCGTCCCTGATACCACCAGTTTGAAAGATCAAGGAGGTGTTGATGGGAAAGGCCTCTTTCTTAGACCCTGGAGAGGCGATGATGCACGGCTAGATGGACCATGTTCCGCGGTGAATGCGTCATGTGACTAAAAGTATCTTGTTCCTGCAGACATTTTAAAGTAATGTTTGGTTTTATGTTTATGTTATTGTTTTATTGGGTGTTTTTTAAAAAACACATGGCTTGTTTTGATGTACACTTGGAAGTGTGGTATATTAATGTCTTGAATAAATAAATGCCTTGGGCTCATTGGTTTCAATGAGTCCAATCTGAGTAAAACTTGGGTGGATACAACCCTTGCCCTCTCTAGACCTTCACCATCCTGGCCAGCATCCTTGGGGCACACTCTAGGGTGGTCAGGGGAGAGAGGGAGGCAAGAAGGAGGGATTCAAAGGTGGGCAGTAATGGCTGTGATCCAGGGACAGGACTGTGTGGAGGGGGCAGGAGTCTGTAGAGGCAGGTGTGTCTGCAACAGGGACATGGTGTTTTGTGTGACTGTACCTGGGGGTTTGTTGTTGTTATACACCTTCAAGTCAATTATACTTATGGCGACCCTATGAATGTTTTTTGGATATATTCATAGGGTTTTCATGGTAAAAGGTATTCAGAGGTGGTTTACCATTGCCTTCCTCTAAGCCTACAGCACCCGTATTCCCAGATGGTCTCCCATCCAAATACTAACCAGGCCTGACCCTGTTTAGCTTCCAGGATCAGACCAGATTGGGCATGTTCAGGGAGGGTTGTTTTATGTTGTTTTAAACCCCTCCCAGCCAGCCTTCCCTAGGCATACTACTCTAGGGCAAGAAGCCCTGTGTGGCTCAGAGAGGGGAGGAGAGGCAAAGCAGGAGGGGTCCAAAGGAGTGGTAGTGTTCCAGGAGTGGGGCGACCCCCGGGGGAGGAATCTGTGGAGTGGGGACAGGTCTGTAACAGTGGCACGGTATTTCATGCGACTCTTTTGAGGGCTTGCTTCTGTGCTCTCTGCGCCAGTGTTCTTTCCGTAATAAAGCCTCTGCACAAACCCCTTACCATCCTGATTCTCCTTCTCTGGTCACACTCCAGTTTATCAATGGCCTTCTTAAACCGCGATACCTGGAACAGAACACAATATGCCAGATGCAGCCTGTCTCCAGATGCTTTGCAAGGAGGAAGCATGCCCACCACTCCATCCCCGGCCCCATCATCCTCCATGAGTAACAGTCTCCATGTCACTGGACAGCCTCCATGAGTGACAGGAGGGTGACAGTCTGCTGCCCTGCTCGTGTAGGTAGATTTGCATCAGAATGTGAACTGAACCAAACGTCTCCCTTGCCTCAACCCAAAAACAAACCTATCCACCTATCCTTCAGCACTTGCTGCCTGAGGCAGCAGCCTCAATCTGTCTAATGGCAGGGCCAGCCATGATGTAATCTAACAAAGAATGCAATTTGGATACCACACTACTAACAAAATGGCAGAGGTTTCCTTTTGTTTCCATTTTCATATCAATTGGCAGAAATTATCTTTATTAGAAAAAATGATATTTTTTTCATGTATTTACATTTTGTACATCTTGTTATACTTGGCACATGTGTTTTCTCTCACAGGTATATACATTTCAATATATGCAAACATTCCAGTCCCCCACTCCCTTCCCATCTTCCCTCTCTCTCACTCGCTCACTCACTTTCTTCCTTTTTTCCCTCCTACATATTAAATGAAAAATACAATACAACTTGAAGACAACCATGGTAATTATACACTCTTTCCCCCCTCTATCATCAAAAGTTTGACGCAAACATTTCTGGGTTTTTTGTAGATATGTCTGAGAAATATTATTTATACAGTATTAGCACTTAGTCATGCATTTGGATTTAAATATGCTGGAGGGGGTAAACTGCTGTTTAGACAGAAAACGTCAACAGAGAAACAAACAAACAGTTCCTGGATCACAAATCAGTTGCATCCCACTGTGTTAGGACATCATATCCAACTGTCAGTGTAAGATTTTAAAGAAGTCTACAAGTGTGTATGGACATAACTGTGGGTTTGGTGACTCTTGGAGTGTGTCTGTGTGTAATTGCTTGTCTTAAAATTGTTGAGATTTTTTAAGAAAACAAAACCTCAGTGATTTTTGATGATGATACTAGTGTTCCTTTTCTGATGGCAGGTTCACTCAATGCAGGTTTGTTGTTTGACAATGTCAACACCTAGTATTGACTCGCATGTGCAATTGGTCATCACAAATGGACTGTCACAAACAGAACCTCCTTATTGACTTGCACTATTCAACAAATTCAGTCAACTAACAGTCTTTTCATACATTAGGATTTTTTAAAAGGTATGCTTTAAACATCTATGGCTGCAATCCTATGGCCACAGGTAGGGCATCTCTGGGCCCATAGGATAAACCAGATCTCATTCTCTGATACTAGAGAAAAAACTCATGTCAGATCTGTCCTCTTTAATGCTGTAGATTGGTCCTAACCATGCTGGAGCTTCAATGTTGGCCAAAAAGGTGGCCAAATCTGGGGTGATTTGAGGACATGTCAGCGGGAGAATCAGGAAAAAGTATAGATTTGAAAGATCCATAGCCTTCTCAGCCCCCTGAAATGCCACCAAACTGGGCTCCTCATCTGGCCTAAATCTCTCCCATTGTTTCCAGTGGGAGGGAAACTGAGGGGGAAGGCAGTAAAAAAACAGGATCTAGGGATTTAAGAAGACTTTTTCCATTGCCCTGTATTTGTCATATGCAGCACTGTTTCCCTTCCACTGCAGTTCACCTTCCACCAAGAACTGTGTTATTCATCTTGCTGTGGCAAAATTAGGTAACTTACTTAATTTCCATAGTTAGGTATATAAATTATGTTGTCATTATATGATTCCATTCTGATCATTTCAATGCATAATGGAAACATTATACAAACAGTGGTAGTGGTGAGTAATCAATAATGTTTCATTTGCGGACCAAAAGTAACAACAGCAGTGAATGTTGATCATATTCACTGGATTGATTTCCATTCCAGAATATGGGACAAATAAGTGAACATTGCCAATTTCCATTCCTGTTTCCATTTTTTTTTGCCAGAATTTTCCAACATCCCTGAGGTCACTCCTCTAACCTCACTGCTGCCGTGGCAACGAGAGCCCAGTAAAGCTTTGGATATAGCAGTTAAACCACCTTCAGTTCCCTATCATCACCATCTTATGACTGCAGCCTACGTTGTGCTCTGAGGGTACACCTAAAAAAAAGTCAGTTGTGAATGAAGCAAACATGTGCTTGGAAAGTTGAATCTCAGGCAGGAGTGCTCATCAGGGAAGCAAGACGGTGGAATCTGCTGCTTGATACACTCTGCACAAAAGGCACCCTCCCCCCAAAAATGCATTCATACACAAAGCTGACAGCTAAAAGTCTCCTGATTTCTGATCTCCAAAACAAAAATGCATTAGACATTTATCAACACACAATGCATCACAACTGTGTGACAATGTATAATGTACAGATTGGATGATGGGTATGATCACAATCCTAAACCACTCCAAACTCGCTTAGTCGGCTGATGCATGTTCTATGGGAGCTTATTAATAAATGTATACATTCAGCAGAACACATCCTGGAAGACCCCAGGTTGCAGATAAAAAAATGATTACCTGGAAGTCTTTGTGTACTAACTGGAGAAATCATGCACAATATAAGTTGCTGTCTGGATGTCTACACTCATCAGTAAGTACAAAATGGGAACTGACTGGCAGTTTTTAAGGTTGTAAGCCAACCACATCCTACTCAGAGCAGACCAATTGGAATGAATGAATCTAAGTTAGTCATGTCGTTTACCTTCAGTGGGTCTACCCTGAGTAGGACTAGTATCAAATACCACCCTTTGTGATTTAACCTCATCACAAAACACAGTGTGCAACTTGCATTTATAATTGGCAAAGAGCAGGTGCAATATACAGTCATGATGTCTTGTATATTGATCATTTTTTGTAAAATATATATATATATATTTAATGCAGTTGTGTATGTCTGAGAAGCGTCACATTTTGATCAGAATGCTTTGTTTGCAAATGGATTTATGCTAATTGTATTTGGGGAGGTATCCCTCCTTTTTCTCATTCTGTGTGTCTGCTGCGTCCCTGGGTGTCCGCGCAATGTATACATGAATCTGTCTCTTTCTCTCATTATCTCATTTTTCCAGCTTTAAATCCCAATCTTAAAAACAAAAGCCCTCCTGAAAATTCTTCAGCATTTTTAAAGTGCATTTCTCCTAGTATATAGATTGCTGCAAGCAAATTTCTGTACTACAATACACTTTGAATGTTATTTTCAAAAGCGTACACATTTTTGTATGCTTTTTCCTGTTAGAGAACTGCATTGCAAAATTTGGAGAGTTGTGATTTTTGAAGGATAGCTGTGTTTTGGTTCACACCTGGTTTCGAGAAGCAGAAATTAGGCAGATTCACATTAAAAAGTTAATGGAACCAAATTGCTCTCCCTCTTCCTGCCTCCCTAGTCTGCACAGAAGTAAGTCTCCACTGAGTCAACACTATTGTTTCCAAAGGGAGGGAAAATATTGAAAACGAACTATTTAAAAAAAAAAAACAGGAAACAGGAACGCAAATGCATTCCACTATCTCATTTCCACACTGAATCTGACAGGGCCCTGAATATGGCAGATGAACTGCCTTTGGATTTTGCAAACCTCTTATGAGCGCACGCGACTTGCAAATCTGGCTTTGTCACTGTGTAACGCATGAAACGGGTGTCATTCATAAGCAAGCTAGAGATGGGGGGAGAAATTTGATTCAGTTCACATTTCAAGCCAAATCTATCAAATTCACACTTTCCAAAACAACATGAGGACTGAAACACAGACATCCTTCGAAATTTGCACTTCTCTGAATTTTGTGATGCAGCTCTCCAAAGGATGTTTACACAAATGCATACAGCAGAGGAGAGTGTGCATTAAATGCATAAATTACTGCAAAGGACATACCTAAATGTGTTCTGTTAGAAGACGTTGCTTGCAAAAATGTGTACGTTAGTCAGAACTGCATACAAAAATGTGCTTAGGAGAAATTCACACTAAACTGCTAGAGAATTTTCATGAGGATTTTTTTTTAAAATTGCAAATTGCGGCAGAAATGTGAGAACTGAATTTAAGATTGGAAAATTAGAGTGAACCAAAATTGACAGATCCTTCCATCCCTAATGCAAGCTGATTGTTGAGAAATCAAGTCACAGACGCTTAAGAGTGTACCCTGACTCTCTCCTTTTGAAAGATAATCCATACCATCGCTTCTGATAATCCATACCATCGCTTCTCTTTACTGGGCTTTGACTAGTACTTGTACATGCACTGTTTTGAACTCCTGTTTTGAGCTCTTGCTAGCAATTTGAAACATTTGCCTTCAACCTTCCATGTTTTAAAGGGGTGGGAAGAGAGAGACCATGAACACCACTGTATTCCTAATGGAAGGGTTTTGCACTTTCTAACATTTGGAATACACTTGCTATGCTGTTTTTGAATACTGAGGCTGCAATCTCAACTCCACATACCTGGGAGTAAGCCCCAATGAACTCAGTGAAACAGGCATGGTTAGAACTGCACTGTAAGTCCTGTAATCGTTCCTTTCCCTCCCAGTATTTCCCAATACAGGCTGGCAGTTTTCACTTGCATTTTTTCAGAAAGTAGTCAAAAAGTGGTCGAATGCTGGCTGCATAAAGTAAACCAATGAGGCTCAATGCAACCTTAAGACATGAATCAGAGAGGTAGCAACTGGCAGCTTGAGTGCCAAAAGAGGAACAGAGGAAGCTGCCTTATACCGATCACTGGTCCATCTAGCTCAATATTGTCTACACTGACTGGCAGCGGCTCTCCAAGGTTTCAGGCAGGGGGGTCTCTCCCAGCGCTACACGGAGATGGCGGGGATTGAACCTGGGACGTTCTGCATCCAGAGCACACACCTTACCACTACAGATGGGCAAATCTGTCTATTTTGGTTTCTTTCAGTTTCTCATTTTCCTTGTCATGTTCAGTTCTCCACACTGGTTTGCATTTTTTAAAAATTGTCCTCATGAACATTTAACTGCATTTTAGCGTGAATTTCTCCTTATACACATTTTTGTATGCAGCTTTCCCTGACATGCACATTTTGCAAAGCCATTTCCTCTAATATAATGCATTTTAGTGTGTTGTTTTCACCTTTGGGACCCGAGCTACTCCAACGGATGTTATCCCTGTGAAATCAACTTCAGTAGAAGAACCAAGGATCCCATAGGCTGCATTCGGCAATGCCCAAAGCTTTGCATGCTTCCAATTTTGGGGGGGGAAAAATATTCTGGAGCAATAGGTCCCCTCTGCTCTAAAATGAAATGAACTGCATTCAAGTCGATTCCGACTTATGGTGACCCTACGAATAGGGTTTTCATGGTAAGCGGTATTCAGAAGTGGTTTTACCATTGCCTCCCTCTGAGGCTGAGAGGCAGTGACTGGCCCAAGGTCACCCAGTGAGCTTCATGGCTGTGTGGGGATTCGAACCCTGGTCTCCCAGGTCATAGTCCAACACTCTAACCACTACACCACACTGGCTCTCTCCTCTGCTCTAAAGCAGCATCATAATCTGATTCTGAAAGGCTTATAGTTTTCAAACATGCTTTGACTTGCAGCAAGCCAAGTGCTGCATTTTAACCAAATGGTAGACCAGCCGTCCCCAGTGTCTAAATTCTGTACAGCTACTGATCCCATCATCCCTAACTATTAACCATGCTACCCTGGGTCCAATGGAAATTGTAGTCCAAAACATATGAAGGACACCTGGTTGAGAGAGGCTACTGAAGATGGCACAAATGTGGGGAATCATCCTCAAGCTGTTTTCTCTAGGGTAGCCACTGCTTTTATGCGGAGTACTTCAGAGTAAATGGCTTGACGATCACAGCCCTAGGAATCTGGAAATTGCCAATGAATATTTGGAGTGAGGGAAGTTGAATGTTCTACTTGATAAGTAGGTTTCCCTAAAGTAATACATATTACCCTACAGCATCATTTTATGGGTGCTCACTTGGGAACAACCCATAGAGCTCAGTCAGGCTTACTTCCAAGTAAGGATGAGATCCATTGGCCAGTGCTGGTTCAAAAGCATTCCATTGACATAATTGGCTGGTATCTATTCATGTTCATTCTTTGTCTGCTAGCCACTGCTTTTACAGATCTGTTCCCCCCCCCCTCCAAAAAATATTAATATCAATTGTTTTTAAGGACATTTTGAAAATATTAAAGGAAATATTGATATTTTGAAAAGAAATATCAAGATCTTTTGAAAGGAAATACTGATAGATGAAAGGAAATATTGATAAAATTGTCATTCTTCATATTGATATTTCAGAGGCGGATTTTTTTTTAAAAAAAACTGCTTTCAAAATAGCTGAGGGAAATTGCTACATAAAAAACCAATCCACAGTGATCGAGAAGAAGCAAATTAATGGAAAATCCAGATTGGGGTAGAATTCTATCACATCCCTACTTCCAAGTAAGCATGGATGGGATAGGGCCACCCTTGTCCTCATTTCTGACCCAAACAGAAGCTTTGCAACATTTTAAAGCAGATTTGGGGGACCTGTGGCCCTCCAGATGTTAATGGACTGCAGTTCCCATCTCCCTTGACCGTTGCCCATGCTTGCTGGGGCTGGTGGAGGCAAAAAATGAAGTACTTTCTGATACGTTCCAAGGAAAATAGGAAGTTCAACCTGTTTTCTTTTTGTGTCTGTGTGGCAAGGGATGGGAGTATTACATTGTCTAATCCGGCCTTTTTCATCCTTCCAAATGTTTTGGACTACAACTCCCTTCAACCTCAGCCAGCATGGCTGTGCTGTCCAGGGCTGATGGGAGTTGGGGTCCAAAACATCTAGAGGCCAACACATTAGGCAAGGCTGGTCTAGATATTTCATTGGCCATTCAGTGGGGGGTATTTAATTTTAACCACCATCCACCTGCACTCTCTGTTGAGGCAGAATGATAAACAGATGCAAAAAAAGTTTTTTAATTTGGGCCTGCATTTCTCTTGTCTCCTTGATTTTTTTTTTAAATGACGTCTTCACATAGTGCACACTTTATATCATGGCATTGCATGTATATGCGCGAACTAACCCACAAGCCAAACCTGGAGCATGTCCTTGTTTCAGGAAAGATTTCTTCTCTCTCATCACACTCCAGTGTTATTTGACACGAGTGTGCAGAAATGTTCTGTAACCACAGAATTTACATATGTTATGTGCATATATTATTTAAGATTGATTTGATTAAAGAAGTCAAAAAATGTTCATACATACATACATGAGAGCTCTAGAAGGAAAGCAAGTCACTATAAAGAGATGCTAAACTTTCACACTACTGGCAGACAATTTGGTACTGCATTCTTAGTTGAGTCCATTCAACATATATGGCTGTTGGTGTCATACATTAGCTGTAGTTAAAACATTAACATATTATGAATCAGAAAGGGGACCACTACTGGGTTGTAAACAAATGATCTATGTGGGATTCTTTCTTTCTTTCTTTCTTTCTTTCTTTCTTTCTTTCTTTCTTTCTTTCTTTCTTTCTAGCAATGTGAAGAAACAGGAAGACAGATACTATACAGCCCTGAGTTATCATCACCAACAAGGAAGAGACACAAACT
Source organism: Rhineura floridana (assembly GCF_030035675.1). Classification (NCBI taxonomy): domain Eukaryota; kingdom Metazoa; phylum Chordata; class Lepidosauria; order Squamata; family Rhineuridae; genus Rhineura; species Rhineura floridana. Next base: position 22,245,322 of record NC_084496.1, read on the forward strand.
TGTGTACACATTTAGGTTTCAAGTTAGATTATGAGGTCTACAGCTTTACAGATGTAAGCTCCATACACCAAGACTTAAATATCTAAGCTTCCACCTGTGGGGATGTTCCAGCTGTGAAGTTGGACTGTGGAGTTTTCTACAAACCAATTTCATTGCAAAATGAGTGTCTATGAAAGAGAATGAAAGCATTTGGACACCAACATAAACCACCATCTTACAAGTGCAATGAGTTGGGCCTATGTTTTTCCCCCCTTTTTTTTTTGGCTTCACTCCCCAAATTGGTCTTTCTAGAATCCCCTCCCTGAGACATAGGGTGGATTCAGACTATACAAGGCTGTTCTTGAAAACACAGAGATACACATGCCCTCACATGGTGAGGGCTCCATGCTGTAGCTGTAATTTCCAAGAAACCACTCAATGTGTAACAAGTTCCCATGATATGAACAGAACCCCAGGGTGTGTGATTTCATCTGATCTTCATGGTTGTTGTTTACAAACATTGTGGATTATATTCAGTAGTTCTGCTTAGAGTAAACCCATGGAAATCAATGGACAAGTCCATTGGCACTACTTTGATTCCTACTTAGTTGGATATCACCTAATAAATATCAGATAGTGCCCAACTCAGATTTCAATGGGTCTTCTCTGAGCATGACTTTGGCTGCATTCAGATAGTAGTTTATTCTGTTTTCCCGACATTTTCTTAATTGATAATTTCCTCATTTTATTTTACCTTTCAGATGATGTAAAAGCCACTTCTGGAAATCTAGTGGACATGTAATGCACATTTCTGTGTAACAATCCGTTTGCAACCCCATTCACCCAGAAAATGGCGGGGGTAAAATGACGGTATTTGGGATAGTATACAGTTCTTTCGCCCTGTTTTTGTGGGGGAATCAAGGGGAAACAGAAGTGTGCAAGTGCAGAAAGGTTGAAGGCATAGCGACATGTCCAGTAATGTTCATTGTGTCACACCACACTCACTGGCGTGAATGAAAGTTAGCCAACAGGGCAATCTATCAGTCAAACAGCCACAGTTCTATAATGTAACAGGTCATACAGTGTGAAAGGAATGTTAGAAATCAGAATAGAAGCGCTACCATTATAATCAGTAAAACTAACACAATAAACCCCAAGTCTGAACGCAGCCTTAGTTGAATATCGCCCGATAGTGCCCCACTCATATTTTAATGGGTCTTCTCTGAGTATGATTTAATTGGATATCACCCAATGGATATAAGGTAGTGTTCCAACACAGTTCCACAGACTGCTCGCCCTGTAGTCATAATGTCTGAATCCACCCTAATCTGTCCCATAGGCAATAAGACTCCGTCAAGACTAAAGTGTTTTTAGAAACATCAACCATAAAGTGCTATCCTTTGAGGTCTGCTCTTCATATGCAGCGATACCAATCTTTTCCATGGAATTTAGGCTAGAGCAAAAATGTGTGGGTTGTAACTAGTTGGACACAATCTCCCAGGAACTTCTCCTCCTGTGTCAGGGGCCACCGGGCACATTACGGTGACGGGGAAGAGGCCATTTAAATGTGGTGGCCCTCTCCAGGCAGCAAGTTAGTTGTGTGCAGTTGGCTTCCCACTCAATGGGGGCATTGTTGCCCACATCTCTGTGTACTGCCACTGGAAAAATCCTCAAAATAGGCTTGCCCTGGGGCTGTGCCTCACAGCGTCTGCCTCGCACACAGAAATTTTGCAGGGGAACCTCTTCCTAGGACGCATCTCCATGCCAAGTAAAGTTCACACACCTGCTAAATGTCTGGGAAAGGCAAACAGGTGCAGGGCTAGCAAGGTGGCAACCCTATGTTGAGAACGGGGGCCGTAACATGTGAAACTGCCTCCAAGTACCATTAAAAAGAATGGGAGTCCTCCATGGATGGGAGTTGACTTGTGTGATTGCTCAGCAAAGGGAACAGTCAAATAACTCTACCTTGGGGACGATCAGGATCGTTAATCCTTGCCGTTCAAACATCTGATGCGCATTGGTCCCCCGCCCACACCAGTACAACCACAAGGACTGTTAGGGGGTACAAGACACCTCAGCAACTGAGGCTGGTTGGTCCCTAGGCAGGCAAATTATCTGGAACTCTTGCGAGCTTAGACCGCAACGCTCTCTTCAAATTGGCACAGAATCAAGTCACCCTGACATCAACCCCTTGGATGGGCTTGGATGGGAGGTTAGAAGAAAGAAATCTCTAGATTGGATAAGCCATAGAAATGCCAGGAGACTGTGGCCTTTCTTTCTTTTTCCTTGCCTGGGTCTCACCCCAGACCTGTCCCCAGTAAGATCACCCACAGCCCAGCCTGGCCTTGACAGGGACCCGTATGGTCTCTTGGTGCAGTCACAGATCTGAATGGGGAAAGGGGTTCCCTGCCTTTCCCAGGACACCTTTCCCAGGATAGGTCCCCCCCCTTTCCTGGTTGCACCACCACATCGCCCAGCTTGGCGCTGCTATCTGAACGTGGGACCTCTATTAGCAATTATGCAACTTCCATTCCTTTCAATGGGACTTGGCGGAGGAGAAGTCCACGGTGGATTGCCTCCTTGGTTTCTGTAAGACAGACAAAGATGAACACGATATTGTTTCCATTCATGGGCCCTGAGGATATATATTGTATATTATGTATCATTTTAATGTATTTTTTGCTTTTGTTTGACTGTGTTTAAAAACAAAGGTGAAACTAATACAGATATAGCTATATATAGTTTTTTCCCCTTAAAAAAGACTAACTAATCTCTTACACAAATCTTATCTTTGTCAGTGTGCAAATGCATTCTTAACTTGTTTCCTCCCCCTCCCTTTGTTCTGTGTCATAGTACATGCATACCATATTGCTTATTCTCTGCTAAAAAATAAAAGTTTGGGAGGACAGAAATGCGCTGGGTGGAAAGTGCTAGAAGGACACAATCCAACGGACAAGGTAAAGAGCCATCTTAATATAAAAATAACATAGTTGCCAGCATATACTGGGGCTATTTCAACACGAATGGATAGTAAAGAGCGGCCATTTTTGCCCAAACGTGAACTGATCCCTAAGGGTGTATTTACACTGCAAGACCAAAAGTGGTTCGATGGTCGTTCCCTAGGGAACGGCAGGTTTGTGAGCAAAGCTACGGATCACTAACATGGGGTTGCCTCCAGTGCTAGTCCTGTTCAGAGTAAAGCCACTGAAATGAATGGACATGATGAACTCAGGCCCATTCATTTTAATGGGTCTACGCTGAGTAGACCTCAGTTAGATACAACCCATAGGATTGCACCCAATGCTAGTCGTATTCAGAATAGACCCATTGGAATGAATGGACCCAAGTCAATTGTGTTTACTAAGTTTAGTGGGTCTACTCTGAGTAGGACTAGCATTAATACTACCCATTAATTTCAAAGGATCTACTCTGAGTAGAATTTAGTTGGACAACTCATGGAATCAGCACAATCACCAAACTACAGCTTCCAGGATATTTTGGAGAAAGCCACTATGTATAAAACAATATATGTTTGTAGTATAAATATACCCTTGGAGGCATGTATTTTTCTCTCTTATATTTCCTACTCCCCCTTTCCTTTCTTTTCTGATTTTTTTGTTCAACTCATTGAAATGTTAATTTGATATATGAAAGGTATAACAAATCTCCAGTTCCCAATGGATTGCTAAGGAATACCCTCTATGCCTCTAAGATGCTGGCAACTATGTCTCCGTATAGATAAAAGTGTTAATGGAAAAGCTAAACGTCTGATTCAATGCTAGGCATCCTCTTAAACACACGTCTATTGCTACAGGGATTTAAAACTCTTGGAGTTGAGCACACGCTATTCTTATTTGCAACATAAGGCATCCCATGCTCCGAAATGTACATGTCGTGGACTCGGCCATCTCTGGAACAGTACGAGGTGGTCGATTTTATCGACGACCTTGAGTAACTATCATTTTTCGCTTTTGTGGGCAACGATTGTTTATAAAGGCCCACAGGGCTCCGCCCGAGAACCAAGTGCTGGTCGTCGTAATAAGAGTGCAGAAAAGGGTTCTCCGCAGAACAGTCAGGATACAGGGACTTGATCCTCTTACCGTCGTCCAGAGTGCGTGTAAAAAGTGGTGCCTTGTTGCTCAAGAGTTTGCTTTGGGGAGCATTAAACAGGTTTGCATAAGGGCTGCCTTCGAGAAACTTCTCTTTCTCTTTCAGGCTTATGCTTCGAGCCGGTCTCCCGACGTCGATTTCCCTGGGCTTGTCAAGGATATTGTCGAAAGAATGCTGCCGATTAATCTTCAGCTTGCTTTTCTTTTGAGGCTGGGCTTTGTTATTCTGGACCCAGTCATGCCGATATATTTCCTCCTGTTGGGTAGAGTTGGCTGTGTCCTGCAACATCTGGTCTTCGTCGATGTCATACAGGTTCCCCATCCGTAGACAGGCATCACACCTGTAGGGTGATCGGCTCAAATAGTGTCCGGCGTAACTGGGCAGGCTGGAAAGACAGCTTCTGCAATGGGTGACAGTCTGCCTGTATCTATCGTTGGCTTCACCAAATGAAGCATTCTTATCTTTTAAGCTATAGTACTTTGAGTAAAGCTTGTACTGGTCACTACTTGGAAGACTTTCCTCATTTGGCAAAGTTGTCCTATTAGTTTGCTCAGCCTTCCGGTAGTTGTCATTGTGGTCCTCATAAATGTCAGAGAACTCCATTGTCTCCGGAAGGATAATATTCTCAATATACTGGGGTGTATCTAGATGAAAGCCACCTTCTTTATCTGCATCTATAATGTAAATTTTATCCCGGGGCAGAGGTGGTTTGTTTTTCAGATAGGTCAGCTCAACTTCGCTACAGTCCTTTGGGTATTTTGATACAAGTCTTTTTTTAACATTATCCTTTGACTTGTGGTGCTTGTTGTTTTCAGGTTCCATGTGGCAGGTGGCTCGGCTGGAGGTGTCTGAAATGTCTGAGCGGACAATCTCTTCGGGGAGGTACCTTGGGCCTTTCAAGGAATGCTGCCGGTTTTCATCGGGACCATTTTCTCTCTGGAGAGAGCTCTGTCGGAGAGATTCTTGGCGCAAAGATTCGACCGATTTCCTCCACAGCTGTCTCGGGCGTGAATTCCCTTTGGCTTCTGCCGCGACCGCCACTTCCACTGTGTTTGGGTTGGATTCATTCAGTGTAAGGGGGTGCTGCCCTTGGAAAACATAGTTGTTGAGGTTGTCTTTGTGACGGTTGCCAATGAAAGCCTGTAGGTCACCCACGTTGTCACTGAAGATGTTCTCCTTTGGTGGAAAGGGCCTGTTGTTGTCAGAGAAGACCATATCCCCCTTGTCCATCACCATGTCCATAATTAAGGACCCCCTATGGATGAAATCGGCTGCTCTTTTGGGGGAATTTATCCGTGATGGATTTATGTTAGTTATGTTCTTAGCTGTCCGCAGGAGTTTCAACATATTTGTTTGAGAACTCGTCAGCGTGAAGTCAGGTGACTTCTTCTTCTCCTCTGTATGGACTCCATGAATGCAGCTGTAAATGCCCTGGAACAGAAATAACATAAGATGGATGAAATTTCAGATCATCAACTCTTTCAATCAAGGGGTGGGGAACCTTCACCCTGAAGGCTAAAGATCCCCCTCCAGTCCTCTCTGTCCCTCAAGTGTATCCCCATCCTCCATGAGTATTTTTGCCTGGCTAAAATCTGTCATTGAAATGCAGTGATGTCACTTGCATGCCTGGATTGAGAACTGAGGTGTGCTGTGTGAGTAGAGAGACGCCTTACATTTGCATCGCTGGAAGGTAGCCTGCTGGGCACAGCAGGAGTCACATTGGCTGCCCTTGCCATTTTTGCTTCAGATCCCACGACACCTCCCCTGGAAGGCTGCCCATAATGGAGGTTGGCCCGTGGGCTTAAAAAGGTTCCCTTCCCTTGCTTTAAATGCCTACTTGCAAACATTCTATCCGTGGCTTTACGTACACCATTAACCCTTCAATGGCATTTGTTCAACTGGTTGTCTGGACCTTCTTGCAATACAATGGCAAACTGTTAGGCACTGTGGGGATTGCACTAGGAGCCCCGTGGAATTCAGTACCAATTCCGTGCAGTGGCAAAGGAAGGCAGCAGCTCTTTCCAGGATACTAACAGCACAAAACAGGGCTAGGCAACCCTAGAAAGCAACCATGCAGTGCTTCCTACTTTATTGCTGCAACACAGCTCTCCTTTGGGGCTTCCAAAAATGTTGTCCAAGAGCAGACGAGGAGCCCTGCTGGATCAGACCAATGATCCATCTAGGGCGGCCTTATGTACCCCCATAGTGGCCAACCAGATGCCTATAGGAAGCTCTTGGGTTGGTGGAGCGGGCAGGTTGCTCTTACTCCTAGCAATAATTAAAATGACATATATGGCTAGCAGAGGAACAGGTTATTGCAAGATCCCCAGAACCTGTGCCTTTTTAATGGGCATCAGCAAAGGGTAGTCGAGAAATTCGGTGCAGTTCACATTTTAATGTGAACCTGCCTAATTTCCACTTCCAAAAACAATATGCTGGGGGTGGAGAACCTCAGGCCCATATGGCCCTCAGGGGTCTCCCCAGCCTACAGCCTACAATGGCTCTGCTTTGCACCCTCCTGAGGGTTTTTTGCCTGGCTCGGATATGTCCTGAAATTCTGATGATGCCTCCTGCTTGCCTGCAGGAAGGATAGAGAAGGGTGGGTGAAGGGTGAGTAGAAACTAACCTAATGTGCAAAGGTCATGTGTGCATTTATTGATCTGCTCACTTTTGCCTCTAGCCATGCCCACCGCTGGCATATGACCCTCCGGAGGGAAGGTGGCCCTGGGGCTGAAAAACGTTCTCCACCCCCGCAATACGCAAACCTGACGTACTGGGGAATGGAGTCCCACAACACCTGGAGGGCAATCATGTCGGCCGCTTCCTTCCCCCACGCTGGGGGAAATCAATGGGGTAGATCAACAGCTATTAGCCATCATAGCCAATGGAGTGTTCATGTGTAGGAGCATTATGCCTCTGAGTAACTGGTGGGGAGGACAAACCAATCGACCTTTCTGCCCACCAACTTGCAAACATCTGTCTGCTGTTCTGAACAGATTGCTAGGCTGGCTGGATCTTAGCTAGATCTGGCGAGTCGTTTCTAGGGATGGGAAAGCAATTTTGCGTACATGTGTAGGGTGCAAACCAACAGGTTCTGCAAGCCAGTGGGGGTGGGGGGAAGGTTGTGCATTCGAGCCAGAATACAGTCTTTTTTAATAAAACCCTAGCACAGTCTCTCTCTCTCTCTCTCTCTCTCTCTCTCTCTCTCACTCACTCACTCACTTATTTTTTGTACGCTTTTGGCAAAGACAGAAATGCAGAGTCAATTAACTAATTAAACACGCAGGCACACACCACTGGAAGTTGCCAGGCTAAGCACATTAAAAAAGCTGGTCATTTAAACAAATAACATATTTGGAAATTCTAAAAATCCACTTTTGCTACTAATTGCATAACAAGAATACTATTTTTTTTTTAAAAAAATGGCTTCATCTCTTTTGGACGAATGACTTCGTTTAATAGCTAACTGCACTTATTGAAGATGCACCCGTAACTGGGGACGATGTGCTTGAGATGTTGTGCTTTGTCATTTAATGCAGTAACATACAAGCTCAGACAGACTGGCTGTTTCAAGTTAAGGAAGAAAATATGGGGGGGAGGAGGTGGCATGGAGACCCAACCATATACCATTGAGGTGAAACTTTATTTTTCCAGATGAGTTTCTACCTCTCGTTTAGTCTCTAAATTGACCAGGGGCCTTGTGTGCCCCAGGAGCACAGGAGCACAGGAGCACAGAAAGCTGACTTATACCAAATAAGACCATTGGCCCATCTAGCTCAGTACTGTCTACACTGACTGGCAGGGGCTCTCCAGCAATTCAGACAGGGAGTCTCTCTCAATCCTATCTGGAGATGCCAGGGATTGAATCTAGAATCTTCTGCATGCAAAACAGACCTTCTACTGCTGAGCTTTAGACCTTCCCCTTGGAACAAGGAACACCTTCTTGCCATATGCACCTCTACCTCCTAGATACCTGGGGGATGGGGGGATAAGCTCTATTGACCTCCTTTCACTGGGCTGAACATTAAGAACAAACTAATCGCCCTGCTGGATCCTGCTGATGGCCCATCTAGACCAGCATCCTCTTCTCACAGAGGCCCACCAGATGCCCCAATGGGAAGCCTGCAGGAACGACCTGGGCCCAACAGCCCTCTCTCCCCTTGTGATTTCCAGCAACTGGCTTTCGGAGGTATATTGCCTCCAACAGTGGAGGGAGAACACAGCCATCATAGAGGACAGTGGGAACAGTTCAGGCAGAGACTAAAGAGTCCTTCGTTGATAGCGCCTATTCTTTGGAATTCCCTGCCAAGGAGACCCACCAGACCACCTCCCTATTCTCCTTCCATAAGCCATTAAAGACTTTCCTTTCTTTCTAATGCTCTTCCTGGTCTCCAATATGACGGCTTTACAGGTGAAAAGGGATGGAAAGATATTTCAGTTTAGGTTCTCTCAGTTTCCCCTTTTTCCATTCTTAAATTCAGCTGTCCAGGTTTTTGCAGCATTTGCAAAATAACACTAACAATAATATCATATCATCGTGAAAATGCATCAACATTTTAGTAAGAATTTCTACAAATACACATTTTTGTCTGTTAAGTTTTGACTTGATGTACCCATTTTTGCAAGCAAGTTCTCCTAATACAATACATTTTGTATGCTGTTTTCACCAGTATATTCATTTTATACACATTTTCCCCTAATAAGTGCTTTTTTTGTAAGTACTGTTTGTTTGGAGAACTGCATCACAAAATCTGTGTAAGTGCAAAATTTGAAGGATGGCTGTGTTTGGGTTCTCATATTGTTTCAAAAGGGGCGAATTTGATGCATTCGGCATTGAATGCAAACAGACAGACACACACACACACACACACTCACCCTGCTGATGGAGAAGAGCAATCCTGGCCTATCGGTGCAAACACCAGTGAAGCAGAACCTCAGCTTCCAATAAAACAAGTGCTCCCAGACAAAAGTGATGAGGCTGAGAGCCATGGCAGCAGCAAGCATGTAAAACACTCCTGCCATGTTGTCGATGTCCAGCTGACTACTCATGACCTCATTCTTCTCATTGTGGCAAATGCCCGTCAGCCACAAAGTTTCCAGTTCCTCCATTTCACCTGGAAAACAAACATCGGCAAAATTAGAAAGCAAGGCACTGACAGTTAGGATATGACCGACCCAAGAGGTCCTCAGTGGTGAACACCAGTGAAACATTTCTATGCTGCATGGGTGTCAGGATTCAGCCCTGCCCATACCTGGAATCTGAAGTTTCAGAGAAGGAGCAAAAACATCCCCCTCAGCAGATCTCCACAATGCCGAAGACCCTGAAGAGGTGTTGGCACTGGATCTCCTTGCCCCAGAAGTAGAGATCCTCACACCAGCTGCCTGGCTTCTGGTTAGCTCTCAGATTCCTCCCTCCCATCTCCCCCACGGCCACAGGGACAGAGCAGACAACAAGCCAGGCAGATGCTTTAGATTCATATTAAGGACTACCTCGTACTGTATGAACCAATCCTGACCCTGTGGTCTTCATCAGAGGCCCTTTTCTGTGTGCCCCACCCAAGGGAAATGTGGAGGGTGGCCGCACAAGAATAGGTCTTTACAGTGATGCCCCCCTCCCAGCTGTGGAATGCTCTCCCCAGGGAGATGTGCCTAGGCACTAGGCTAATTTTTTAGGCACTAGGCTAATTTTTTTTTTGTCCAAACAAGCCTTTGGTAATGAAGTTGCCTCCTATGATGGTGTTTTTGTGGGATGGGTAGGACTTGCCTTATTAATATGTTACTGGGTGAGCATTTTATGTATTTTGTATTGTTCATTGTTCTCTGTTTTTCTGGCTTCAGATTGTTTTTAATTATGGTGTTTTCTCTTGTCAAGTCGCTTTGAGACATCGTTGTAGAAAGTCACTGACAAATATAATGAACTAATAATAAACAAACGAGTAAAATGCCCAGCTAATTGCATGTGAGGCGACTCGAGAAAGACTATGGAAGCCGTATCAGGGCTTGACTGAGAGCCAGGAAAGGATGGAGCTTTCATCTCCTATATAAGCTCCCAGTCTGAGCTGCTGAAGCAACAGCTTCCTCATAGCTCGAAGCTCAAGCCTTTTTGGACTGAGGAAATGGGCAATGTGGCATGTTGCAGGGGGGGACGAATTTCTGTGACAACTTTTTTTTTTGTAAGTAAACTTAAAGCCACATCTGCACTTTACATTTAAAACAGTGTTATACTACTTTTAACAGTCACAGCTTCCCCCCAAATCATCCTGGGAACTGGAGTTTGCAAAAGGTCCTGAGAGTTGTTGGGAGACTTCGATCCCTTCATATAGTTGCGGGTCTCAGAGTTCTCTCAGGAGATCGTGAAATCCCTCTGGGAAATGTAGCTCTGTGAGGGGAACAGGGATTCTCCTAACAGCTCTCAGCATCCTTAACAGACTACAGTTCCCACGATACTTTGGAGGAAGCCAGGACTGTTTAAAGTGTTATCATACTGCTTTAAATATACAGTGCAGACTGGGCCTAAGATCTGAAAAGATGAGAAACTGACACTGACAGATTCACCCCTCTCTATTTGTGCCATTCCTTGTCAATATCAGCAATCCTCACACAGAGTTTCTGAGGAACATCTGCTGACGTAATCCACTTTACCAACTGTCTGCCCCTATTGATGCAGGGGTGTATGTGTGAGAGAGATGGGACTTTTTTGAGCTATTTTCCAAGGCTAGTAAAAGCAACATGAGGACATTGAACTTGTTAAGGATTATCAATACCTCGGCACAGTCATTAACCAAAATGGAGACAACAGTCAAGAAATCAGAAGAAGGCTAGGACTGGGGAGGGCAGCTGTGAGAGAACTAGAAAAGGTCCTCAAATACAAAGATGTATCACTGAACACTAAAGTCAGGATCATTGAGACCATGGTATTCCCGATCTCTATGTATGGATGTGAAAGTTGGACAGTGAAAAAAGCAGATAAGAGAAAATTCAACTCATTTGAAATGTGGTGTTGGAGGAGAGCTTTGCAGATACCATGGACTGCAAAAAAGACAAATAATTGGGTGTTAGAACAAATTAAACCAAAACTCTCACTAGAAGCTAAAATGATGAAACTGAGGTTATCATACTTTGGACACATAATGAGAAGACATGATTCATTAGAAAAGATAATAATGCTTGGAAAAACAGCAGGGAGTAGAAAAAGAGGAAGGCCAAACAAGAGATGGCTTGATTCCATCAAGGAAGCCACAGACCTGAACTTACAAGATCTGAACAGGCTGGTCCATGACAGATGCTCTTGGAGGTCACTGATTCATAGGGTTGCCATAAGTCGTAGTCGACTTGGAGGCACATAACAACAACAACAAATAAAAGCGAGGAATAATTACAGCATAAAGTAAAATTGCGCCGAGGCTAAAACAACAATTCTCTTTTTTTGCCTAAAAAAAAAAGGCAGATGTGTTTTGTTGCTGTTTCTATATAAAAGGGGGGAAATGCTGCTAAGAATTGCTGAGATAAGAATATATCCCCTTTTGTTGCAAAGCTGATGTAATCAGAGGAGTGAAAGTGGCTATTCAAGACATGACAAAGAGTAAATCTCTCACGGCTTATGGGGTTTGGGGGGTGTTGTGGACAGAGACGATCAAGTTCCCCCAGGAGAACTTTAAAAGAAACCGTTGAATAAGCCACTGCAATTGCACCAAGCTGACTCATCCCACATAACGCTTTCAGTGCTGGGGAGTGCCAGCAGGCTTCCCATTGAAGGCAGTGAAGACTAAAATTAAGAAGAGGAGACCTCGTGAGTGAAAGCAGGGGGGGGGAAGATCCTGAAGGTTTCTTTTAAAAAATACATAACAAAATCATTGGGGACACACACACCCTTCAAGGAATGGAAAAACATCCCTTCAGATGGTACTCTTTCCAAATTACTCACTGGGAATTGGTTGTTCAACCGCTCTGGGAACTGTAGCTCTGTGAGGGGACTGGGGTTCTCCTAACAACTCTCAGCACCCTTAGCAAACTACACTTCCCAGGATTCATCCTAGGGGAAGGCAGGACTGTTGAAAGTGGTGTGATAAACGTACGGTGCCGATGGGGCATGTGTGTCCTAAAGAAGTCACATGATCTCTGCCAGCTGTCTCTAGAGTACACCTGGGCCAGTTGTTTTAATTCCCAAAATAAGAGGTGATGGGTGTTAGCATATGCTAATGTAATTGTATGGATGCAAATTTGGAAAGAGTTACTATGATCTAAAAGGAAATACAAATACATCTCCCCGTAGATGGGAAGTCTGTTACCAGGTGAGCTGTGCTCCTGCTCAGTCACCTGTCCAGGTGTTAACTGTTGATGAGAAACTCCAAGGCCCGTGATGCTCTACCTTCTCATGAACATCAGGAAAAACATCCTAACTTTTAGAGCGGTATGACAATGGAACCAATCACCTACAGAGGTGGTGGGCTCTCCAACACTGGAGGCATTCAAGAGGCAACTGAACAGCCATCTGTTAAGTGTGCTTTAAGATGGATTCCTACACTGAGCAAGGGGTTGGACTCACTGGCCTTACAGGCCTCTTCCAACTCTACAGTTCTCTGAGCTGGACTTAGATTGAACAGCCCTCCAAGTACAGGACTGTCCTCAGCAAAACAGACACCTTAATGTCAAATGGAACACGATATAAAACATGCAATATGCATACAACCTTAGTTAAACAGCCGAAATTGACAATCGAGAGCTGAGGAATAGGTCCAAATAATGCCATTTCTTCTGAGCGGCCGTTCTAGGATTAAGAAGTTGACCGGCTTCAAAGAGACAAGCAACCACTTCTTGGATGAGAGATGGCTGAAGAATAGCTATCAAGGCTACTCAGGAGCTAATAGCTATCTATAGTCTAGCGTGACCCTGTTCTTCAAGGCTCAGTAGGCTTTGGATTGTTAAGCAGGACTTTTGATATTATTCTCTCTCTCCTGCCAAGCAAAGCAAAATCTTTTCCCCGCACCCACAGCTTCCCATTCTCCTGCCTACATCCCCCTGCCCCGGCCCACAACACCAGTTTCTTAAGGAGAGCACAAAATAGATCAACATAACCTCAAAGGGACCATTGGAAATGTGAGCACACATATTCTGCCGATGCAAAAAAGAAAAGAGCTGTGTCAGTATAGGCTGGTTAAAAAAGACGGTTTACCACGCTGACAAAACATGGTTGCAGTCCTTGGCAGCAAGGATCAGCAAGAGGGTAGAAAGCAGGTGTTGTATTGTAGACAATTTAAGAGAGACACCAGAGATCAGTCTTCATCCTCTTTATTCCAGCCACATTCTGCTCCACCCGTTCAAACTCCTCCCCTTCCTGTTCTATATCTCCCAGCCTCATTTTACTACCAATTCCAATATGCCATTCCCTTAGCACGATATCACAGCAGGCCAGATTCAGCCTCCAATAGTGTGAAGAGCAGAGATTCTCGCATAGGAATAAATGGTTATTAATAAAACTTATTTCTCCCCTATGCTGGAAGGATCCTCCGTGGTGCAGAGTGGTAAGCAGCGGTAACGCAGCCAAAGCTCTGCTCACGGCCGGAGTTCGATTCCAATGGAAGGAGGAAGTCGAATCTCCGGTAAAAGGGGTCGAGGTCCACTCAGCCTTCCATCCATCCATGGTCGGTAAAATGAGTACCCGGCATACGCTGGGGGGTAAAGAAGGCCGGGGAAGGAACTGGCAATCCCACCCCATATATACGGTCTGCCTAGTAAACGTCGCAAGATGTCACCCTAAGAGTCAGAAACGACTCACACTATAAGTGCGGGGACACTTTTACCTTTATGCTGGAAGGGATGCTTAGAGAAGGGTTCTTTTCCCCATATGTGATGGGCATGCGTTCAGGGGGTTGAATTTTGGGATCTGGTGTTTATAGAAACAGACAGAATTGCAAAGCAGGTGGTACTCAAAACCCCAGAATTAGCCCTGTTAAATTTATTTTGGAATGAAAACCAGGCTCTTAAGGATAAACAGTTGATTAGCTTTTTATTGGTTGTAGCCCAGGCATTAATTGCACGGTTTTGGAAAGATTTGAAAGGTATTTCTATTTCATGATAGTATAGTAAAGTTTGGCAATTAGCATTAACAGAGAAATTGAAGCAGAAGCTAAAGATTGCAAAAGGATGAAAATGCAAAAATGCATTTGTTGCAGAGCGGTGCAGCTTCATTACATGCCCCAACACAGCAGACAATAAAAAGAAGGTTCCCAGAGCTTTTCAAAACCTATAGATTTTGTAAAAGTTACCAAATAATAACAACAGATTATTTGTATGTTCCGGTGCAGGAAAATCTATTTTATCAATGATGTATCCCCCTTGCTCTCAGTTAACATATGATTTGAGTTGTTCTTAACTGTTTATCAATAAAGTATTTTTTTCCACACAAAAAGGGAATGATTGGTTGTCATGCACTTTGATGGGGTACTTGTTGAAAAGAGGGCAGAATCTGAATCTCCCACCTGACACTCAGTGGCTCAGCTTTCATTGACAGAACGCTGCACTGCATCTTTGCAGACAAAAGTGCCCACTGGATGCACTTTACTTCTTAAGGTTCCATGCAATATACAAGCTCTCTGTCAATTTCCCCAGTTCTGGGAGGAGCTGTTGACAGTGGTGGGTGGTGCCCATTGGGAAAGGCAGGGCAGAAAGCAGAGAGGCCAACTGTAGGCGGAGCCAGAGACAATGGTAAGTGGAGCCAATTCTACCTTTGTCCCCATCCTCTTCCCTCCAGAGTTCTTTAAGGGCAAAACTGAGATTAAGCTGACAGGAAGTGCTATTCCTTGGACTGGCTGTAGGTAAGAAGGCAGGGAGAGAGGACCTGTGACCCTTGACACGTTGCAGGGCTACAGCTCTCATCATCCTGGACTATTAGATATGCTGGTGAGGTGCGCCTGGTTTGCCCTAATGGACCAGCCTCCACTGGCTGTTGCTTCAGCCATGAAGGGACTCCAACAGCTGGAAGCTTATATCAGAGCTGTAGGTGACACCTCTTCCTGGCTCTCCATCAGGTCCTGATCTGGGCAGGTTCTTACATATGCAATCCTCCTCCTCCTAAGTAGCCTCATGTGCAGCTAGCTGATCACATTGCTAATGGCCTTGAAGCTCCTAGCCAGCATGCCTTCTCCTTAGCTTCTGTGGCAGATGAGTGGGGCTAAGACCCAGCCAGGAATCCCGGAAGCTGGTTTGGAGACCTTCCGTTCTCAGATGGGGATGCTCGGATCTAATGCCTCCTCAGGGTCACTGGTAGTGAAAAGATTTGCTGGGAAGAGTATCCTGCTCTACCTGCTCAAGGAGACTCCAGGTTCCAGGGTTGAGCACAACCGAACCATAACGCTCCCATCACAACTCCACTCATCATAACAGCTTGTCAGCATGTGCTATAACAAAAAGCAATAGCACTTAGGGGTATTTTGAAGCCAATTCATTCTAAGAGGCTATCTTTTACCATGCCAAATGATTTGTTTGTCCAGCTCAGTATTGTCTCTACTTTGGCTGTAGTTCTCCAGGGTTTCCAGGAAAGAAAGCTATTTCTCTACCTGACCTATTTCACTAGAGATGCCAGGGACAGAACTTGGGAACTTTTGCATACAAAGCCATTGTTGCGCATCACTCCAATCTCTGAGTGGTGCAAGACTTCCAGGGGTGCCAGTGCTTAGCCAGGGTTTTATTTCCTTGGAAAGAAGGTCAGCGGAGACTGTGGTGTCTTATAGGATATATGGTTTTTATTTACACATATTCACAACTTGAGCATAAGACAGAGTGGTTCTCAGCATTACCAGTCCAATAGATCTTGCTTTTCCATCAGGCTTGCAGGGAGGCACCCCAAAGCCATGGTGCAGAGAGCAGGCCTCTCTGTGTGTCTTCGTAGTTCCCAGCTTCTGCCAGACCAGACTAAAAAACACAGGCCTCTTTTTGGCTCCAGGATCTGAGGGCGGGCTCTCTCCAAGAAGAGTTCCAATAGCTGTGCTATATTCTTACATATGCTATATTCTTACATATGCTAATGGTAGCCACTTGACAAACCTATTAGCTCACAGTCTAGCTTAACAAATGAAACTAGCCTGACCAGTGGAGGTTTCTTCCCCTGCAGATGCAAAATCAGAGGCTGGAAAGGGGATTCATAGAAATGATCCATCACAACCCTCAGTCCCATAACACCGTGCAATGAGCTATGGTCCCTTTCCATCAAAAAGAGTACTTCCAAGAAGAGCCCTACTGGATCAGGCCAAAGGCCAATCTAGTCAAGCAATCCTGTTCTCTCAGTGGCCAACCAGATGCCCAAGGGAAACCTGGAAGCAGGATGTGAGTGCAAGAGCACTCCTCTCCTGCAGTTTGCAACAACTGGTATTCAAAGGCACACTGCCTTTGATAGTGGAGGCAGAACGTAGCCATCATGTTTAGTAGCCATCGATAGCCTTACCCTCCATGGGTTTGTCTATAATCCTCTTTAAAGCCATCCAGGTTGGTGCCTCTTGTTGGAGTTCATTCCAACAAGCCCATTCCATGTGCTGTGTTAAGTACTTTTTTTTTTTGTCTGTCCTGAATCTTCCAATTGGATGTCCCTGAGTTCTAATGAGAGAGGAAGAAAGGCTTTTCTCTATTCGTTCACACAATGCACTATTTTTTAATACTGCTATCATGTCTCCCTTTACTCACCTTTTGTCTAAAATGAAAAGTCTCAAATGTCGGAGGGGAGTTGTCCCATCTCCTTGATAACTGCGGCTGCCGTTTTCTGAACCTTTTCCGGCCTTATCCCGTATTGACCCGGCAGATCATTGCAATCTGAAGGGGAGTTTCTCCCTCAGGCCCCCCAAATATCAGAACCCTGCTCCACAGTAACTCAGAAAAGGGCTTTCACTGTGGTTGCCCATGTTCTGTGGAACAGCATTCCTGTCAAAACACAACAGGTGCCGACTAGCGGTGCTTTCCAGAAACAGCTGGAGACATTTCCGTTTTGACAGTCTTTTCCAACTGGATGAAAAGGTGTTCATTTTGTATTGTTATTAAATCAGTTATTTTTCACACTGTTGTAAAAACGATTTTTACCTGTTTTTCTGATGATTGTAAACCACCTTGACACAGATGCAAAAGGAGATCCATACATTCCTAAATAATAAAAAGTCTAGGCCAGGAATGAAAGTCAGAATTTTCCAAATGAATTCTGTTGCAAATGGCTCTGGGAACTTAGTTTTAGGTGGTCCTATTAGTTCTGTAAATAACAATAATTATAGTTGATTGATAACAGTTGGTGTAGTGGTTAAGGTGCTGGACTACCACCTGGGAGACCAAGGTTGGAATCCCCACACAGCCATGAAGCTCACTGGGTGACCTTGGGCCAGTCACTGCCTCTCAGCCTCAGAGGAAGGCAATGGTAAACCCCCTCTGAATACCGCTTACCATGAAAACCCTATCCATAGGGTTGCCATAAGTCGGAATTGACTTGAAGGCAGTCCATTTTCAATAGTAGTTAATATTAATATTAATATTGTAGCATTTTGCCAACCTCCTAATTTGCACAGACTGTTGGTGAGAGCTGTGCTTAAGCCACCTATCACCAATCCAGGGTCTCATCCTTGTCACTCCAAACGCTGTATCACCTGTGTACCTCAGGGAGACAGCCACTTTTACAAGCACTAGGCAGGACATATTACATCAAACAGAACATGACCTGTAGGTCCTGCAATATAGTTTACATCATCGAGTGCAAAAGACCAGGATGTCATATCCAATACATAGGAAAGACCACAACTGACCTACGCATGTGCTTCAGGAACCACACGTTGACAACCTTGACAAAAAAGTGGAGCAACCAGTTGCAAAGCATTTTAACATCGAGGGTCACAGCCTGTTGGACTTTTCCATAACAGCAATAGAGATGCCAGCAGATCCAGCAGCATTGACTAAAAGGGAGAACTTTTGGATATACTCTCTGGACACATTGGCACCACATGGCCTGGACCTGGAGGACAGTACCACCACTACTTAGCTTCTGCAAAGGAAGCCCCTCTGAGCATTCCATCCTCAAAGCTCTATAACTGCCACCTTGGTAACAGCATTTGTATGTTGGCAGCTGATGAAGGCGGAAGCTGAAACATTTTGTTAATATAATAAAAACCTCTGTTTGGTTAATCACAATTACGTTTATATAAAACATATATATATGTTTTTATCATTGATGCTTGTATCTATGTTTTATTGTTAATCGCTTTGGTGCATTTAATGGAAAGCAATTCAGAAAAGAAATGAAATAAAATAAATGCATAATATGACTCCTACAAGAATCCCTGGGGAAGGAAGGGAAAGTCTTTCTCGCTTACCATCTCCAACAAATTGCAGAAGTGCAAGATCAATGGCCCTCTTCCATGGTGACCCCTTCTGGAGGGCAATCCCATAGCCCGTTGTGGCAAAGATGTACCCACTGCCAATCGTCACCAGTTTGCACCCCTCATCTCGCCCGGCTTTGTAGTTCAGCACTGCTGCATCGTAGATGAAAGCATCCAGCTTCCTGAAATAAAAGATGGTGTTTTACAAACCAAATGAAAGAGAGCAGGCAGGCGAGCTCCCGTTTGCATGCCTTGACACTGGAGCCCCAATGAAGGGTTCTTCAGCATCATTAAGAGGTTTCTGCACTCTTTCGACATTGATTAGCAGGGTGGGACAGAGAATAGTCATTAGGGATTGGGGAGAAACTTGATTCAGTTCACATGTAAAGGTGAACTGCCAAATTAGCACTTTCTGAAATGATACCCACGCTGAAATACAGCCATCCTTTGACTTTCACGCTTTGTCAACTTCTGAAATGCCGTTTTCCAGCAAAGTTATATGTACAAAACTGCACACAGAGCCGCCCCTAGGCACCGGGAAGCGGGGCAGTTGCCCCGGGCCCTGCACTTTGGGGGGGGGCCACACTTGGTGATCTGCTCACCAGCTGGCTCCTCCCTCCCTGCCTGCTCGCCTTCACCAGGCAGGGCGCAGCACTCACTCACTCTCTTTCCACCCGGGACAGGGGCTCGCTTACCTGCCTGCCCGCCTGCCATGGCGAAGCCGGCGCTGCCGCTCCTGCTGCGGTCAGTGAGCGGTAGCGGTAATTATCTTCACAATTTCCTCTAAGTTGACGCATTTGTAACAGTGTGTAGGTGTGATAAATAGGAAAAAATAAACCACGCGGAGCACCGTGATCATAAAGTATTTATGTTAAAAGTTACACCTTTTTTTTTGGCAACCAAAAAACCAACAACAGCGGGTCGAATAGGCAAGTGCGAAAGCAAGCAGGACCAAAAAAAGGGTGGATTCGGATCGAACAAAGGACTATCGGAATCAAGCAGAAATAGGCAGTGAAACCCATCCCTATATATTTGTCAAAACTACACACAAAAATAGGTTTATTAAGATAAATTCACACTAAAAATTCAGAAATTTTAATGAGGATTTTTTTGGGGGGGAATTGCAAATTGGTTTGGAAATGTGTAGAACTGAATTTGGTATTGGAAAAATTAAAAACCTAGAGAACCATCACTGACAGATTTGTCTGTCTTTAATTATGAGGTTACATATTTGTGGAACACACTGCCCTGGGTTACAGTACGGGGCCATTATATTAGGTTGTGTGCACCCTAGCCTGTTTGTTTTGCAAAAATGTAGTGTGCTTTTTTCCAATCCAGAATCATTCATGCTTGTCCTCAACATGCTGTTTTCAATCTAGATCAGCCTGTCCCAACTGGTATGCCTCCAGACGTTGCTGGACCACAACTCCCATCAGCCTCAGCCATTGGCAATGCTGGCTGAGGCTGATGGGAGTTGTGGTCCAACAACATCTGGAGGCACACTGGTTGGGAAAGGCTGATCTAGGTTGATTCTAGAACCTTCTGTCCACAAGGATGGGTGTGGTTACATGATATGCATTTGAACACCCTCTCCTTGATTAGGTTATCCATGCCTTTTCCTCTCTGCACATGCCCCAGGGGAACGGAGAAGGAAGTGGTGATTGTGATCTTGGTATATACACACACACACAACGTCATTGGGCAGGTATGGACACACACACACACTGACTGCCTAGATTTGTGTTCATCTGTTTTCAAATGGACACACTCTGAGGTAGTGCAGAATCAATCTGCAATTAGCTTTTATTTTTTGAATGAAACCAGTTTCTCAAGACATGCTTTTTGGGGGCAGGGGGAATAGGCAATAGATATAGATTGTGTGTGCACTCCATAGAAAAAACAAGTTGTCTCCATTGATTCTAGAATAAAACTGTGTATATGAAGCTTTAGGCTGTGGGCACACTAATCACTTCAAAAGCTGCCAGAATGGTTTTTCTAGCTGTGTTTTGAAGTGACAACGCCCTCTGCTGGCCACATCTCCCTTCCCTACTACTGCCTTCAGACCTTTTAGGACTACCTACAGCAAAGCGTTGGGCCAATCACAGTCTCTGCCTGAGCCTGCAGCTAAGCGTTTCCATTGGTCACACCTGGAAGACAAAGGGGCCAATCTACCAATCAGTTGCAAAACTTCTCTGAAGCTGACTTTTTAAAAAAAACGCACTGGAGCTGATCCAACAAAATTTTAAGATTAAAACGGGGCAGAGTTTGACTAGTGTCATTTGACCCCGTTTTGAGAAAAGAGAGGTGGAGACGCGCTGGAACTGACACAAACAGTAAGGATGTCTCTACATTTAGATGGCATTAGAAAGGGATAAGACAAATTCACAGAGATGGAGATGTCTAGCAACTGCTGTTAGCCATGATAGCTAAAAGGTGGATTTCAACATTAAGGGGCAGTGTGACACTCAGGATCAACTGCTGGAAAGAAGCCATGGGAGGACTCCTGCCTGAACCATTGCCTGTCAATGTCAACAATACTAAGCTAGATGAACCAATGGTCTGAGTCACTATAAGATAGTTCCCTACGTTCTTATATATGGGAAAGGGCCAGGGGACCAAGGGGAGGGCCAACCTGGCCCCATCCGCCAGGTGAAGAGCAGTTGCAGGGACCAAAAAGAATAGTCAGCTCCAGCTTCCTTGGAACTGTAGAAGCAAGCAAGGGGAAAGGATTTCTTGTCCCATCCCAGAGTGTAGTCGTCCAGGGTCATGGGGTGATGGTGGTCGTAGATCCCTTACATTTTGGGGAGCAGGGTCCCAGCCAGGTCCCTATGTAAGAGCCAATCAGCACAAGAGGGAACCTTGTTAGCCATTGAGAAGAGTCCCTGTCCTTTCCTGCTGATTGGAGCCAATCAGTGTGAGAAGAGATGAGTCAGCCACTGAGAAGACTCTTCTCATTAGCTTACCCACAGCCTCCCCTTCCATGCTGATTGGCTGCTAGGGAGTCCCTTGTAGGGAAGGAAAGCAAGGGAGGAAAGGGAAAGTGGAAAGGGGGCGTGGCTGTGAGGGACGTGGCATCACTGTCATGAAGGGACCCTGCACTTCTGAATTTGCCACTACATTAGGGGTTCCATCCATCAGCCAAAAGATCGAGAGCATCAATTGTTATTCAAACAAGACCACCAGCAAGGGAAGATCAGCCTGACCCAAACTGGATTTTAAAAATGTCTGCATGCAGCTTGCCACTTTGACCTGCCCTTGAAGAACAGATCTCAGCTGGCTCGTTCATTGGCCTCCCGTTGTATATATTTGTCTTTTGAGTTTGTAATGACAGAGCCCATGGGCACCTCCAGACTAGTGTTCATTTTGGCAGGTGTATTCTGCAACCTATCATTGACACAATAATACTGCATTGCACCAGTAGACTGGGAATAAAAACACACACAACATATCGATATTACTACAGCCACTTTATTCACCACAACTTAAAGAACTTATGAACTGCATAGGGAAAAGACCACATGCAGGAAATAGTCAAACGCTCTGTCAGGCTCCGAGCCCTACCCTGATTGAGTGAGCCTACCATGCAGGGGTGAAAGGTGGCTTCAATTCCACCTCTTTCCCCCACCACACCCCTTTCGGGGAGGAGGAAGCTCTTCCTGATTCACGCCCCCTTTTGAGTCTCACAACTCCAATCGAGTGACATGGGTTGACCTCAGAAGTGATCCCCATGGGTTGCAGAGCCCTGTGTGCAAGGATCTGGAATCACTATTCACCCGAAAAGTGCCTCGGGGCGCTTACCATTCCTTCCCTTTCCTGCATGCACCTGCCAAGTGACCAAATTAAACCAATCAACTGAATTATCCAGCTCCCACCACTAACTGCACCTACCCTCACTGCACTAAGGAGTAGGTCAATCTGGAACTGAAATGGAACGGCTTCAGAGGAGGGCAAAGAGGATGATCAGGGGACTGGAAACAAAGTCCTATGAGGAGAGACTGAAAGAACTGGGCATGTTTAGCCTTGAGAAGAGAAGACTGAGGGGAGATAGGATAGCACTCTTCAAGTACATGAAAGGTTGTCACATAGAGGAGGGCCGGGATCTCTCTTGATCATCCCAGAGTGCAGGACATGGAATAATGGGCTTAAGTTGCAGGAAGCCAGATTTCGGCTGAACATCAGGAAAAACTTCCTAACTGTTAGAGCTGTACGACAATGGAACCAATTACCTAGAGAGGTAGTGGTCTCTCCGACACGGGAGGCGTTCAAGAGGCAGCTGGACAGCCACCTGGATATGTCTAAAATTAGATTCCTGCATTGAGCAGGGGGTTGGACTTGATGGCCTTATAGGCCCTTCCATCTCTATTGTTCTAGGATTCTATTATTCCCCTCTTGCCATCCAATCACAGGAGAGGACAAAAGAAATCCCACTTGGCCCCAACTATGCTAACCAGCTTATCTCACACTGCATACCAGTCAGGAGGGCTGCGTCTTGAGACAAAGTAGTGTAGGAAGCAGGCAGAGGTATTATATATCCTCCTCATGCTCCTCCCCAGCCTTGGCACATGTACGGGATCTGCACCAAAAGTGGCTTCTTGCCCTACTTCCACCCCTTCCCACAGATGCACCTTTCGGGGCCTGACTAGAGGAGCGGTATCAGTGCTGGATTTATGCTGGACCGTCCACACATCGTTCTGCTGTATTAGTGGTTCTGTCATGCTTCCCGACGTTATTGCCGTCCGGAGGGCAGCTCTTGCGCTGTAGTGCAACAAAGGCACAACAAATAAACCAGAACATTTGTTGTGATGTTAAAAGTTACAAGAAGCTACAGGACGTGCGCCGACTGCAAACAAAACCCTGTGTCCTCAGGCACAAACGGTATTGGAAGTAGGATTGCTTATAACCACCCCAATGCTATCATGAACACAATTCATCATAAAGACACAATAAAAAGGGCATCTGAAGGACTCTCTCTTTCTTTCTTGCCCTCCCCCCCCCACTTTTATTAACGTGAGCTGCTTGGGGAGACAATGATTAGCTGAAAACCAAGATGCAAATATAGACTGAGATCCAGTTTATTCACACTCAGAGTCAACCCGCTGAAATTAATGGACTTAAGCCCATTGTGTTTAACGGGTCTGCTCTAAGGATGACTTAGTTGGCAATCGCCTACAGTAAAGAAAGGAACGGAGGGTGGAATATATTTAATATATTGATCTGCAGATTTCCTTTTCATAATAATAAAGAGCAATGATCCTGCAATATGATCCCGTCATTTCTGTCTTGACGGGACACTCTTTTTAATAATAATGAACTTCTTTGCTGAAAATAATGAAATGAAATGAAACGTCAAGTGGATTAGAGGAAAAGGTGGAAATTAAATCCTTTGTGAACCAGCGGAAGGCTTTTCCAAAGCTATCCAATCCACCTCATAAAGGTTCTGTTTTTAAAACAGGCATGAGGATCGTCTTTCAAGGTTCACAGTCCCTGCTCTCATTATTTCTACATCTCAAGAACAGCAGCGGTGGATGAACAGGCTGTGGAAGGTTTTTTTTTTTTTAAAAAAAAAATTAGTCGGGGCAGTTCCTCTTTAGAAAGAAAAGAGCAACTACCAGTTAAAACAACCCCTCCAACCCCATGGGAATAGCCGTCCTTGATAAGGTCACGACTGAGAACAAAGCACCGTATGCGCTGCTGCTACTATTGCGGCTCGTAGCGATGTTAAGAATAATGATCAAAACTTCTGCTTCAAGAGTTTAGCAACGTGCATTGATTTCTGGGTGGGCTGTAAGCGCAACAGAAGGTCTCATGACTGCACGGAGAGGGTTCCAGGATCAATCTCCAACCTTGCCAGCTACAGGCTGGGAGAGAAATCGTCTGAACTGAATTGTTGAACTACAACTCCCATCATCCCCAGCAAGCAGGGCCCAATGGCCAGGGATGATGGGAGTTCGTAGATTAGCAACATCTGGAGAGCCAAAGGTTCTCCACACGTTGGGGATGTATCCAACTAAATCCTACTGAGAGTAGACCCATTGAAATTAATGGACTTACATTAGTTATATCCATTGATTTAAATGGGCCTACTCTGAATAGGCCTAACCTTGGAGGCAACCCCCTGCCATAGACAATATCGCACGAGACAGACCAATGATCCGACTTGGTAGAAGGCAGCATCCTATGTAATTATGTAAATGAAGCACGCAACTCACACACTTATGCTTAATTTGCATAATGAATACAAGTGAGAAAATTTGTTGTTGTTGTTATATGCCTTCAAGTCGATTTCAACTCATGGCGACCCTATGAATCAGCAACCTCCAACAGCATCTGTTATAAACCACCCTGTTCAGGTCTGTGGCTTCCTTTATAGAATCAATCCATCTCTTGTTTGGCCTTCCACTTTTTCTGTTCCCTTCTGTTTTTCCCAGCATTATTGTCTTTTCTAGTGAATCATGTCATCTCATGATGTGTCCAAAGTATAATAACCACAGTGTCATCATTTTAGCTTCTAATGAAAGTTCTGGTTTAATTTGTTCTAACACCCAGTTATTTGTCTTTTTTGTGGTCCATGGTATGCACAAAGCTCTCCTCCAACACCACATTTCAAACGAGTTGATTATATGATCTCAAATCCATTACATGGATTGGAGAAAGAGGTGCCTTCAGGATCTGTCAGAAATGAAGGAGAGCAAGAGTGCCCCTTCTGTACAGGGGGAGGTATAGCATGATGATAGGGAAGAATGGGGAATCTCAGGCTCAAAATCTCTATCTGACCCCCAGGACTCTTCCCAGGCTGCAGTCCTCAGGCCACATCCCTCACCTGCTCTGTTTTAAAGCTTCCTTTTTGCCTGGCTGAAATTTGTTCTTGAGCTCGGAAAATATGCTTCTTGCATGAATCGGATGGAGGGCAGAGAGGGGTGGGTGAGTGTGCGTAGAAACTAGCAGCCTGTACACAGGGAGCAATTCACATCTGTTCAGAGTAGACCCACGGAAATTAATGAACCTAATTTAGGCATGTTCATGAACTTCAATGGGTCTACTTTGAGTAGGACTAGCACCAAATATAACCCAATCTCTCTCTCACTCTCGCACACACCCAATGGTGGCTGATGCCCATTGGGACTGGTGGGGCGGAAGGCAGGGCGGCCAACGGCTGATGGAGCCACAGCCAATGACAGGCAGAGGCAGCTAATGCTAGTTTCGCCTCCATCCTCCTCCTTGCAAGTTCTGGAGAGTACTCAGGTGGAGGAAGCTGACAGACAATGCCGCCCCCTGCATTGGTGAAGAGTGCAGGCAGCTGGGGGCTGGCTGAAGACAAGAGTGAAGTTGATGAGGCAGTAGGGGTGGGTGAGGATTTTGATTCAGTTCACATTTCAAGCAGAATTGATCAAATTCGCACTTTCCAAAACAATATGAGAACCGAAACACAAGCATATGTGAGCATTCGCATATATTAGAATTTCGGGATGTAGTTGGCCAACGAAACAACATTTACAAAAATGCGTATATTAGGGGAGAGTGTGCATCAAAATGAACACATGAATGAAAATAACATGCAAAAAGGCATGTTGTGATGAGAAATGGCTTGCAAAAAGGTGTACCTTTCTCAAAACTGCCTACAAAAATGTGTTTATTTGGAGAAATTTGCACTAAAACGGTGAATTTTCATGAGAATTTTTTTTTAAAAAAATTGCAGATTGCTACAGAGAACTGAATTTAACATTGGAAAATTGAGAAACTGAGTGAACCGAAAGTGACAGATCTTTCCATCCCAATGAGGCCGTGCCCCAGTTACTCAAATACACCAGCCAAGACATACACACATGCATTTAAATCCCACACACAAGGATGTGATCACAAGGATTCCCCTTTGAGCATACACAGCACTGCGGCATGGATAGTAAAGAGCAACATTGTCCCCTCCAGGATTACATCCAGTTATTACCAATACTGCATAACTCCGTGCCGAGGCTGTTATCACCACTGTTGCTTGTGTAAGTGCATAGCCATCCATCACCAAGCTAGGAAATAAGATTATTGCTGACAGGGCCGCCTCGCTTAACCCCCTTTATAAAAAGACTCGTTCAGAGAGGAAAGTAAAAACAAATCGTTCCGACGCTTGATATAATCCTGGTGTTCATTACACATCTTTCAGGCAAAGTTTTCAAAGTAGGAAATCAACAAGGCTAGCAAACGTCTGTCTCTAAAGATGGAGACAGGCTTGCGGCGTGGCTTGAGGAAAGAACGGCTGGATCACTGCACCTGCTTTGCATGGAAAAGGGTCCTGGGTCCAATCCCTGGCCTCTCCAGATAGGGCTGGGGAAGATCCCAGTCTGAAATCCCAAAGAACCACTGCCAGTCAGAGCAGGCATCTCCAGGTAGGGCTAGAAAAGGCTCCTGGAGAGTTGCTGCCAGTCAGTGTAGACAATACTGAGCGAGATGGGTGAATGATCTGATGTGAAATAGGGCAGATTCATATGGGGAAGGGCCATAGGGCAGAGCATCTGCTTTGCATGCAGAAGGACCCAAGTTTAACCTTTAACATTGCCAGGCAGGGCTAGGAATGCCTCCTACCCAGAAAGGGCTACAAATGTCCAGCTGCCAGTCAGTGTTGCCAGTACTGAACTAGATGGGACTATGGGCTGACTTGGTGTAAGGCAGATTCCTACATTCCCATTTGGGGCAGAAGCAGTTAGTGTGAGCTAGAATGCAGACTAAAGAAACCATGATAGTGAATACCTCTCGAGTATTTGCTCACATGATTTCCATTCCTGACCTCAGAGGAACACACAAATTGCAACAGGAAAGTAAATCTTTGGATGGGCTAGCAGCTTTTCCGTGTCGATTTGCAAGGCTGATTTCTTCCCTCCAAAATAATGGAAAATGGATTATTTCAGCTACAGATCTTGCAACACAAATCAAGAACCAATACCCTAGGGGCATTCATAAGGGTATGATGTACAGAGAGCACACTGCCTTTCTCAGATTTATAAATACTGACAAAAAACCCTTTTTGCAATCTATCTTTCTGTACCCTGTGCTTTTCTTGTGCCTGACATATTGATCTGGACTCATTCTGTCCGATATAACGAAGTATATGGTATAGAAATAACCTTCGCACTTACCATATGTGACAAATGGTTGTCATATTTCTCTCTCTCAACCACCCCTAAGCTAAAGAGCAGTTGCAAACACATTTTTTGCAGCATTGAACAGAGCAACTGATATCTCCTCTCCATAAGAACCACCTAGATGGGTCAGGCCAAAGGTCCAGCTGGTGTAAAGATTGAGCAATCAGCCTATTTTCTTTCCATGTCCATTTTGCATGAACTCAGTCATAAGTCCATCCCATCCTCTTTTGTGTGACTAAAAAGAACATTAAAATGTTGCATTTAAATCATACAGACTTGAAAGGCATTTTGTATGTATCCTTCCCCTAAGATATGCGTTTCTGTATATATTCCAATGCACTTTCTCCAAAAATTGTACACATTGTCCCCATAAAACACATTTTTGAAGCAAAACTGCATCACAAAACTTGGCATGTAATCCAACTGATGAATTCCAATCTCGCCTATAAGTCCAGGACCTGTGAATTCAGGCTACTTCACAAGACAAATTTCTCCTCCAGAGTGTGGTTCGCCACAGAAGGCCAACCAGCTGCTTCGGGGAAGCCCACAGGCTGAGCAGAAAGGCAATAGCCCTCTCCTGCTGTTGTTCCCCAACCACTGACATTCGGAGTTAGACTGCTCCTGAACATGGAGGCCCTATTTAGCCATCATGGCTGCTGGTCTTTGACAGACCTATCCGCTTCATGAATTTCTCTTATCCTTTTAAAAAGCCATCTAAGGTAACATCTCAAGTTAGCAAATTCCTTTCGTCAATCGTCTGTTATGTGTGAGATCCTTTCTTGCTCGTTTGTCCTGAACATCCCACAAATCACTTTCATTGGAAGTCAAATTTTCTAGAATGACGGGAGGGAGAAAAACTCCTTCCACACTGTTAATAATTGTATAACCCTCCCATCATGCCGTTTTAACTACCTTTGCCTGGGGACCCAAGTGGCAAGTGGATTTATTTGTGTGGTTCTGTTGATTGTGTGGGAGAGCCAGTGTGGTGTAGTGGTTAAGGTGTTGGACTCGACCTGGGAAACCAGGGTTTGAATCCCCGCATAGCCATGAAGCTCACTGGGTGACCTTGGGCCAGTCGCTGCCTCTCAGCCTCATGAAAACCCTATTCATAGGGTCGCCATAAGTCGGAATCGACTTGAAGGCAGTACACTCACATTTTT
The DNA here is from genome assembly GCF_030035675.1 of Rhineura floridana. NCBI lineage: Eukaryota > Metazoa > Chordata > Lepidosauria > Squamata > Rhineuridae > Rhineura > Rhineura floridana. The sequence goes on from NC_084496.1 coordinate 22,274,044, forward strand.
CTATTGATTCTGGGCCTCTGGGCTTCCAATCAGTGAGGTCATTCATTGTCTCAGGAAAATGCTTTGTACATCAGGGTGGGGAACCTTTTTCAGCATGGGGGTTGCATTCTCTCATGCACAACCTTCCAGGGGCCACATGCCAGTGGTGGGCGGGGCCAGAGGCAAAAGTGGGTGGAACCATCATTGTACCTCTTATCTGACTCCAGTGGATTTCATTCTAGGTACGCAAAAGACAGAGGTTCACACACACACCATCCTCCATCCAAGCAAGCAAGAAGCTCCAGGGCAAATTCCAGCCAGGCAAAAGCCCATGAGGAGAGCACAGAGCAGGACCGATGAGAGGTTTGGCCTGAACAGAGGAGGGCATGGCCTAGACAATCCAGAGGTCTAGACAGAGAGGCCTGGAAGGCCACGTTTGGTCTGTGGTCTGATGTTCCCCACCATTGGTTTGTGCTGAATTAAACTGGCATAGAAATATCCCCAGCATGTTTACTTTTCAGATCACAGGGAGAACAGATGAAATACGTCATTCAAGACAGGGGGTGGGGAACCTTTGGTCTTGCCATAGGTCATGCTTGCTAGGGCTGATTGGAGTTGCAGTTCTTCCCCAACACATGCATGAGTGCTCATGCGCGCGCACACCCTTTTAGATACTGCATCCATAACTCAAAATATATGGTATGCTATCAGTTCCATGAAGACGCACCTTTCTTCTCCTCTTATAACCGTCATAATGTGGTGAACAATAGCGGCCATCCAAGTGGGGTAGCACCATGGCTAGCTTCCTGGCAGTGTCATTGGGCGCTGCTTATCGAGGCAGGGCAGGGGTGTGCCAGGGGTGTGCCCACACTGCCCCAACTCTGCTGCGGCCCTCCCTTCCCTCACCCCATCCTGGTAAAGGGCAGTGACTCTGCTGGCCTCCTTTACAGCTCTGAGATGAAGACATGTGTACAAATGCTAGCTGGTATTATTGGTCCTCCTTCTGCTTAGTTGGAAACCTTTCGTCCCACCTTCTCAAATTAAAGTCTCCAGCAGAAATCATCAGTACAAAAGCGGCAGCTCCCCTGCACCCCCTGCTGAAGAAGCAGGATCCAGCAGATGAGGAGAAAGGGAAGGGAAGGCAGAGTGTTCTCCGCGCTGCTTCTAATCTCCGCTTCCCAGCCTCATCTGTCAAAACATCACCTTCCTGCACGGTGACATGCAAGACAACAGCAGGCCATGGGGAAGAGGAAATGGCTACAAGCAGAATCAAAAGCTACCCATTGCAACAGCCAGATCTCCCAGGCTCTGCCAAGGTTTTCAACTCTGGCTGCATGACTCCTGTCTCCCTCACAAGGGCAGCTTTCTTTTGTAGCTGGTCTCGTCTGCCGGAAAGAAAAGCAGGCAGGAGTAGAGCTGACAAAATAGGCATGCGAACTGCGGATGCTAGGATGAGCAATTTGTTATCTCTTCGAGGGATTTTGCTTGCCCCCATTTTCATAAAGTGACTGAAGAAAAGGGACCTTTATCAGTGCAACTACAATGCATTTGACCAAAATATCCTCGCATTTCGGTACAGTTAGCTCCCTGTTCTGTGCTTCGCTGTGCTGGGAGATGTGTTTTCAGTCCAGTTTGCCACATTACCAATTTACAAGTGGACCAGACTTAGCGACTGGAAAAATGAGGAATTAGGAGAAACCGAAATCGACATCTTTGCCCCTCCCTAGCTCGAACAAATATGCAGAGCTTGGAAAAGTTACTTTTTTAAGCTACAACTCCCATTAGCCCCAGCCAGCATGGCCACTGGATTGGGCTGAGGGGACTTGTAGTTCAAAAAAGTAACTTTTCCAAGCTCTGCAAATATGGACTACTGCCCCAAGGCAAGGGGTGGGAGGGAGAGACAGGGGTAGGGCCGAAAACCCCACCCACCACAGCAACAGCTGTTGCTTCTCTTCCCATCAGCCTGCCACCACAACAATCGGAAACATCCAGAGGAACAAAGATCCCCGGGAATCCAGATTGTCTGCTTTGAAATCACAGCGTCAAGCTGGTTTAATCCCCCACATGTTTACACTGACAAAACCAGATCAATTACACCTTTCATTTAGAGATTCACAAGAGACACCAACAAGGGAGAGAGGAGAGGACTGTCTTTCTTTCTTTCTTTCTTTCTGGGGGCCCATTATGACATTGATAAGGGACATCAGTCAGGATGAAGTTCAAAGTGACAACTTGCAATAGCCGTCATCGCATTAAGCTTTCTACACGCAGCAAATTGGATTGAGCACAGATGGGATCTGAGTCCCTCAGGCCCTTGGACGCCTCCTCCCTGCACCTCCTGCAGGAGCCTGCTTTAATAATCTTATCTATTAAATGCCATGTCCATATTTATCTGCCTTGTGGGGCATCTGGGAGCATAAGCCAACATAGAAACACTTTTAAAAGAGAGAGAGAATGTGGCAATTTTTGAAGGGTAATATCCAGGGCCATCCTATGGAGCTGACTGTTGGAACTTTCAGGATAAAAGGAAGTCCTTCACATGGCACATAGATAAGCTAGGGAATTCAGTCCCACAAACAGGAAGTGATGGCCACCAATTTGGATGGCTTTAAAAGGGATAAAGTTATCAATGGCTGCTAGCCAGTATATTCTATATTCACTGCTGGAGACAGTACGCCATTCAATATTAGTTGCTGGAAATCACAAGTGGGGGAGATTGCTCTTGCGCTCAGATCCTGCTTTCAGGCTTCCCAGAGGTATCCTGTTGGCCACTGTGAGAACAGGACGATGGACTAGATGGGCCACTGGCCTGATCCAGCAGGCTCTTCTTATGTTCCTCTCTGTTAACTGTAGCATTGCACATTTTCTCTGTATGCTACCTGAAAGAAAAGATCAGGAGTGTGGATTCCAAAGTGGACCCACATCAGATCTGCTCATTGGTCTGCATGGTGCAGATCAGGTGAGTCTGCTTTAGAAACCGAGTTTGCAGGATTCCTCCCCAATCCTTTCCTTGCAGTGTTATCCTTATGATTCCATTTTGTGTATAATACACATATTTACACACACACACACACACACACATTTCAAAAACAGAACATATTACATCAAAAAGAACATAGCCTGCAGGTCCTGCAATATAATTTATGTCATCGAATGCAGAAGACCAGGATGTCATATCCACTACGTAGGAAAAACTACAACTGACCTACTCACACACTTCAGAAACCACAAATCAGCAATATTGACCAAGAGCAGACTCAGTATGAGTTATGAACCTGTTTGGGGTCCAATATTTGGCTCTGCAATTATGCAAAACAGCATAGGTTTAGTCTGCTGGACATTTTTTTTAAAAAAAAGACGTAATGAATATGAGATTGTTTTCCTTCTGACCACTCAGCCTTTCAAAATATTTCAGCAAGTGAAACAAGTGGAGCATCTGCAAAACATTTTAACACTGAAGGTCACAGCCTGTTGGACTTTTCTATAACAGCTATACAGATGCCAAAAGATCCAACAGCATTGACTAAGAGGGAGAACTTCTGGATATACCCACTGGACCCATTAGCACCACATGGCCTGAACCTGGAGGACAGTACCAGCATCATTTAGCTTCTGCAAATGAAGCCCCTTTGAGCATTCCATCCTCAAAGCTCTGTAACTGCCACCTTGGTAACAGTATTTGTATGTTAACAGCTGATGAAGGCGGAAGCTGAAACATTTTGTTAATACAATAAAAACCTCTGTTTTGTTAATCACAATTATGTGCATATATTTTTAGGTGATGAACAGAATCCTTATAGGGATCCAGAGCAAGCTTGGGTGAAGTTCTGTTTGTTCCTTTCAAAACTTTCTCTCTCTCTACACACACACACAAACACTTTTTGGTAGAACGATAAAAGTCTCTGTTTTGTTAATCACAATTACATGTGTGTATATATATTAGGGATCGGGTTTGCTGCATGGTGCCAATCAGCGTGCATTTCAATAGTCCATCATTTCTTTACTGGTCCATCCTTTTTTAGTTTCCACTTTCTCTGGCACTTGCTGATTTGATCTGCTGCGTGCGTTTTGGGGTGATTCAATCCGCAGGTGTTTTTTTCCCCAGGGTTGCAAAAATTATGTAATTGTTTTTGTAGATACTTATGACAGAATTCCACATAGTTCTTTGGCGGCAGAGAAAAACATTGCATAATTTTTAGGTCGCTTACATGAACGATCATAGTGTTCCACGTGTTTTTTTGACCGAGGGGAAAAACATTGCAAAAAATAATTATAAAAAAAGGATGTAAAATAGGGGGAGGATTTTTGGAGGGGGGAATCATGCCAATTACAGCTGTGGCCCACTGCAAGAGATCGGTGCCACTCTGAAGGGATGGTGAACTAGCGAATTCAGTTGGGATCCGGTACCAGGTACGATTTTGTCGGATATTCTTCCCCATCCCTAATATTTATATATTCATTTCAATGGGTCTGCTCTGAGTAGGGCTTAGTTGGCTGCAACCCAATACAATTACATGTCAGGGTAGGTTTGCCTCAACAACAACAGCAGCGACAGAAGTGTTCAGCTGGCTTTGAACACAATACCATGGAGCTGCCTGACTCATATGAGGAACTGTAGGCCAGGCTTTTTAAACAGAAGAAAACCAGCAGAAGTTCTGAAAAACACCCGGCATCTGTGCCTGAACACTCAAGCAGCTGATGAAATGCCTTTCTCTCGCCTCTCAGTCCTTCCTCAAGTTCTCTGAGACCAAAACTCAGCCCCTTAGGAGTGCGTAGCTGTTGTCGTGTATTGATCACGAAAATACTGTACATGACAGGCAATTTGCACCATCTGGTGCAGAAGTGTCCATCAAGGGAAGCGGCATGGACACCTTGGGATGTCGAGAAATCACTCAAGAAAGAGAAGTTGCAGCAGAGGAGAACCGTCAACGGCAGTGAAGGACTCGTGCTGTCAAGGGGATGGAACAAGCGTGCAGACAAGAAGCAGCCAGCACAGCTGGAACCAAGTGAAGGTTCCAAGGAATGGCTTTCATGTTTCTGCAGCCTCACACCAGATGTTTCACAAGAAACCTTTTCCTAGCCCGATCCTGTTAGACTGTTAGATTCCACACCTGCCTGCATCAGAGGGAGAAGTGATATAACAAGGCCCCCTCTGTCAGCCTTGCTGGAACTTCTGCCTCCTCCTCTCCGAGAACTGCCCCTATCCACAGCTTTTCCTGGCTGCATCAGAAGGAGAAGCAAGACAGTGAGGTCCCCCCCACTGGCCTGGCTGGGACCATTCGGTTCCTCTTCTCCTAGAGCAGCCTTTCCCAACCTTTGGGTCCTCAGATGTTGCTGCCCCACAGTTCCCATCATTCCTGACCATTGGCTATGCTGGCTGGGGCTGATGGAAGTTGTAGTCCAACAACATCTGGGGGCCCAAAGGTTGGGAAAAGCTGTCCTAGAGGTTCCTCCCCCCCCATAGCTTTTCCCCACCTTCAACTGGAAGAGCCCATCCTTTAACACTCCACCGGAAATTTTATTTGAAATGTATTTATATTTTTCTACTCTATGTTGTTGAATCTGCGCTTTACTGTAATATAATTTGTATTTTAATATGTTTTTTGCATTTCCCTTTTAAAAGTATTTAATTGTGGCGGCCTATGGCTCTGAACAATAAAGATTCATTCATACCACTCCTGCCCCAGTCGAGCTTCCCCAGTGGACAAAAAAGATGCATTTTAGAATGGCATTGTAAATCTTCTTTAGCTCACACAAATCGTGAGATTCTAGAGAATGCGATATGGTGGGGCAAGGGAGTAAAGTAGGAAAGTGTGCAACCAAGGAAAGAGACAGCAAAGTTAACAAGCCTGGAGAATGGACAAATAAGAAGCAACAGGCAGGGATTAATGGAACTGTCAATTTTGGATTCTCTATGTTTCTCCTTTTTTTCACTCTCTAGTTGCCACCATGTTTTACATCAATGTTTTAATTTAATTTTATTGTTTTTATTTAAAAATGTGCATGAAAATTCATACACATATCTGTCTGCATTTCTCCTTATATATTCAATTTTGTATAGGATTTGGCCTGAAGCATGCATTTTTGCAAGCCTAATCTAATGCATTTTTATCTGTCATGTTCCCTGACATGCTTGTGCACACTTTCCCCAAACAGACACATTTTTGTACACGTTCTTTGGTTAGAGAACTGCATTGCAACATTTGGAGAAGCAGAAACTGAGGATGGAGCACATTTTTTCTATGTTGCGCCAGAAGGTAGGACCTGAACCAAGGGGTTTGAATGATAAGAAAAATGTTTCCTGACATAGGAACTGTTCAGCGGTGGAGCAGACTGCCTCAGAGGATGGTGGACTCTCCTTCATTAGAGGTGTTTAAGCAGAGACTGGGTAGTCACCTATTAGGGATGCTGTGGTGGTGGATTTTCTGCATCAAGAAGGAGTTGGGCTAGATGACCAACTCTGAGAAGTGCACATACATCTCTCTCTCTGTCTGTCTGTCTCTCTCTCTCTCTCTCTCACACACACACATACAGGTTAGGGATGTTGGAAAATTCCAATGAAAATGGAAACAAGAGTGGAAATTGACAGTGTTCACTTATTCGTCCCATGCCTGGAATTGAAATCAATCCAGGGAATACGATCAGTATTCACTCTTGTTGCTTTCAGTCTGCAGACACTATGCAATTATTACGCCCTCCCCTCCATTTGCATTGTTTTTCCTTTGCATTGAAATGAATGGTGTGGAACAATGTGATGACAATGTAATTACATAATTTTTGTAACTAATTACATAGGTTACCTAAGCTATGTCATCGCACCACCGTGGTCAGCGAGATGAATAACATCATTTTTGGTGGAAGACAAACTGCAGCAGAATGGAAACGGTGCTGCATGCAATGAATGCAGGGTAGAGCGAAAAGCAAGGTCTTCTGACATCCCTAATTAAGGTGATGCTTTTGTGCTTTTGTAGAACTGCTGAAATGATCAGCCCATTCACACACACCTCACTATGGAAGTCCGGGATGTGCAAAAGTGATGTGCATTCACCACAATTAAAATAGAACATGCTTTGTAGGCCTGTCACATCTACATGTGTACATGAGTATACTACGGATGGGGGAGAAATTTATTTTGGTTCATGTTTAAAGCCGTACTTATCAAATTCGCACTTTCCGAAATAACGCGAGAATCAAAACACAGCCATCCTTCCAAATTTGCACTTACCCTAATTTTGCGATGCAGTTCACCAACCAAACAGTGTTTACAAAAATACATAAATGAGAGGAAAGTGCGCATAAAAATGAATGAGTGAAAATAGAATTATATGATGAGAAACGCCTGCAAAAATGTGTACATTAGTCATAGCTGCATACAATGTGTTTATTAGGGGAAATTTGCACTAAATTGCTGAAGAATCTTCATGAGTGTTTTTTAAATAAAAATGTGCACATTTCTTCAGAAATGTGGTGAAATGAATTTGAGCTTGGAAGAATGAGAAATCAAGAGAACCCAAACTGACAGATCCTTCCATCCCTAAAGTATACCCCAATTCCCTTCAAAAAGAGGAAGAACCACAGGTCTGGACCACGCACAGGATTGCAATGGCCTGCATATATTGAGCTACTCGACCATTGTGCATATCTCACTACCGTTACCTTGGGCACATTCAAAGCAGCTCTGGGACATTCAAATAAGGCAAATACCATTTCTTTGTATAGGTTGTTGTTTTATTCCTTTTCGTTAGCCACTATGGGCTGAAAAGTGGAGGTATCTGTGCTTCAAATTGAAAATAAAATCCTACTTACCCAGTTTTCAAGCTGACCAAGGCATCCTCCACTCCTTTCTGGTTGTACTTCACCATGTAGGCATGCATCTCCTTATAGTTGTTCCTGATATTTCTCTCTGTGCTCCCATTCGGGACAGTCCCGAACCGAAATGGGGGTGAGTAAGCATACGGTTGTTGAAACTGGAGAGGAGGAAGAGGAAGGAGAATGGGAAAAATGACTCAAAAGGTCTAAGAAAGCAGTCTTCCAACACCTTGACTTCAAGAAACACTTTCTTCTTGTTTTGAATGGTGGCGATGGTCTCATCATGAACTTGGATGAAGCTCGCAAAGGCCATTGGTCCTTATGCCGAGTCAGACCATTGATCCATCTAGCTCAGTACTGTGTACACCGGGGCAGCCAGCGTGGTCTCCTCCAGAGGTTGTTGGACTACAAGTTCAGTCATCCCTGACCACTGGATACACTGGCTGGGGATGATGGAAACTGGAGTCCAACAACATCCGGATAACACCATGTTGGCTACTCCTGGTCTACCCTGATCAGCAGTGGCTCTCCAAGGCTTCAGACCTACCTGGAGATGCTGGGGACTGAACCTAGGACCTTCTGCATGCAAAGCCTGTGTTCTACCACTGAGTTATAGTTCCATTTGGGCAGGCAGTAGCTCTCCAAGCAAATATCACTCTTTGCTAGCCCAGTACCAAGGAATTGACCTGGAACACTACATGTAGAAAGCTACATGTAAAATGCATGCTCTGTCAATGAGCCATGGCCTCAACAGTAGAAGCTGTCTTCTACAGAGTCAAAGCATCAGTCAATCTAGCTGGGAACCTGTGGCCCTCCAGATGCTGTTGGACTTCAAGACCCAACATCCCTAACCTTGGTCATATTGGCTGGCTGGGGCTGATGGGAGTTGGAGTCCAACAACATCTGGAGAGCCAAAGGTTCCCCAGCCCTGATCCAGCTCTTCCGGTGGGCATGATGCTGGGGGCTTTAATCTGGGCCTTCTGAATAGAGACTCAGCCCTGGCCTGGGATTGTTTGTGCTCAGAACTTTCTTCACAGAAGGAAACAGGAACACAGGAAGATGTTTCCCACCAAATCAGGCCATTCGTCCATCTAGCTCGACATGTTGACAACATGGTGTGGGTGCAACTTTCTTGAATCTCAGGCAGAGAGAGAGGGTGTCCTCAGCACTGTGGCCAGAGATCTTAACTAGAGACGCCAGGGGTCACGATGATGCTGGTTTTATTATTTATTACATTTGTTAGTTTAAAAAAAACTATCCAAAAAACTTAAGATAAAATACAAAATGATAATATCAAGTAAATCGAAAGAATTAACAGACAATGTACAATACAGAATTCCCAAAATGCTCATCCAACAACACGATAAGGACAATTCCTACTCCTCCCCACTAAAAGCTGAGCACCACAGCATAGGCTAACTTAATTACCAAGGGCCCTGGTGCCTAAAAACTGGCAATGCTGGTGCCAAGTGCATTTCCCTGGGGAGAGTGTTGCACAAACAGGGGGCCCACCACCGAAAAGGCCCATTTGTGTATGCCACTCTCTGCACCTCCCTCAGATGAAGCAAATGGAGAAGGGTTCCTGATTGAGACTGCAGGGTCCTGGGAGGGGAGGGGGGCTTTATAGGTCAAAACCAGCACTTTGATTGGAGTCTAGAAACTAACTGGCAGCCAACACAGAAAGGTCAGATTCAGTGTAAGAATTGAACTGAACTTGGAATATTTTACATGCAAAGCAGGTGCTCCACCAGCAGGGATGGATGAATCTATCCATTTTGGTTTCTTCAGTTCATTGCTTCATATTTCCATTCCACCTCAGTGTGCAATTTAAAAAAAAAATGCCTCATGAAAGTTCATCAGCATTTAGTGAGAATTTCTCGTAATATACATACCTTTGTATGCAATTTTGCCTAACCTAGACATTTCTGCAAAGCAGTTCACCCTAATATATGCATTTTTTGTATGTAACTTTATACTAGTACATGCATTCTTGCACACATTACTTGGCTGGAGAGCCGCATTGCAGAATTCAGAGAAATGCAAACTTCAAAGGATGCCTGTGTTTTGGTTTGCATTTTCGGTTTTGGAAAGTGTGAGTTAAGTGTGTTCGCTTTTCAATGTGAACTAAATCAAATTTCCCACCCATCTCCATCCACTAATGTGCTATGGGCCTTTCCATTCTCCCATCTCTGACCCCTGCACAACAGGCCCCAGATATGGAGAAACCAAAAATCAAAAGAGTACTCACCTTCTTATCACTCAGACCCGTCACCTGGTCAACAAATTCCTCCTGGATCATGAACGCAGCCAGGTTGGCTGTATAGCTTGCCAAGAATATAACCGCAAAGAAAGCCCAGACAGACACCATGATCTTACTGGTTGTCCCTTTTGGATTCTGAACTGGCACAGAGTTGTTGAACACCAAGCCCCACAGTAGCCACACAGCTTTCCCAATCGTGAAAGACGGCCCATGAGGATCTGCAATCGCAAAGAAGAGGTGTAAGGATAAGGTATGCATTGTAAGGACAGAATTACTGAGATCTTTATCATCATGATAATGCTGCTGCTGCTGCTGCAAGCTGTACTTGACAAAGTCCTACTCAGAGGAGACCCATTGATAACAGTAGACTTCAGTGAGTCATGATTGATGTAAGTGCATTGATTTCAGTGGGTCTACTGCAAGTATGACTCAGTCCCAGAGGTTCCTTCATGCCACGCACAATTACTTTATGGAATTCATCAAACAGCTTCTTGGACATGGTGGCACGCTCACAGCCTTGCACTGCTGCACCCACTCACAGCTGGATCAGGGCAAAAGCCTTTAGGTGCCTTTTAGGATTGACAATGGAGAAGATAATCATAAGAACATTCAGAGAGCCTTGCTGGATCACACCGTCTATTCCAGCATCGCCCTACCCAGCAACCAGATGCTGATGGGAAATGCACAAGCAAGGCTTAAAGGCCAGAAGCCTCTCCCACTGCTGGTCTCTGACATCTGCGATTCAGAGGTCCACTGCCTGTGAACATGGAGGTTTGATAGAGCCATCAATAGCCATTAATGTTGGAAGTGGGGCAAGAGCAACTCCTGTTTTGTTGTTTTGTTTATGTTCCAGAAGGGAGATAGAGTTAGGGTCCTCCAGATGGCTAGGCTTGATTACCTTTACCTAAACGCACACACTGGCACACACGCATTTCAGACCACTGACATTCTCTGCTAACAAATATACAAAATTTACAGAACAATTAACAGATTTCCTCCTCCTTCTCCTTGAATGTATCTAATCCCTATTTAAAGAATCTAAGCCAGCATTCCCCATCACTTCTCCGGACAGTCAATACCATGAAGTAATTGTGCGTGTCATGAAGTAACGGATTTTACTTTGCCTCTCTGGAATCTACCACTAATCAGTTTTGTTGGATGACCCCAAATTCAGAACCAGTGCTGAAGGGTCCATCCTGGCAAAGGCTTACTCATCCACAGTTATATTCCTAAACAATCTTATGAATACAAGTAGGACCTGTACAGTTCTGCAATAGCGTCGGCACAAGTTAAACCTTCTCACCGTGGGTCTTCAGTCAATCAGGTCTGAGCACAACCAAAAGAAATACGTGGCTCAGTTCATCCAAACCCTCTCTTTCCTGCCATCTTAATTTTTCAATCTCATCTCTAAAACCCATTGGCTTCTGAAAAGACTCTACACATCCTTGACTCGAGCAGCCCAGTAAGGATACCACGGAATAAATCATTGCAATCCCAGTGGCTTCTGACTTCTGAGGATATCAAGAAGTCAAAAGCAGAGCAATGAATGTTTGTGAAAGAAGCGAATGCAATGCCACACCTGCCACTGGCCCAATTCTCCTTTTGGTGGGACTCCTTGACGGTGGAGTAACAGTTTCCAGGTTAAAGAGTTTCCACCCATAATGTGATATCCTTGATCTCTTCTATTCTCTTCGCTTGTGCAACTGCGACACTACTTATGTGTTGTCATGTTTTGTCTGTGTTATAAAAATTTAATAAAAATTATTACTAAAGAAGCAGAACAGTGACAAAGTAGCATGGGTACTTCCTGAGCTCTTGAGATAGAGGTAGTCACATTGGCTGTTACAAACACAAGGAGAGGGGAATAATTCCCTGCTCCCATCATCTCCATCTCATCATGTATGTTATTTTTTATTCATTTATTTATTTATTCAATTTACATTCCACTCTTCTTCCCGAAGGGACTAAGGCAGCTATGGAGGCTTGAGATCTAGAAATGACATACATTTGCAAGACATTAGATAACACAGTAGAGGTGCTGAGATATAGATTAGTCAACCAAATACACCTCCTGGCTTCATATGGTCTCTTCCACTCAATAGGCCACTTTTAAAAAGCATTCTAAAACCCAGGAAAAATACTCTGAAAACAGTTAAAAACATACTCTCAACCAGTGATCTTATGGTTGCCATAAGATCTTTCAGCCATTATGTTGTTGTTGTTATGTGCCTTCAAGTCGACTACGACTTATGGCGACCCTATGAATCAGCGACCTCCAAGAGCATCTGTCATGAACCAGCCTGTTCAGATCTTGTAAGTTCAGGTCTGTGGCTTCCCTTATGGAATCAATCCATCTCTTGTTTGGCCTTCCTCTTTTTCTACTCCCTTCTGTTTTTCCCAGCATTATTATCGTTTCTAACGAATCATGTCTTCTAATTATGTGTCCAAAGTATGAGAACCTCAGTTTCATCATTTTAGCTTCTAGTGATAGTTCTGGTTTAATTTGTTGAAGAAGATGCAGCTTACCACGGAGGGCATTCCACAATCAGGGATCTACCACAACAAAGACCTTGTCACAAGTCAACACCAACTGGGCAGCCCCCAGTAGCAGCACTACCAAAAAGGCCTCACCAGCCAATTGAAGGGTCCAAGACGGTTGGTATGCAAGAAGGTGCTCTTTTAACTACTTGAGTCCCAAGGCATTTAGGGCTTTATATGTGAGTACTAACACCTTGAATTAGGTCTGGTAGCTCACTGACAGCCAGTGCAGTGCTTTCAGGACTGCTGACACACAGGCTCATAGTGTAGCAAACTAAAGGCAACATTTTCATAGCAATAAGGCCAGCTGGGCTCTTAAGTTTTGAATCAGCACAGTGGAGGACAGTGATTGCATAGTATACACCCCCTGCTGCTGCTCAACACCACTGAATAACAATGATGATGATGATGATGATGATGATGATGATAATAGCTTTATGTTTCCTCCATTTGTCAAGTTTCCCTCTGAAGCCCTCTAAGGTGGTGGGAACCATCACAGCTCAGTGGCAGAGTCTCCGCTTTGCATGCAGAAGGTCCCCAGGTTCAATCCCCAGCATCTCCAAGTAGGGCTGAGAATGCCCCCTCTCTGAAGCCCTGGAGAGCCAGCGAGCTGCTGCCAGTCAGTGTAAACAATGCTGAGCTGGATGGATCAAGGGCCTGATGACAGTATAAGTCAACTTCCTATGTGCCACCACATCTCACGGCAGCAAACTTCCAGAGGTTGACAATGTGGAGCATGAAGAAGCACTTCAGAACAGCATCCTAGTAGTGAACACAGCCAAAGCGCATGGAAAGGTCAGTCGACTGCATCAGCTGATCTCATGGACCCCTCTCGGTGTGAGAGAACACACCCATCTCAGCCAATGACTGTGATTACAACGCTCCTATACACATGTTAATTGCGGGCCACATATAAAATGAGGCTCTCAGACCTTTTTCATTGTGCCCTGCCGAATTGCTTCCCAGGAGGCAAAAGGATGACAGGGGGGTGGAAAGGGGGAAAGAGGCAAGCAAGGAGACAGAAATAGAATTGGTCACGAGCTGCGCACTGAATCCCAAGCCGTACCTTTCCCTTGCGCTAAGTTCCGGTTATAGCCTACAGGGCTGAAGTACTCAAACACAAAGACAGCAATGGCCGACACAATGAGCAGCATCACAAACATCATCACCCAGACAGAAGCGCTGAAGGGCTCTGTGGAAAGAGAAGAGCATGAGTTATAACCACCAGCCTTCTTGCAAGAAAACAGTGACGTGGCTGCTTTGCTCTGCTTGCCGGAGATTTTTTTTTTATGAACCAAACTAGCAGCAGGTAATCTGACAACATGACCGTGTTTTCTCTAAGCCGCAATGCAGGCTGGCGAGAGACCCCCTCGGCATGGCAACTCAAGCAAAGAAAAGGTTCCGTGCAGCGACCTAGCCTGGAAAAAACACCGGTCAGAACCCAGGGGATGGAGTGAGATATAAAACGGAAATAATGGCTCTCCTTGCAACTTTAACTCAGGGACACCATGTGGGTCAGCTTGATCTGTGCTGCAGCTGAACGCATAGAAGCACGTGGAGATATGATGGCTTGAAAGAGAGAAAGAGAGCGCAATCTTGCCGTGAATGGCATTTCTCTCCTGAGATTCTGACTTCATAATTAGGACACAACCAGATCTATTTCAGTTGGGGGAAGGAAAATGTTTAGCAAGCTCCAAAGGCCAATTCTGGGTGTCCTCAAGGTTAAATTTCAAAATATTTTTTTTTAAAAGAAAGCAGCATACCTTAAAAGGATATTTCTTGTGATTTTTTTCTCATACTGTTGTTTTTTAATTACTTCCAAATGAAGATAGTTCCCTTTGCAAGCATCAAATGCCATTAAAAGACTCAGGGCACTCAGGCGCAGGAGAAAAATTTGCAGAAAAGTTGAATATGCTAATATACTGCATATGTATAGATGCAAATGTACACCAGTTTTCAGAGTGAAAGTCAGCTTGTAAGCAAAATGTGCTTTATAAAAATAAGTTTAAAAAGTTAACAAGGGATAAAAGATGAGTGTTCCAGTGCAAACGGAACCGGGATCTGGTCCCCTAACACTTAGTAATGGAGGAGAAATTCAAATCAGTTCTCATATAAAGATGCTTCTATCAAATTTGCTCTTTCAGAAACAACGTCTGAATTTTGCAGTGCAGTTTTCCCATCAACCAATGTTACAAAAATGCATATATTAGGGGAAACTGTGCATAATGAATATAGTAGTGAAAATGATAAATAAAAATGAATTAAATTAGGGAAATTGCTTGCAAAACTGTGTACATTCATTAAAACTGCATATAAACAGTGTTTATTAGGAGAAATGTGCACTAAAATGCAAATGAATTTTCATGCGGACCTTAAAAAAGCTCAGATACTGAAAAAATGAGAAGACATTGACAGATTCTTCCATCCCTACTAACCAATGGACTGCCTTCAAGTCGATCCCGACTTATGGCTACCCTATGAAGAGGGTGTTCATGGTAAGTGGTATTCAGAGGGGGTTTACCATTGCCTCCCTCTGAGGCTAGTCCTCCCCAGCTGGCTAGGGCCTGCTCAGCTTGCCACAGCTGCACAAGCCAGCCCCTTCCTTGTCCGCAACTGCCAGCTGGGGGCAACTGGGCTCCTTGGGACTATGCAGCTTGCCCACGGCTGCACAGGTGTCAGGGCACATAACCCCTGAGCCACTCCCTGTGGGGGTGATCTTTAGCTGGCCCTTGACCCCCAGGAGACACGAGCGAGTATTTAAACTCACAGACACTGGACTCCCAGCCAGGCTCTCCTCCCCACTGTGCTATACCAGCTTACCAATAAAGACTGGTGACTCTGATATCAGGGGGGGCAATGAATCCGCTCCAGGTTTTTGTTGGAATTTTCCAGGAACTCTCCAAGGTGCTAAACCTATTTTGAGAATACAGTTCAACATCTTGGACAGCTCCTTGATTGTTTGGACTAAAACCCAGAGTGCATTTACTGCCCCACTGACATCGGAGCCAGCCATCTCCACTGCTGCTAAACACTGTACGCTGCTGAAGTTAATGGTATGGAATTGATGAGGGCCTGGATGAGAAACCCCTGGGAAACCCTCTGTGCTTTCTAAAGAGCAGAGTATTAGCACAGCAGGGCTGCACTTCTGCAGTTGGCCATTTCTGCAGTTGCGAGGGCTAATGGGAATTGTAGCTCGGCAACATCTGAAGGTTCAAAGATTCCTTGCTACTGGATGCTTTTGGACATTGGCATCTTAAGACAGACCCAGGGACCATGCAAACAGATTCATCTCTCTGCCTGGAAGTTGTAGGTGTGAGAGAACCTTCCTCCCCAATCCTGGCTCATCTGGGGAAACGAATCCAGGGCCAGCACTGTTGAGCCAGGCCTGCCCTCTTGCGCTCTTCCAAGAAAGTGAACTCGCAAAAATGTTAAGGTGCTTCTTTTCATTCTTTCCCGTTGCCTTCTGCTGCAAAAGGGAGAATGGAGAAATGCCTAGCAGTCGTTGCTGGTGACCTAGATTCCAGAATCAGTGCGGAAGAGAAAGCCGGCGATGCGCCTCTCATCAGAAAGAATGAAAATCCAGGTTCGCCAAGAGCACCGAAATCAGACAACCAGGAGGACAGCCGTAGCTCAGTCCTCAAACGCTGATGATGCCTCTTGCTTGTCTGGATGGAGGGTAGAGAGGGGGGTATGCCTGTGTGCATGTACCTCTGACTTTTATATGGCTAGGACATGGCCTACTACACAGAAGAAAGAGTCACAACTCACCAACAACAATGCTAGTGGAGTTTCAGTGCTAGGTAAAAAACATGGGGCTTTGCCCAAGTGTTTCACTTCTGACTAATGCACACATTTTTGACAGCAATTTCTCCTAATATAATGATTTTGGTAGGTTCTTTTCACCAATATATTCATTTTTATGCACATTTTCATCTAAAATATGCATTTTCAAAACACTGGTTGGTTGGAGAACTGCATTGTCAAATTTGGATAAATGAGCATTTTGTTTTGGAAAGTCTGAATGTGATAAGTTAGCGTTAAATGTGAAATGCTTTAAATCTCTCCCCCATCCAAACCCACTAAAGAAATAAACCAGCCCTGATAGCAACACAAGCCCAATGCTTTTGCTACGGCATCAAAAGACCAATCGTACTACAGACAGGGCTGCAGCTCTGACTGCTGTCCTTGCCATTTAATCTCCCAATCCTCGCTCTTCCTCTGGAGAATGTCAGCATGCGGCTTTGTGACTGCCTGGCCTCCACACTGAATGTCATAGAGGACGTTTTCAGCTTTCCCAGCTGAATGTCAGCCCTCATCTTCAGCACTATATTAAGCAGATAAGTTGGCTGTCCAAACTTTTAAATGTGCAATTTTTTTTAAAAAAAAGAAAACTGTCAGAAATGTGTCACAGAACTGCTAGGTATGCGGTGCAACTTTTCAAAAAAGTGAAACCTGTCAAAGTGGATGGGGGAGGGAGAAAAGATATTACAAAGCCAAATCAGTCTGTAGAAAAAAGAAGGGGGGTGGAAACTCACCTAAAAAAGCCGAAGGAGAAACTGTGCCATTACTCCGAGACACCATGACGCTAATCCCCGTTTCCACAAAGGGCACAGAAAAATCCACCACCTCCGAGCGCTCTCCGTTGATGGTGAGGGAGCCCACAGCCATGACCGCTTGCTTTTTGACCACCTGATTCCAGAGAAAAGACAAAAGCCAGACAAGGTCAGGCCACCTCCGAGAGTCAGTCACGTCCCGGGCGAGTTCGGCACGTCTGTGCGGCCCCCATTTTGCCTTACAATAATAAATAATAATAATAAATTTTATTTTTGAGTCGCCTATCTGTCCGGGTTAGCGGACACTCTAGGCGACTTACAATATCATAAAAACACAATATACATCACAACAGTCACAATTAATTTAATTTAAAATCAACTTCAGTTAATACAACAGAGAAACTAATCCACCTCAATCTTATAGGCCTGCCTGAAAAGCCAGGTCTTTAAGGCTCGGCGAAAGCCTATCAAGGAGGGAGCATGCCGAAGATCAAGGGGAAGAGAGTTCCAGAGGGTGGGGGCCACAACCGAGAAAGCCCTCTCTCTGGTCCGCACCAGCCTAGCTGTTTTGACCGGTGGGACCGAGAGAAGGTCCTGTGAGGCTGATCTTGTCAGGCGGCATAATTGGTGATTCTGGAGGCGTTCCAAGTGTGCTTTACCTAACAGAACTTACTTCGCCAATCATTCCATTCCACTCGTTGTTGATAATTTTCCCGTGCTTCCCATTGGTCACCAGGTAGAGGTCGTAGGTGAACTTGATGGCTTTGGAGAGCTTCTTCAGGATGTCGATGCAGAAGCCTTTGCAACATTTTTTCACATTCTTCCCTTCCTTGGTGATGTTGCTGATGATACAAAAAAAGAAAGAAAGGAACCCTAAAGACCTTTTGGCTTTTTTAAAAAAAAAAATGGTAGGCAAATCCACAGGGGAGAAAGACAGGTCTGTCAACTAGCTATTGATAGCCATTATAGCTATACCAAACCTCAAGGTTCAGGGGCAATTAATTACTGAGGGAAACAACAAGGAAGGCCGACTGCCTTCATGATCTGCTTGGGGGCTTCAGGAAGGTATCATCTGGGTGGCCACTGTATGAAGGAAGATGCTGTGCTAGACAGACCTGTTATTTGATCCAGCATGGGTCTTCCTATGTTTTTAGGTAAATGAACCTCATGGTACAGAGACAGTATACCTCTGAGTAATGGACACAAACAACAGTGAAGGGCCAGGGGAAGGGACACTGTGGTGTGGGCTGTTACCTTTGTGTCTTCCTTGTGGGGTTCCCCAAAGGCATCTAGATGGCCACTGTGGGAAACAGGATGATAATCTAGATCAGGGATAGCCAATATGGTGCTCTCCAGATGCGGCTGCACTTATAGCTGCCAAAATCCCTGTCCACTGGTCATGCTGGCTGAAGAGAGTTGGCATCCCAACAATATCTGGACAGTGCCAAGTTGGATACTCCAGGATTTGGTGGACTTTCAGTCTGACCCAGTAATGCAGTGGCAAATTCAGAAGTGCAGGGTCCATTTATGATAGTCACACCATGCCCCTACAGCCACACACCCTTTTCCAGTTTCCCTCACCTCCCTTGCTCTCCGAGTCATCTCCGAGTCTACACACCATTACAACAGATGCCCCTAGCACCCAATCAGCATGAAAAGGGTGGCTGTGTGTTAGCAACTGAGAAGAGTCTTCTCCGTGGCTGACTCACCTCTTTCACTCTAATTGGTTCCAATCAGCACAAAAGGACAAGGACTCTTCTCAGTGGCTAACACGCTCCCCTTTCTTGCTGATTGGCTCATATATAGGGACCTGGCTGGGACCCTGCTCCCAAAAAAGTAAAGGGTCTATGACCCGCTGCAATCCCGGATGACTACACCACTAGTCTGATCCAGCAATGCTCTCCTGAAACTCTTAATCAGTTCATTTTTTCCAAAAGCAAACAAAAATGTAATGCCAGCATGGCAAAATCCCAAAGGAGAAAGGGCAGGTACACTATCATAAAATTTGCTTTCAGGAACAGCTCTTTTAGTTATTTTCTTGAAGCCCAAGTACAGTTACAAAACATCAGAAAAATATCTCACAGAGTCTGAAAAATTCCTGCAGCTGCAATTTTACTCTGTTTATTGGTATTAGGGATGGAATTCCCTGAACATCTCAGCGCTGAATTTATTGTCAGGGATTGTTTCTAACTCCCATCTCGCTTTTTTGATCTCAACAAGGAACAAGTTATTTTTTTTACTGGTTCCACTAAAAATGCAAGCAATTCTTGTATATTATATGCATTATTATACTAGAATATTAAACACATAAACAGTACAGGTTTCCTAAAGTAACCAGCACATAAAATACAAAAATGCATATAACTGTATAAAAATACTTACGTGTTGGCACTTATAAAAAATATGTTGCAAAAATATAGTACCCCAGGGAGTTTGACTCTTTTATATACATTATACAAATAAATATATATGTTCTTGGTTATCATTTTGCAAATAATTTGTTTGGAATTCTTTTAAAAAAGACAAAACAAGTGGTTCAGACATAAAGCAGGCACTTGACCCAAGAGGCCCTCTGATGCAAGCAAAGTGCAACTAGGTTGGAACCATCAAATTCCTTGTTATGAATCCATTTAAATGGATTTGTCCTTCATCCCTAACTGGAATGCTGGTATTTTTTTTTTCTTTTGAAATGTCATACTCAGCCTAAAACAAGTGAAGTACAAGGACTATTCTGAGCAGAGATGGAAGGATCTGTCCATTTCAGATTTTTCATTTTTCCAATCTAAAATTCTGAACAGCAATGGAAGGATCTGTCAGTTTCCTTCACTCATGGCTAATGGCAAAATATAACACCATCCTATAAGTGGCAGATCTACACTAATCCGCTAGTAACTGAATCTTGTTGACATCCATTATTTAACCCACGTGTAGGGACAGATGAATCTGTCAATTCTGGTTCCTCCCATTTTTCCAATCTAAAATTCAGTCCTCCACATTTCTGCAGCAATTTGCAATTTTTTTTAAAAAAAAATCCTCATGAAAATTTCTCCTAATACGCATTTTGTAAGTTATTTTCACTAATATGTTCATTTTCACGCACATTGTCCCCTAATATATGGACTTCTGTAAACATTGCCTGCCTGGAGAACTGCATTGCAAAATTTTGGATATGGGTGAATTTCGAAGGATAGCTGTGTTTCCGTTTCTCATATTGTTTTGGAAAGTGCAAATTTGGTATATTTGGCTTTAAATGCGAAATGCATATAATTTCTCCTCCATCCCTAATTCTGAGTATGACTTAGTTGGTTATCTCCCCAAAACAGCAAAAACTGTAAAGCTAGCAGCCTGTAGAAACAGGAAACAAGGAAGACCTTTTTTTGAGGGATAATAAAGCTACAACAGTGTATAATTAAGAGAAACAGAAAGTGAAGCCACGAATGACTTGCCACTGAAAACAGAAAAATGTTTAACTTCTCTCCTAAACGCTCAGAGTGTTTGATGGGAGAGTGCAGCTGTCACGCTCAGGTCCTGCTTACAGGCTTCCCGTGGGCTTCTGGTTGGCCGTTCTGAGAACAGGATGCTGGACTAGATGGAGCTTTAGTCTGATCCAGCAGAGCTCTCCTTATGCCCTCCATACCTATCTGGGAAGGACATTCCACAAATATGGTGCCACCTCTAAAAAACAGTGGGGGGGGCTTGGATTCAGTAGCTCTGATGAGGCTCAGTTGTCATTTGGAGCGGAGAAAGCTGAGGGCTGATCCACTGGCTCTCAAGCTGAAGGGCTTTGGCTCTGGCTTTTCAAGGCCTGACAAAAGATACTCCTTCGGAAAATGGTGTTTTGATGAGTGGGGTGGGGTGCACCAGGGAAGTCATGGACTTACTTAATGATGACATATTTTCGGCACGGCACTGTGTTCTTCACGCAAGTCTCGGTCAAAGGATCCATGTCTTCCACGATGACAAAGGGGGCTTCCTCCAGGGTGACAATGCTGAGATGGTTGTTATCTGGGTCGCTGTCATTGAACGAATTGAACCTGGGCCACACTGAATACTTATGGCTGAGGGTTTTGTTTTCCCATTTCCCCACCTGCAATGTGAACATGTGAAGATGGCTGAGAAACAGTTGATCTAAGCATGGGCAGATCTGTCAGTGTTCCTCTCCCTCATTTTTCCAGTCCAAAGTGCAGTTGCCTCATCAGTCTGCAATTTTATTTTATTTTTTAAAAAGCCATCTACATGGAAACACATGCCAGTTTTGTGCATATTTTGCCCAATATATGCATTTTATACTGATGTTTACCTAATGTACACATTTTTGCAAACCACTTTTAATAAATAACATTCACAGACAGACAGACAGACAGACAGACAGACAGACAGACAGACAGACAGACAGATAGATAGATAGATAGATAGATAGATAGATAGATAGATAGATAGATAGATAGATAGATAGATAGATAGATAGATAGATAGATAGATAGATAGATAGATAGATAGATAGATAGATAGATAGATAGATAGATAGATAGATATTCTGTATTGGTATCTTATTATTTCATTATTGGTAGTTTTGCTTTATTTTACTATTTTAATTAAACCTGTAAATTATGACACTTTTGTAAGCCTTCCAGGTCCATTTGAGGCAGATCCACACCATACATTTGAAGCACATCGAATACACATTTAAAACCCATGACTTCCCCCAAAGAATTCTGGGAACTGTGATCTATTCCTAGCGCCTTAACAAGCGACAGTTCCCATGGTTCTTTGGGAGATGTTATGTGCTTTAAATCATGCTGGATGTGCTTTAAATGTATGGTGTGGTCCTTCTCAAAGTGAAGCACAGTCTGTAAGTACAAATAAGAAAGAAATACATGAATTTTCACCAAAGTATACATTTTTGGGCAAGACCCTTCTCTGCCTGAGAACCTGGAGAGCTGCTGCCTGTCAGAGTAGACAACATTGGGCTAGGTGGGCAAAGTAGTCTGTAATAGCAGAAAGCTTCCTGTGTACTTCTGATAAGACACAGATAGAGGTTTATCTCCAGACATGATTGTTCAAGGCTTTCTATCCACTCTTTGCACAGACCAACTCAAGGAATCCCTGTTGAACCATCAGAATTAAGAGCAGAAGAGAGTGAAAAGACAATCTACTAAAGCAGCTTTCATTGGCCAGTCTAGAAAGGAATGAAATTATAAAAGGATAAAACTCCCTGAGGATGTAACACAATGCAAGGCTGCTAATCAGTCCTCTGGAATGAATATTGCCCTTTATTGAACACTAAAAGATATTCATAGATCCACTTCCACTTTAGGAGCACAGGCATTCATTCTCCAACGAGCATTTTAAGCATTCCCTAAGAAACACAATGGACTTTTTTTCCTGGGGTGTCCATTTTTATGTTCATTTTAAAATGGAAGGAGTAATTACCAGAAGGAAACCATTTCGGGGAGGTCAACGCTATATTGTTAATCAGGTTAAGGCACTAGACTGGCGATGAAGTGGGCCAGAGCAGCGGATACAGGTGGCTATAAAATGTACAAAAGAAAACGTCATCCAATTTTGTGGGGCAAACACCTACCCCTGGCACAGTTTTCATTGTACAATTTACACGTAAGTAGAGGGGAGACTTTCTAGGACATTTCCACCAATTGTCACCCATACAACGTCCCCAGATTTCAGCCAGTTAAAACTTACTGTTTTCCTTTTGGGGGGGGGGAACACACCAGGGGCATAAAATGTCCCAGAAATGCATTGGAGTATATTTACTATCCCAGCCAATATTAGCAGTGTTTTGTGGCTCTGGGTGTTTGGGCACACTTCTTTTGACATCACAGACACAAATGTTATCTGAGGTCAAAGTGTCAGTTCACCATACATTGGAAATCTCATTGGGATAGAAAATACCAGAGCTTGGAAAAGTTACTTTTTTTGAACTACAACTCCCATCAGTCCCAGCCAGCATGGCCACTGGATTGGGCTGATGGGAGTTCTAGTTCAAAAAAGTAACTTTTACAAGCTCTGGAAAATATACCCTTGACATTTATTTATTTATTTATTATATTTTTATACCGCCCCATAGCCGAAGCTCTCTGGGCGGTTCACAACATATAAACATCCAATACAATTAAAACATTATCAAACAACTAAAAATGCAGAAAAATTATACCAAAAACCAAAACATAATAAACACATAGACGAGTACAAAACTCAATACTAAAATATTAACTGTTAAAAAAGTATTAAACTGGTAAAGATGTTAAGATGTTAAATATTAAAATAATTATATATTAAATGTTAAAATATTAAAATATTAAAATGCTACATTGGATCAGCAATCAGCTTTGGGGACCTAAATGAGCAATCTCAGGGTGTGGATCTTAATGGAGGTGCTCCTTTATATTGAGGGGGGTGGAGAGCTCCTTTTACATAGAAAGCTAAGCCATCAAGGAGATGGATTGATTGAAAAGTTATCACTGGCATGCTGGCTTTCTTTATTATGCACAAAGAGTTTCATTTGTGAGGAACATATTCAGCTATGCACCTTCCTCCATTCCCTGATGAGCAGCCTGAAGTGGTCGGATCCAGAAAAGCTTTACTGCTCAATCTCTCTGATTGTATAAAACTGCCCTGTTATACCTGGCCATTGTTGGTGACAGGGGACTGGACTATTCAAGCCACTGGCCTAGTCCTGCGCAGAGTCAAAGTCGTTTTATCTGCATACTGCACTCTCCATAAATGCATTGAGTTCGAGGCAGTTCACGGAAGACAATATGAGTGCACAAGCCATAACAATGTGGGGTTTTTTTTAAAAAAAAAATGATACCCTACCATTGACAATAACAATTCATTTAAATCACACCAATGGTGTGAATGAGCATAAAACGTACCAGTAGATCAGTAAACAATATCAAATGCCAATTGTACTGATATTATACCCACAGTGAGTTATTCATTTAGCAGCTCATATTAAGAGACCGAGCAATGGTCGTTCACCCTCGTCATACCAGCCGCACAGGAGGGCGAGAAAAAACGACAAATGAAACTGGTGCAAGACCTAAGCAAGAGCCTCCAGGTGAACTACATCAGTGCTTCCCAACCTTTATGAGTACAGGACCCCCTTTGTAAGTGCAAAAAAAGTGTGACCCCCCCACATGCTAATTGTAATTTTAGTCTCTGTTAATTGAAAAAAATGGTGCATGGCAAAATCACATCTCCAAAGCTCCCTGGACACAGGGAGGTGTTGCTTTCTTTTCTTAATGCAAAGGTCCAATCAAATTGGTATCCCTCTCCCCGCACATACACATTCTGAAGATGTACAGTCCTATCTCCCAACACCAGTGGGTGACAGTGTTGGACTAAGATCCAGGTTCAAATCCCCACCCAGCCATGCAGTCCATTGGGCGACCTTGGGCCAGACACAGTCTCTCGGCCTGACCTATCTCACAGGGTTGGCGTAAGGATAAAATGGAAAGTGGGGGGGGGCTATGTGCACCACCTTGAGCAACTTGGAGGAAAGGTGGGCTAGAAATGCAATGATAATTAAATAAATAAATACATTTCAGCTGCAGTATGTGCACCCCAGCCTCAGCCAATATGCGGAGCTTTTTAATAATAATAATAATAATAATAATAATAATAAACAATGACAATAATAATGATAATGATAATATGGTCATGATGGGGATGCTACTTTGTGAAGACAAAAGGGTGGATAGATTGAGGGGGGTTAGTGCTTTTAGGCCTTGGGATGATCATCAGAACTGATTACTTGGCTAGCATGCACTTGGGGAATGACAGCAGAGCAGAAGAGAGATCACACATAAGCACACCTGCCTCTCTTGCAAGCATCTGCAGGCGTGCATGCATTGCCGCAGCATCTTGGAGAGAGAGACTTGGAGGATGGAATCTAGGGGGAAGAAAGGGAGGACGCCGGCACACACGTTTAGCCCCAGAGATGGGGGGTGAACAAGTCCTGAGCATCCTCACTGCTCCTTGACTCCATCTGAGCCAAAGGTGAGATCTGGGCGGCCTCGCAAGAAAAAACAATTTTTACAAGGAGGGGACAGCAAAGCAGGAACCAAGAAAGGCAGGCAGGCAGGCTGGCTGCCAGGAAGGGGGAAAGGAGCCTTGGGAAAGAGAGCCCTGGGAAAAGGGATTGATTGTTAAACCACTCTGAAAACTGTAGCTCTGTGAAAGGAATAGGGGAATCTCCTACCATCTCTCGGCACCCTTATCAAACTACAGCCCCCAGGATTCTTTGGGGGAAAGCCGTGACTGTTTAAGGTGGTATGACACCACTCTAAAGGTATAGTGCATAGGTAGCCTCTTTCACAACTAAGAAAAGCCCTAGCATTTACCACAGGGGTAAGCAACATGGTGCCCTCCAGATGTTGTTGGACTCCAATTCCCATCAGCCTCAATCAGCATGGCCAATGGTCAGGGATGAAGGGAGTCTAACCACATCTGAGGGCACCATATCGCCTACCCCAGATTTAGCCTTTCTTTGCAAGGAAGATGCTCCTTCAAGGACTTGATCGGCTTGATTTCCATTTTCTGCGCCTTTTCTGGCTCCTGAGCTGCCTTCAGGGAAGTTGACCACAGCCCAAGAAGATCCCAAATAGATCAATCCAGGTTCATACCCTCCCCCCTGCCCTTGTTATTTTGCATGTTTAAATGATTTGAATTTAAATGTGGTGTAGTGGTTAAGGTGTTGGACTATGACCTGGGAGACCAGGGTTCGAATCCCCACACAGCCATGAAGCTCACTGGGTGACGTTGGGCCAGTCACTGCCTCTCAGCCTCATGAAAACCCTATTCATAGGGTCGCCATAAGTTGGAATCGACTTGAAGGCAGTACACATTCAAATCATTATCCATTGACCCACTCATCAATGAGCCTCTTAAACAATGTTGTGCCCTTGACAACCTTTGCTTTGCTTTCCCCTTCCTCTCCACCATTCTTAAATATTACCACTATTATGCACCAAGAATTGTGATTACCATGAATTAATGCTCTCCTGGTTTAATTGCTACCCATATGGAAAACCTTGCCGTTCCTCTAAAAGTTAAAACGGCCCTTGAGCACGACAGGAAAGGATTTTTGAGAGTGTGTGACTCCGGCAAAGAATTATACAGTAAGTGGTATATAGAAATGATCAAATGTGACCAGTAACACTCTGCTTCACTTCTGCATTCTCTCTCTCTCTTTCTCCCTCTCCCTCTCTCCTCTCTCCATTTAGTTACAGATGAGATTAATAAGGACACCAGCTTTTTACAGATGGGACTGCTGTGCTGCAGCAGTGAATAAATTGAGAGCTAAATCAAGTTAAGATCCAAGCCTTTCCATGTCATTTGGAACCGTTCTCAGACCAAATACCTTCCTTCTCTTTTTTGGAGAGAGGGAGGGAGAGAGAGTCTAAGGGACTAGTTACATGTTGCAGGTAATTTAAAGGCATATTTGCAAAATGCCTAATTCAAGGGTGGGAAACCTCAGGCCTGAGGGCCAAATGCAATCTTCCAGGCCTCTCTGTCTGATCTGCAGAACGCTCTTCAAGCCACACCCTCTCTTTCCAGGCTACCCGCCCCTCACCCGCACTTCTTCACCCCCCAAGTGTTTTTACCTAGCTCGAATTCGTCCTTGTTTGTCTGGATGGAGGGCTGGGCAGGGAGTGTGTGTAAAAACTAGCCTCTGTATAAAGGTAAAATTTACATTTGTTGCTCCACCCATTTTGGCCTCTGGCCCCCGCCCACCACTAAAATGTGGCCCTCACAAGGTTGCCTAGGAAGGAAAGCGGCCCTCAAGGTGAAAAAGGTTCCCCACTTCTGGTCTAGAGGCTGCTGGCAGTGAAGGCTAGTCCATTGGAGCAGCGGGGCACTGCCCCACCAACCCCACTCTGCCTTCAGCCAGCCCCCCACCTGCCTGCTTTCATACCTACAGCCAGTCTAGAAGGGGAGACTGCTGATCAGCTTCCTCCTCCTCAGTCTCAGTGTTGCCCTTGTAGAACTCAGCAGGGCAGAGAATGGGGGCAAAACTAGAATGAGCTGGCTCTGCCTGCCATTGGTTCCGTCGGGCTCCCTGCCTTCCGCCCCACCAGTCTGCAGCTTCAAGAGCAGCGAGGGAGGAGTTTACCATATTCTGTGAGTGCAATGTGAAAAAGTCAAGGGTGGGAAAAGGCACAAAATCACTGATGAAAACCGTAAGGCGAAGCAAATTTGTATCCACTCAGTGCTCCGTATAAAACCCAGAAAAGGAATAATGGATTGGTTTCCTCCCTCCTTCCCCCACCCCAGAACCCCGTGGGGCCTTTGCCTTACCTTCTCCCATGACCGGGATTGATTTACCACAATGACCACCAGTCGGGGATGTGCCTGGTAGCCATCTTCGGTGAAGGATAAGTCTCTGCCTTCCCAGGTCACATTCATCATAAACCTAGAAAGAAAGGAAATGTTCAAAGACAAATTAATGAGCTGTCCAATGGCTAATGAGCGAGCTAATACAGTAGTTGGATTAACTCCGATGAAACACACACCATAAATCCTCTCTTTGCTATACAACCCCTCTTTTCTGTCCGAAATCAAACCCGCCATGTATGTGCCTGAGAATTATTCCCATTAAGATTGGCGACACAATTCCTCGGCAAGCGTGAATTTTCAGCCAAAGCCTGCAGAGCTGAAGGGTCAAGGAGGCCACTCTTTGAGGAGGCAGCCAAACTATTATGCAGATGTGCCCAGTTTTGAAAATGCCTGCCATTTCTGATCCCTCTGCCTAATAAGTTAGACAATGAGAAATGAGCAAGCCATTTGGAGAGTATCCACCACTTTGCTCTGCTGGTGCAAAGGGTCACATATTTGCTGGGGCATAGACGTGTCCCAGACAGGCAATATATTTGAGAAGACCACCGCTCCTTCACAATAACAACGAGAGCTTCAAAAAAGGAGAGGCCAAACTGTGCCTCAGTGGAAAATAGTTATCATATTCCCTGCAAGGGAAACAAAGGTAATGCACAATTAACTTAATTGTGCATGCAATGCACATCCAGGATTTAAATCTGCATTGTGTCCCATAGAGAGATGCCTGTGCTTTTGAATGTGGGCCATGATATGAAATGAAGCCTGTTGAAGATAACTTATTTATTTAAAAGCATCAGTAGATACTGGTTAGTAAACACATACACACATTTTAAAGGCCTGTCTGAATAACAGTTTTTAGGAGACATCTAAAAGAAGGCAAGAATGATTCCTGCCAGACCTTTACTGGCAGGGAGTTCAACAGGGCAGGACTTGCCACACTAAAGGCTCAGTCCCTAGTAAGGTTGGCCAAACCTAAGAGGCATGGGGAACCACAAGAAGTGCCCCATCAGAGGATCTCAGTGATCGAGGTGAAGCATAAGGGATCAGATGCATCTACAATACATGAAAATGATTCTGATCTAGGTTGATAAAACCGCTTGCATGACTTTCTAGGTAAAGAGCATGATGCCAGTATGCAGGGAGGCAGAAATAATGGGGGGGGGAACAAGTTTTATACATTTGTGCCCACTTCCGTAGCTGTTGTTTCTTTACTCAGTGGGATCTGATGAGGATTTATTATCTGTTTAGATTTTTAGCTGGCTTTTCTATAAACCCCGAAACAGCTTACAAATGTCAAGGACTTATAAACATCACTCATTCAGATGTTTTGAAGCAAAATAAAAGCATTCCCCAGGAAGGGAATTCCAATATTTGGGTTCCACCACCAAAAAGGCCATCTCTGGTACTGACATATCATATATGGTGATAGGATACAAAGCAGGGCTTCTGAAGCTGATTATAAAGCTGGTTTATAGGGGAGGTGGTAGTTCTTAATCTATCCTCATCCTCGACTGTTGAGAGCAATAACACGGGCACTTTGAACTGAGATTGGAAACAAAGGGGCATCTAAATGAAAATGGTCAAGAATCAGTGTGATCCAATTGTCTGGATCCAGTCAATGCTCTGGTGCGTGCATTTTGGACCTGTTGCAGTTTCTGAACTGCTTTTAAATGCAGCCCCATGTAGGACACATTGCAGCAGGGCTATGGAATCAAAGAATTGTAGAATAGTAAAGCTGGAAGAGGCCTATAAGGCCATCAAGTCCAGCCCCCTGCTCAATGCAGGAATCCAACTTAAAGCATACTCAACAGATCACTGTCCAGCTGCCTCTACAATGTCTCCAGTGTTGAAGAGCCCATCACCTCCCTAGGTCATTGGTTCCACTGCCATCCGGAGCTAACAGGACGTTTTTCTTAATGTTCAGCCAAACTCTGGCTTCCTGTAAAATGAGCCCATTATTCCATGTCCTGCACTCTAGGATGATCAAGAGACCTCGGCCCTCCTCTGTGTGACAACCTTTCAAGTACTCGAAGAGTGCCATCAAATCTCCCCTCAGTCTTCTCTTCTCAAGGCTAAACATGCCCAGTTTTTTTCAGTTTCTCCTCATAGGGCTTTGTTTCCGGTCCCCTGATCATCATCATTGCCCTCCTCTGAACCTCTTCCAATTTGTCTGTATCCTTCTTAAACTGCGGTGCCCAGAACTGGACGCAGTACTCAACATGAGGCCTAACCAGTGTTGAACAGAGGCTAACAAGTACTTCACATGATTTGGAAACTATACTTTTGTTAATGCAGCCTAAAATAGCCTTTGCCTTTTTTGCAGCCACATTTTACTGCTGGCTCAGTTTCAGCTTGGGATCAACAACAATCCCAAGATCCTTCTCTCTTGAACTATTGCTGAGCCAAGTATCCTCCATCTTATATCTGTGCACTCAGTTTCTTTTTCCTAGGTGCACAACTGTGCACTTATCCCTGTTAAATTTCATTCTGTTGTTTTCAGCCCAGTGCTCCAGGCTATCAAGATCACTTTGAATTTTGTTTCTGCCAGGGTATTTAGCTATTCCTCCCAATTCTTCAGCCCAAGCACCATATTCCCTTCTGGGCAAGTTTCTGGGGAGGGGGGGGAGGCACATGCCAGTGGTGGGCAGGGCCAGAAGCAAACATGGCAGGAGGAACAAATATCACCTCTGTACAGTAGATTCGTTTCTACACACACTTGCCTACCCCTCTCTGTGTTCTCAAAGTTCAAGGACATCATCCAGCCAGACAAAAATACACAAGGAAGGTGTGAAGCAAGGCCGGAGAGGAGTGTGGCCTCGGGGAAAGATGTGGGGCAAAGGGGGTGTGGCCTGGTGAGTGTTCCAAGGGCCAGATAGAGGGGCCCAGAGGGCCAGATATGTCCCCCAGGCCTGAGGTTTCCCTCCCCTGTATTATAGTAATCCAGCATGACGTTTTGAGACATAAGACAA
This sequence comes from Rhineura floridana, assembly GCF_030035675.1. Lineage (NCBI taxonomy): Eukaryota > Metazoa > Chordata > Lepidosauria > Squamata > Rhineuridae > Rhineura > Rhineura floridana. The sequence continues at coordinate 22,304,508 of NC_084496.1, forward strand.
GACGGAGGCTCCTCTCATTCCATGTACAAAAGCTAACTAGCTTCAATTCAGCGCCAGCAAATGGTCAGCATCTTCTGCGGCACCCAAGGGCAGCAGGGAAGCTCAGGGGGTGAAGGACAGGATGCAAGGCACTGCCTGCTCTGTCCGCTTCAGCACCTACTGCCTGCGATGGCCATTTCATTCAGCCTAATGACAGACCTGGCCCTGCACTGAGTGACTGAGACCGGGTCTGATTTCTCTACGAAAGGTTGTCACTAGTTGTTTTTTTAAAAAAAGTTGAGCCAGAATAAACCCCCATTTCGCCATCCATTCACTGGTTGTGAAATGGGGAGCTATTTTGGTGATTTTCTGGGTGAAGCCAACTTAGGCTGCTTTCACACATGGGGCTAATAGCACTAGTTTAACGGATTAAAAGGGTAGCGCTTCTGTCCCGATTTCTAAAATCCCTTTCACCCTGCAGTACCTCTTGCGATAAGGAACAGTACTTTTTCAGCCGATATAGCGGCATTTTGCACAACTGTCTTTCACACTGCTTGTTTTCGTCCCTCACCCACGCACACTGTTCCCCACTGTGTAGGAGGTCTAAGATCTTGTCCCGTCACCTCTCCCTTTAGGATCTGACGTTTTAAATTGTTTTAGTTGTATCAACACAGGGGTGTGTCAGAAACGCTGCTGCTATCTGCGCCGATGCCAGAATACCGGTACAATGTTCATCGGGGGGGGGAAAAACCTGCGCGACTAAAGGGCGGGAACGCACTGCATGCTGGGATGCCTGTCACGTGAGCAGCGGCAGCTAGCGAAACACTCCCACGACCTTCCACGTTCCCAGCCTTGCTAAGGGATTATTTCTGGTATCATTTATTGGAGAAATTAGTGCTACACTTGCACTACATTCCACCAGAATTCCGGAGCTACCCGGTATGTCATGTGAAAGCTCAAATATAATGCGTAGATTACCAGGTAAGAAATGGTCAGCATAATGGAATAAAGTGCATGTGTGAAAGCACCCTTACTCCCAGCAGCATGGTGCTCCTCATCCCAGCCACTGGCTGATGAGCATCATATTTTTTTTAACCCAGAATACCCCTCAGGTTATGAAGTGCGGATAGAGGATAGGCCATTAAGGTTAAATGGAGCAGTACCCCACCAACCTCAGTCTGCTCTCAGCCTGCCCCCACCTGCCTGTGTTCTTACTTACAACCAGTCCAAGGGGGTGGCCCTGGCTGTCAGTTTCCTTCCCCGTCATCTCAGTGCTGCCTTTGTAGAACTCAGCAAGGAGAATACGGCCAAATCTGCCTGTCATCGGCTCTGGCACCACCTGCTGTCAGCCTCCCTGCCTTGCACCCTACCAATCCCAATGGGCACCAGCCACACTGTAATTCTCCCCCCAACCCCTTTTGGGGCTCATGGAATTCGTTCAGTATTACATTTTTAGTCTATTTTAATACCTTTTTAGACAATCTCTCATTTCATGGTTTCTTGAGATCTCCTTAATCACACTTCCCAGATGCTTTCAGCCAAGTATGCTGCAAGGTATATGATGCAGGAAGGCAGTTTCTTTGTTGATTCCAGAGATTGGGGAGTTGTTCATACGAAGAAAGATTTGGCAGGACTGGTCGGCATATCCAATGGGTGTTCAAGCTCAGGGTGAGCTGAAACTAGAGGGTTGTGGCGTGTGAAATCCCCGTCCTTCCAATTTACCTCCAGGTTCAGTTCTTCAAGGGCTGCTTGCAGCCAAGACTGTCACCACCGTTTCGGTGGCTCATCAAGAGAGTCACCCCCAGTTTTGTAAAGAACCGGGTGGCACTGCCTGCCTTCTGACAAGGTGCTGGAAGAACAAAGCAACTTTGGTCATCGTGACTGTTAACTAGGAACAGGAGACGATTTCAATAGAGTTTGAATTTAAAGAGGAATATGTCAAAGTCACGCTTTCTGAAACAATAGAACCAACCCACAGCTATCCTTCACGATTCGCACTTAGCTAGAGTTTGCAAGGCTGTCCACCAGCCAAACAGTGGTTACAAAAATGCATCTATTCGGGGAAAGCGTGCATGAAAATGAGTATATTAGTGAAAACTCACTCTGTTAGGAGACAATGCTTGCAAAATGTGAACGTTAGTCAAAAGTGCACACAACTAATGTGTTGATTCACACAAAAAGAAATTCACACGCAAACGTTGAAGATTTGTTTTTGAAAAAATCACAAAGTGCTGCAGAAATGGGGAGAGCTGAATTTAAGGTTGGGAAAAGTGAGAAATCCTTCCATCCATACTATTAACAGCCATAGAAGAAACCATATGAATGTAAATAAGGGAGTCTCCAGATAGACCAGGTGCAGGAAATTGGATCTGGCCGGTGGACCAGATTACCTCTCCCACTCCCTGTAGTCCAACTCTAACAGGTGGGTGGGATCTCCCACTGTCAGTCACCTGAGATCATCATTATCACATCAGGTGGCAACTTCTTCGTGAGCCAGTTGGCTGTACCTCCTGATGGAGAACTCCCCAGTGTAGCTGAGTGTAGTGGGGCTTGCTGTCAACACCACTCAGCAAGCCCTGCTTGCTAAGGAACAGTCGGGAACACACCCTGATTGTTCCTTAGCAGCCATGTCTTTACCTGCCCCACACCTGGTTTGTGAAAACTGCCTTGCTGGCCCAATTGGGACACCAGCTGGGTCTCATTTAGGGTCAGGAGCCAGAGGTTCCCCATCATGGACAGGCAAGGCAATGGGTGGGCTTTGTCCCCTCCAGGGCACAGACAAAAGTTGGGCACAACTTCATAGCCTGAGAAGAAGGCTGCAAAGCCAACAGGTCAGGTTTGACTCAGCTCTAATTCAAGCTGACAGTGTGAAGAAATGTTGTCTGTGGGGGTGTAGTGGTTCAGGGTCTCGGGAGTTCTAAGACCCCTTACCATTTTGGGAAAAGATTTCCAGCCATGTCCCTATGTCACCAGAGTCCTAAGAGCCAATCATCATAAAAGGGGAGTGTGCTAGCCACTGAGAAGAATCTTCTAACCCACTTCCCTGTCCTTTCCTGATGATTGGATTCAATCAGAATGAAAGGAGGCGAGTCAGCCACTGAGAAGACTCTTCTCAGTAGCTAACACACACTCTTTTCATGCTGATTGGCTCCTAGGAATGTCCGCTATAGTAAGAGAAGGTGTGTGAGGGGGGAGAACGGAGGACAGAGGAGATGATAATGGACAGCAACCAAGTGAGTGAGGGGCTGTGGCTGTCAGGGGGCGTGGCATGAAGGGACCATGCACTTCTGAGTTTGCCACGGCTCTACTGGTTGCCCAAATCCCTGTCACACCGCCTGACCTATTTTCTGTCTACGGCAGGGACAGCTTGAAAGAAATCAAGCCACCCAATCACAGGTTGAGAATCAAGCAATGGGACAATAAAATCTCAATGTGATTTTCTGGACAGCTAGCTGGAATATGCAGTGAATGTGGCTACAGTAGATTTCTTGGTTGTGTGGCCTTGCCCCAGGAGATCAACGAGCCCTTTCCAGGCAACCAAACGTCCTCAGGGTTCTTTTGTTTGGGGTTGCTTGAATGTCTGTATCGCCCTGCCAAGTGAGAAGAACTTATACCACACGCCTATATAAGCAGGGATGGGAAATCGAGGCCGAATGCAGCCCCACTGTTGGAAGACAGGCAAAAGCAACTCCTGTTTGGGTTCTTTTGCTAGAAAATTGCATAGCAAGATTCAGAGAGTGCAAATTGTGAAGGATAGCTGTGCTTCAGTTTCCACATTGATTTGGGACATACAGATTTGGTAGGTTCACATTAACATGTGAACGGGACCCATTTCTCCCCTGCCCTCTACTTAATGCATAGTCCAAGGTCAGCCAATGTGGTGCCTTCTGGATGTTGCTGGACTCCAACTCCCATCACCCCCCAGCCAGCATGGCCAATAGTCAAGGATGATCGGAGCTGTACAACAACCACATTAGAAGGCACCACATTGGCAAGGTGGAGACATTCACACCTGGAATCCCTTCACAAAAGGCAACAACATCCACATCGTGCATATCCCTTGTTCATGATGGGCTTGTTCAGAGATGCGTTGAAGTTCCTAGTTCTCCACAGCCTCAAGGGACAACTTGCATGTGCGAATGAGCACAGCAAAAGCAAAACAACCTGGCCCTCACTTAACCAGAGTCAGAGAGCAATTTTTCAAGACTGGAAAGCTATCAAGTCTGCACTCAGGTTTATGCCAGTAACAGATTGTTCCAATCTTGTTTTGCCTAGGTCTGTAGCAATTGCGGGGGGGGGGGGGGAGAGATTTGGTGGATTTCGATCTACTGAAATAACATACTGTGCTCAGGATAAATCCTTACAGATTTTATCAGATAATTTAGCATTCATTCTAAGGCTTCAGCATTGGGGAGAGGATTTTTACGGTGCCGTTTCTCAGCATTTAAACCGAACGCTATTTTGTCTTCCCTGTTCCCAGGACTCCTTCAGTATTCATATTAGTGGTAGTAGTCATAATAATGTTCCTTTTATATCCCACCTTTCCTCCAAGGGGCTCAAGATAGCTCACACGGTTCTCCCATTTCCAGTTTTATCCTCCCAACGATTCTGTGAGGTCGGTGAGGTTGAGAGACAGTGACTGTCCCAAGGTCACCCAGTGACTTGTTCTGCTTCAGCAAGACTTGCTTTTCTATATGATTGGCTATTTTACCTTTAACAATACTTTCCACCAGTTTTCCTGGAACAGGCGTTAACCAGCCTGGACTTTCTGCAATCCCCCAGGCTTTCCTTTTTAAAAACTGGTGTTACGATGGCCACTTTCCAGTCCTCGGGTATGGAGGCTGATCTTAGAGACATATTTTTTCTTAGAAAATCAGCAGTTTCACATGTGAGTTCTTTAAGAACTGCTGGATGGATGCCATATAGATCCAGGAATTTGACAGTTTTAATTTTGGCTATTGGGGCTAGAACTTCATCTCTCATCACCACCGTTTGCCTCAGTTCCTCAGACTCCCTTCCTGCAAAAGTTAGCTCAGGCACAGGGATCTGCCCTATATCTTCTGCTGCTCAGACGGATGCCGAAAATTCATTCAGCTTCTCTGCTGAATGTCACTATGGCTTGTAGAGGCAGGTCCATGAGAGAGCATCTGATTTGCATGCAGAAGGTCCAAGGTTCAACCCCTGCCACCTGCAGGTAGGATTCAGAATGTCCCCTGCCTGAAATCCTGGAGAACCACTGCCAGTCAGTGTACACTAGGGATGGGATGCCTACATCCCTCCAAATCAGTAGAGACTGGTGGCTCTGATGTCAGTGGGGCAGTGAATCTGTTCTGGGTTTTATTCCGAGCTTTCAAAAGAACTGTCGAAGGTGCTGAAGAGCCACTCCACTGCTCTAAATGTTGTTGGACTCCAGCTCCCATCAGCCCTTGCCAGAATGGCCCAATGGTCAGAGATTGTGGGAGCGGTAGTCTAGCAAAATCAGCTGTTTTCTCTTCCCTGGGTGTAGACAACACTGGTCTAGTTGACCTGACTCAATAGAAGGCAGCTTTCTATGTATCTCTGGACTTCATAATGTTTTTTTCCTTGTATTAACATTTGGATTTGAGAACCAAAAAGTCTTAAGCCTGCCCTGGAGAGGAATGTCAGATAGGCAAGCCCAATCACTGAAATAAACCTTTCCCATATAAACTCTTAATGAAATTATTTTAAAAGGGTGTTTTATTTCATCATTGATTCAGCAAAGCAATGGAGACACCTTGTGGCCTGCTGCGGAAATACAAAATAAAAGGAAGATTGGTAAAAAAACCAGTAGTGTCCTCCCTAAATCCATGCAAAGGAAGAACAGTTGGATATTTACAGACCATCAATGAGCCATGTTGAAAGCAAACAGAACAGTCCACCCTGCACATGTTCCCCTTTGAAGCAGAGAGGCTAGAAATGTTTTCGGACGTCGACCCAGCTTGCAAATACACTCAACTCAAACTGATGCGGATCCACGCGTTGTAGTTTTGTCTTCTGGTGAGCTAGGATAGAGATGGGGAACTTTTTTTTCAGTCTGGGGGCCACATCCCCTCCTGGGCAACCTTCTGTGGATTGCATGCCAGCGGTGGGTGGGGTCAGAGGCAACAGTGAATGCAGCAGCAAATGTAGATTTTGCCTTTGCACAGTAGGCTGCACATCCTGACCTCTCTCTCTCGAGCCTCCATTCAGGCAAGCAGGAGGCATTGCCAGACTTCAAGGGTGCATTCCAGCCAAGCAAAAACTCTCTGGAGGGTGCAAAGCAGGGCAGGTGAGGGGTGCAGCCCCTAAGCTAGCCTTTTGCTCTCAGGATGACGCTGTCCTACCACCAGTGCTGAAGTAAAATTCCACCGCCAGTCCAATTAGCTTCTCTATGACGAATTTGAGAGTGGGAGTGTTTTGCCCTTGGGTTGGCCCTGCTGGAGAGCCACTGCCACTCAGAGGGAAGACAACGTTAGATGGACAAATGGCTTGACTTGGTAGAAGGCAGCTGATATCGAGGATCCATAGCTCAGTGACAGAGCCTCCGCTTTGCATGCAGAAGGTCCCTGGTTCAATCTACGTTTCTTTCAGGTAAAGGGATCAGGCAGCAGGTGATGGGGAACGGCCTTCAGCCTGAGATCACTAAGAACTGATGCTAGTCAGTCGGCAAAAATGGCTGAGAAAATAGACGGACCTCATGTAAGGCAGCTTTGTGTGTTTTTACGCAGGTGTGGAAAACCTAGGTACTGCTGAACTATAACTCCCCTTAATCCCTGGCCATTGGTCATGCTTGCTAGGGCTGATGGGAGTTGCAGTTCAGCAACGTCTGGAGAGTCAACGGTTCCCCACATCTGTTTGTCCTGGAACAGCCACAGCTCAGTGGAAGAGCACCTCTGTTGCAAGCAGAAGACCTCGGCTTTGATCGTTAGCGGGTGGGGAGAAGGTCTGTGAGGCGATGCTGCCTGTCAGAGCAGACAGTGCTGGGCTAGATGGATAGACGGACTCGGTATAAGGCAGATGCTAATGATCCTGTGGTTTCATCAAGGTTCTTTATGTGCCAATGATGCACAGGAGCATTTTAGTTTAGAGAAAAGGCAAGTAAGAGGTGTCATAAGTGTATAAAATTATGAATGAGATGGAGAAAGTGAATAGAGAAAAGTTTTTTCTCCCTCTCTCATACCATCAGAACTCACGGGCATCCAACGAAGCCGAATGTTGGAAGATCCGGGACAGACCAAAGAAAGCACTTCTTCACGCAGCGCATAGCTAAACTATGGGATTCGCTCCCACAGGAGGCAGTGATGGCCACCAACTTGGGTGGCTGTAAAAGAGGATGAGGCAAATACATGGACGATAAGGCTATCAACAGCTACTAGCCATGACGGTTATGCTCTGCTGCACAGTTGGAGGCAGCGTGTTTTGCAAATACCAGTTGCTGTAAACTGCAGGAAGGGAGAGTGTTCTTGCACTCAGGCCCTGCTTCTGGGTTTCCCATAAGCATCTGGTTGGCCACTGGGACGTCAGTCTATCAACAGCTTGGTACAGACAGGGCCAGGTGCGAGTCATCCTGAGGGCAACCAGCCATTGTCTCCCCTTGCAGTTCCACTTTCAGAAGAACCCCCTCCCTTCTCTGCAGGAAGTCCTGCATATCTTTGACTTAAGTTCTCCTAGCTTCTTTATAGAGCATGTGAAGAACAGAAAAATGCATCTTACTTCAGAATACTCATCTTCAATGAAAAAGAGGGTCTCTTGCTCCAAAGATCACCATGAAACAGGAATACTAACTCCTACGGACAACCAGTTCTTCCAAAAAGGCACCACACCTTTGCTACTCAAGGTCACACCAGAGAAGGTAAAGGAGAACTTGTTATTCTTTAAATGCTGGCAAACAAAAGCAGAGGGGCACTTGATCTAGATAAGGATGGCAGCACTGGGGAAGGAAAGGAAACCTTTTCCCTCAGCAACTGCTAGCCTTGATGGCTATGTTCTGCCTCTGTGGTCGGAGGCAGTAAGTTCTGAATTCCAGCTGCTGGGAACCACAGGACAGTGCTCTTGCAATCAGGTCCTGCATCTGGGTTGGCCACTGTGAGAACAGGATGCTGGACTAAATGGGCTACTGGCCTGATCCAACAGGGCTCTTATGTCCATCAGCAAAATATGACACAAAAAGGCATCACCCCCACAGAGCCATTCCTCTGTCACCACCACCCAGGATGAATCGCCTGTTCTGCGATAGCACCTGCCCGCTGCAGTTTTTATATGCACATGCCTGGGGGGGGGGGAGGTAGAAAATTAAAAACTAGTTCAAGAGTGCCCTGTATGAACTGAAGAAGTCCTTCCTTTTTAGTCTGAACTGATTCCTCCAGCGTTCCAAGCTTCTTTGGATGACTCTGTGCTCCAGTATTATGACAGATGGAAGGAAACTTCCCTCTATCCACGTTCTCCACCCCATGCTTAACTTTATACTCCACTGAGTTCTGGCTCATATCGTCTACTCTGACTGGCAGTGGCTCTTCAAGGTCTCTAACAAAGAAAGCCCTTTCTCATCACCTACTCCCTGATCTTTTTTAACTGGAGATGCCGGGAGCTGCGCCTGGGGACATTTTGCACGCAAAGCAGATGATCCGCCACTAAACGATGGGCCCTCCTATAGTATACACAGCCTGAGTGTTTTTTTCAGTATTACATTTATTTCTTATTCTTACCACCACATCAATACGTTATTTAAAGTAAATTGAACATAACAGCAAGTCATAAACATTTCAGCGATATAAGCAGCAAAGAATTCACTCTTATATTTAACCATTCGAGAAATCTAATGCTATTCTTAAATAAGCCTTGTCTCAGAAAACAATCCCTTAACCACTTGTCAAATTGTTAATTTCAAATCATCTCTAACATCTCCAGGGAACGAAACACCATAACATGCATTAAGGATGTATCCTCCAGATCTGCTATGCTGAATAAAGTGTATCCACTTTTTCATAAACAAGTCTTTGCTTAATTTGTCTACTTCTTCAAGAATAAGTTAATTTTCTATCCTGAGCCATAGCAGCCCTGAACTCAATCAGGTCTACTCAGAGGTTTTTTTGGGGGGCGGGGGGAGGTTGGTTGTTTTAAGACAGTACTATTCATTTAGAAAAACAAATGTTTAACATGAACCATTTCTTTAACACACTCATTTAGATAAAAGTCAGGAATGCAGCGATTTTCATGCGTTATCTCAGTAACGTGCTTTCCCCCCCCTTTTCCTGATATAAGCATTGACCTCCGCAGTGTCGAAGCTGGTAAAGTAGCTTTAATGTTCTCTAGCTTTCCATAGCAAGCCTTGAAAACAGGATGCTCAGGGAAACAAGCCTCACACAATTAAGTTAGCTTTCTCCAATGGCAGCACACACAAGCATTTTGATGGATGAAGTGCAGCTGCTGCTGCTGCTATTGCTGCTGTTTTAAGTGTAAGCGGAGATCTCCATTAACTGGTAATAGCCGCCAAAACATGGTAATAGCTGCTGCTTCCTGTCACTGTAAAGTCTGCACAGAGTCTGACTTAGACAGGATCCAAGGGCAGAACATTCAGGGCTAACCTCTAGATGTGCTGGAAACTGGTCCTGTTCATTTGTTATTGATTTATATTTACTTGCACAGTTAGCAATGAAATAAATAAAAATGTTGAAGATTAAAAAAAATAAAAATGAAATAAAGAAAAAGAAATAATTCATGAATGCTACTAATAAGAAACCATCATCCGTCTATATTATGGATACAATCACCACCAGTTACCTGCATCTTAAGGGAAACACAGCAAGGGAATAGAAGCCCTCCCAAATAGGTATCGACAGGCCTGCACAAGCCAAAGTGTTCCTTCTGTCTGGCTAGCTCTTAGTCCCTCCACAGGATTGCTTCAGGCTGGGTTAGCCGGCACAGTTGGACTCCAGGTCCCATCAGCCCCAGTCAGAATGGCCAACGGTCAGGGACTTCTAGACTAGCAGCAACTAGAGGGCTACCCAGGGCTTAGATCCTGTAGTCAGGATAATGAAAATGAAAACTGGGGGCTCAACTGGCCATCTGCCTCTTCAGCTCTGCCCATCGGGACCCACTATCTCACAGACCTTACCACCAAGACACGCTCCCCGAAATGAATCTGAGAATGTAAGGAGAGTACTGCAGCTCGATCCGACCAAAGGCCTTTCTAGTCCAGCTTCCTGTTGCTCACAGCGGCCAGCCAGATGACCCCGGGAAGCCCACAAGCCAGACTACTGTTCTCACATTTGTGCTCCCCAGCTACTGGTATTCAGAGTAATGCTGCCTCTGATCCCAAGCATATAGTCACCATGACTAGTAGTCATTGACTAGGGCAGGGGTGTAATCATCTGGGGTCTCTGAGGGGCTCAGACCCCTTACTTTTTTGGGAGCAGGGTCCCAACCAGGTTCCTATGTCTCCAGCATGAAAGGAGAGTGTGTTAGCCACTGAGAAGACTCTTCCGACATGCTTCCTCGTCCTTTCCTGCTGATTGGAGCCAATCAGAGTGAAAAGAGGTGAGTCAGTGTGATGATCCTGTATTAGTGTAAATAGGGTAAGTGCTGTTTGTTTAGAAGATACATGGTAAGTGGAGTGAAAGAGGAGGGGGAGTGAATGGGCAGTAGAATGCTGGATGATTGGCTGAATGTTTAAAATGGCTGACTGTATAAAAGGAAGAATGTCAGGTAAATGTGAGGTGGATGTGGTGTGGACGTGTGTGGACATTGGTGGACTTGAGAGGGTTGTTTTGGTGGGTTTTGAGAGGAGAGGGTGGAGTTGGGATTAATACTAAGACCAGTACCTCAGGAATAGATGTAACCATATGCTTAAGTGCCTTTTAAAGAAATCTTGTTATCTCTGTTACTTAATAAATATATTTGGTTTACCAAAGGCCTGATCCTTGGCTGGGGTTTCACAGACCAGAAGGGAGGGTAAGGTAATGACCAAGGCTGAAGGGAAAGAAATGGTGGCAGCGGTGAAGAGAATAACACCACAAGCAGTCTGAGTAAATCAAAGGGATTGGGACAGCTTTAGCACTCAGTCACAGAGGTAACCAGATAGAGAGACTCAGGCAGAGTCTCTGGGACTACTGGTTATAGGATGTGACTGGTGGTGCTGCCTAGCAGGGGGATCTGTTGAGATCTGTGCTAGAGCGGGGAGAGAAACCATATAAAAGGACAGTCCGGACTGGTGGAGTCCCTGGTGGTGCCTAGAGACAGGCAGTAACCACGAGCAGGTAGGAACCTGACAGGGAGAGCCAGGGAAGGACGCCTCACAGTCAGCCACCGAGAAGACTCTTCTCAGTAGCTAACACACTCCCCTTTCGTGCTGATTGGCTCCTAATGGCATCTGTTGTTGTGAGAGAAGGCACACAGGGGAAGGATTGAGCAGTGTGGAGATGGAGGACAGCAAGCGAGGGGGTGTAGCTGTGAGGGGGCGTGGCATGATTATCATAAAGGGATCCTGCACTTCCAAATTTGCCCCTACCCCACTGGCAGGCAATCATTTTAATGAGTATTTTGTATCATTTCTGTGGAGTTTATGTTATATTGACTCACATATATTGCTGTGCACCGCCTTGGTCTTTTATATGAGCTGGCAGCATATAAACATTTTTATATGAATAAAATAGGTCAATTGATAGCTAATGGTGAGCATGTCAACCAAGACAGCAGATTGTCTCCAACTCAGTTTTAGTCAAAGTAAACTCAGTGAAATTAACAGATCTAAATTAGTCGTGTCCATTAATCTCAATGGGTCTATTTAAGTGTATTCAAATGCCCGCCAGCTGTGTGAGCATGTGCGGGTGATGCTGGCTGGGGGAGCAGAGCTCTTGCTCCACAATCCCCACCATCCTCCGGTCATGTGTGACCCAATGCTGGCAGGGATCACAGAGTGGGGGCTCCACCCTCCCAGCCACAGGGGCCCTCGGCCAGTGTCCAACCCGGCCACCCACTGGCCTCGGGTCTGCATACTGCATGCGAGCAGGGCAACACATGCACATACATGCAATGCCTGCTGAAGCACATGGACAGGGCTGGCTGCGTCTCTGCCTGATCACTTGGCCAGGGCCTTTTTGAAATGGTATTGTCAGTACCACGCTTGGAGAAGGTGACAGGCCATGCCGTAGCTCAGTGGCAGAGCATCTGCCTTGCAGACAGAAGGCCCCAGGTTCAATCCCCGGCATCTCAAGGTAGAGCTGGGAGAGATTCCCTGTCTGAAGCCCTGGAGAGCCGCTGCCAGTCAGTGTAGATGATAATGAGCTAGATGGACCAATGGTCTGACTCCGTATAAGGCAGCTTCCTATGTTCCTATGCCAACAACAAGCAAGAATCCACTGCCACATCCAAGGAATGGGAACAGCCAAAGAGGCTGTTGCCACCCTCTAGCATCCATTGCCTGGGGCAGCAACTGCACTCTGGCTCATTGTAGGGCCGGCCCTTTGTGCTTGGTATCAGGGGCAGGTGGGGCACTGGCCGAGGGCCCCTGAAGCTACAGGGGGGCCCTCCCCTTCCATGATCCATGGCATTAGCCACAGATCGCAAAGCAGGAGCTTCCGCCTGCCCGCCATTCCCTCGCCCCACCTGTCTCCTGCCTTTTAGCTTTGCCCTTAATGAAGATGGCGGCCGTGGTTTCCCTAAAGTACAGAAGCCCCTGCCGCCATCTTAGTTGATGGCAGCGATGTGCATGCCATCAACAAAGATGGTGGTGGAGGCTTCATCCCCTTAAGGAAACCACGACCGCCATCTTGGTTAATGGCAATGGTAAAAGACAGGAGACAGGTAGGTGGGGGCGTGGGGTAGGGGGTGGGGGGTGGCCGTGCCTGGAGCCAGCCCTACTTGGTATGGTAATAGAAGTGTCAGAGATATGTCCTTCTTTCCGCTTGTGCCCTATTGGAAAGCAAACGGGGTCATCAGAGCAACACTATTGTGATACTTTCAGGGTCTTGCCTTTAAAAGAGGGGTAGAGGAATGTGGCCCTCCAGGCCTCTCCATCCGGCCCTCAGGACGCCCCCCAGGCCCCACCCACCCCTGGCACGGCTCTGCACCCTCCTAAAGTGCTTTTGCTTGCCGGGAAGTTGTCGCTGAACTGTACTAATGCCTCTTGCTTGCCTGGTGGAAGGGTGGGTCAAAATGTGGATGCATGTATGTAGAAAGCTCTGACTTATACACAGTTGGAATGAGGGATGGGTGAGAATTTCGATTCAGTTCGCATCCCAAGCAGAATTTATCAAATTCGGAATTTGCAAAACAATATGAGAACCGAGACACAGCCGTCCGTAGAAATCCACGTGGGTTTGAATTTTGGGATGCAGTTTGCCAACTAAACAACATTTACAAAAATGCGTATATTAGGGGAGTGTGCATCAAAATGAACACCCAAGTGAAAATAACATGCAAAAAGGCACAAAGTGATGAGAAACGGCTTGCAAAAAGGTGCACCTTTGTCAAAACTGCCTACAAAAATGTGTTTATTTGGAGAAATTTGCACTAAAATGGTGGAGAATTTTCATGAGGATTTTTTTTAAAAACAACAACAGCAGATCAGTGTAGAAATGTCGAGAACTGAATTTTAACATTGGAAAAATGAGAAACGGAGAGAACTGAAACTGACAGATCTTTCCGTCCCTAGCTGGAATACAGTCTACCACACAAAGTGGCCTCGCCTACTTTTGCCTCTGGCTCCACCCTCCATGGGCATCTGACCCAAGGAGGGTGCCCAGGAGGAAATGCTGCCCTCAGCCTGAAAGAGTTTCTCACCCTTCCTTTGAAAGAAAGAGCCCATGCATACCCATCTCAGGCTTTGTAAGACCCCACCCCTGATCTCTCTTGGTGCTTCTGGAATATATAAGATTAACCATTATTTTATGTTATTTTTAAAGAAAAGAGGCAAAATATTTGTAAGAGGCAATAGTGAGCCAATTCCGGTAACCCATCTGAAGCCAGCCACGCATGAAATGAGAATTGTTCCAATTAAGATCTCGGTCCCAGCTCAACCAAATTATTTAAGATGCAAGGGATTAATGTTATTAATGAAATGTGGTCTGTATCAAAGCTATCTTGACTGCAATCAGCAACGGGAGGCAAAATGTATCCAGGCCGGGAGACCTGGAGGCACGCTTGGGCGGCTTTAACAAAGGGCACAAGGTCTCTGCAGAATTCCATTTGTCCATTTCCTAGTTTTACCGAGCCCTGTGAAACTGATGCACAAAGTCTAGCTGTGATTTAATGAGCGCCATCATGCTGGATGGTCAATGCTCTTTGTTTTTCCACACTGGCTTTACCTTTTCCCAGCTGCATGCAAAGGTAGACACCCGTCTCATGAGAGGATGTGTGTGCATGTGTATGGCTTAAGAAGAAAAAAATTAAAAAGGCTAGCCCTTCTGGCTTCATGTAACAACACAGGTTTATGCAACACAGTCTTCAGCTACATTTTTAAATTGAGGAACCATAACCAGGAATCTTCCTGTGCCACCCAAATGGCTAACAACTGTCCTGTGAAGCAGGCCACAAGGGACTCGATAAACTGTAAAAGAAAGACAGGGGAGTTGTTCAGGATCTTCAGGTGACTATCCATAGTAAGAAATCATCATCATCATCATCAAGGACAAGGACAAGTTTCTAGTTTTGGTGTACAAAGCCCTAAGCAGCTTAGGACCAGGATACCTGACAGATCATATTACCACTTATATACTCAACCGATCATTGTGCTCTGCAGGTGAGGGCTTCCTGCAGGTCCCATCTTATCAGGAGATCCGTTCCACAAAACACAGGAAGCAGACCTTTGAAATCCCCTCCCCTTAAATATTAAACAGGCGCCATCTCTGTTATCTTTTCTGCACCTACTGAAGATCATCCTCTTTCAACAAGCCTTTTAAGTAAAGGCCTTGCCCCAGTCTGCGTCTGTGCTGTAATTTCTTTTTAAGATGTTTTTAAAGATGTTTTTAAGATGTTTTGTTGCCACCACTCACCATATACTCAGAAGCGCATGTTACCAAAGTCTTCCAAGCTACACAAGAAGTGGATTGGATTGTGAAAGACCAACCCAAATTGTGTTTCCACTTTTACAAATGTGTAGGGCAATACAATATCTCAGAGAAGAGGTCAGGTCTCCTGCTGCTCTGGTGCATTCACTATAGCTGCCCATTGCACTGCTTTTTAAAGTCTGATAGAAATATCTGTGGGCTATAGGTACATTCTTAAACCACAAGGTTTTTTTTGCCTATTAGTGAATTTCTCTTCTTTTTAATCCGGGAGGTAAGAAATGGGATCATGTGCAAGTTTGCTGAGAATGGATTGATCATTTGCATGCTTATTGAGTTCAATGGGATTTGCTCCCCTGCAATCATGCTTAAGTTAGGATAGGTGAAATTGACCATCGGGGAGGGAGGGAGTGGGCAGGGGAAGAGGAAGAAGAAGGGAAGGAGAGGGGGAGAGAAGATGGGGAGGGGGAGGAGGGGAGGAGAGAGGGGGAAGGAGGGGAGAGAGGGGATGGGGAGAGAGAGGAGCAAGGTAGATCTGATTATATGCATTCTTATTGAGTTCAATAGGATTTACTCCAGTGCAATCATGTTTAGGACAGGTGAAACTGATCTGAGGGAGGGGAAGGGAGGAGATTAGGTGCATGGGCACTGGGTAGAGGGGAAGCCCCTTTCCAAAAGGAAAACATTATGAATGGTATCATTGTTTTTCAGGGTTTCCCTCAACATTTTATTCTACAGCAGGCACATGTAGTCTCCCACCCAAATTTAGCTGTCCCTGGCTACATCCACACCAGACTTTTATTTCATTTTAGACAGTCCTGGTGTCCCCCAAAGAATCCTGGGAAGTGTAGTTTGTGAAGGGTGTTGAAAGTTGCCAGGAGAGGTCCTATTCCCCTAACAGATTTACAATCCCCAGAAGAGGGGCTGACTCTCTGACCACTGGAGCTCTGTCAGGGGATTAGGGGTCTCCTCTCAGCACCCTTCACAAATTACACTTCCCAGGATTCTTTGAGGGAAGCCATGACTGTCTAAAGTGGAATCAGTATCTCGGATGGGTGTGGCCCCGATTAGCCAAGACAAGCAGCTGTGAGTCTGGCTTTTAGAACACTGATGGTTGGTTCTTACTGAGCATGCCCACACTTATCATTGACTCCAGTGCTAAATTTCTTAAATTAATTAAAAATCAGCCATGCATTTTTTAAACCTTTAAAATGCAGAAGATGAAGGTCAGAGTATGAGGCAAGGTCAGGAATAGGATTACAGGTACTCTGTGAACATGGCTGATTTTTAATTAATTTTCAACAAATTATGAGACCACTGACAAAAAAAAGTCCAACAGGGGTCTGGATTTTTTTCCCTCTTGTTTTACACTTTGAACTCTTGATTCTCTGTGTATTGCGTATCACCATGAAAACTTAGAGGGTTTTTAATCAAGCGTTTATGAGTTCAGGACTATAAGTTTTGTAAGGTTTTGTTTTGAAATGAGCTTATGGGAAGCAGCAGAATGACATGCGGGTATTTTCAATTTAATATGGCAGAATGTGAAAAATCCATGCTGGCTATAGTGTACAGCCACTCTCATGGCTTTATAATTTAGAGATGATTCATTTGCAGCAAGGATGATAATATTTCTGTGATTGTAATTTGTTTCAGTTGTTTTTAATATTGAATGTTAAACTGTGGTAACCCGCCCTGGGACCTGCTGGTGAATGGCGGGCAGTTCATTTGATGAAGATGATGTTGGTTGGAATTATGTTGGTTGGAATAATTGGAAAAGTACAATTCCTGACCTACTACAGAATCACGGTTTGTTGAAATCTGGGACGTGGCGTACATGATTACATTGACAAATGTGGTCAGAGTCAGACAGTACAGGCACGCAGAAAAACATATTAGCTGAGAAATGGAGTTTGCTCATTTCCTGTTGGAACAATAACGTTCAACAGCGGTTTTATTGGCTCTTATTGCATTACAATTTGAATTCTGTAGATTGAAAATTGTAATGCAATCCAATGCAGGGTAAGAACAAGAGAAGCAATGAAAGACCACAGAGCATCTAGAGTTGTTGTTGTTGTTATATGCCTTCAAGGCTATTACAACTTATGGTGACCCTAGAAAAAATTGTTTATTGTTCATAGCCATTGGCCGCCACAATACATAAAAATAAGTACCCAAAATAAACATATAACAACAAAGAACATGATATGTATAGATAACATGAATTTAAAAACTTAAAAACAATTAATATTAATTAAGCTTAAAAAAATTCAAACCTTCAGCCTAAAATCATTTACAAAATTTGCAATATCAAGATTAGGATAATTGTTTTTGTGTTCTCGCTCTACTTTTGCCCACTGCTAGGGCAAATTTAGCTACTTGGAGGGTTATGTACGGGTCCAAGCCAGCTAAAAGTGTGCAAATTTGCTCCATGATAGATCTATCTGCAAGAATTAAAAGAATTGGGTGAAGAAATTTGAGTCTTGGGGTGGTATACAGCAAACAGTTTAATAAATAATGGGCAATGTCCTATGGCGACCCTATGAATCTTCTTTGTCCTCTCTGACTCTGACCACATTTTTGGATATATTGATAGGGTTTTCATGGTAAGAGGTATACAGAGGCGGTTTCCCATTGCCTTCCTCTAAGCCTATGGCACCTGGTATTCCCAGGTGGTCTCCCATCCAAGTACTAACCAGGCCTGGTCCTGCTTAGCTTCCGAGATCAGACGAGATCGGGCGTGTTCAGGGTAGTATGGCCGCAGGCACAGCATCTAGCATAGCACATCACAATAGCAGAGGAATCATCAGGTGGTTTGCCAAGACCATCAGCAATGTTCAAGTGGTCTGTGGGGGGAAAAGGTTTGGGAACCATGGATGCAGAGGACATGGCAAACCTATATTTATTCAGGGGTGTAGTTGTCCAGGGTCTCGAGGGGTCTTAGACTCTTTACTTTTTTGGGAGCAGGGTCCCTATGTCTTCAGTGTCCTCTGAGCCAATCAGCATGAAAAGCTTGTTAGCCACTGACAAGAGTCTTCTAACTTGTTTCCTCGTCCTTTCCTGCTGACTGTTGCGATGCAGCCAACTCAGCAAAGACAGGAAGGGGGGAGGCATGAGTTCCAGGCACCTTCGCAGCCAGAAGAAGCAGAGTTGGGGATTGTTGTGTCTGAGCAGGATCAAGCGGGAGGGGGGCAGCCTGCTCTCCAGCCAGTTCCCATGAGTAACGCCCTTTCTGAGGAGCCGAGCGCACCGCCCCCAGTTGATGCAGAGGACTTGTCGGGGGAAGCTTCAGAGTCAGTGCCAGCTCCTCCTTTCCCAAGAAGTTCCCAGGAGGAATCCAGTGTGGCACCGCCCCCTGACCTTGAGCCTGTTGCTCGAGAGCAGGTGTCTTCAGATGAGCTGTTGGATCCGCCTCCCCTGTCTCCTCGTTCCCGTCGCCGCGAGAAACGGACAGAGCAAAGACAGGAATTACGAAGGAGTCAGAGATTACGTTCGAAAACATTTCCTATATAAGCCCGCCCCCTCCAGTGGGGGGTTGTTGAGTCAACTTCCTTCACACTCTGCAGAGCATGTCTAAAGTATAGTTAGGGACTTTAGTGAGTTAGCATAGGGTTTCCTATGAAGCGCAATGCTTTTGATGTATCCATTACTCTAATAAAACGAGATTTACTTGCACACACACACCAGCCTCATTCTTTCGGCTCTGGATGGGACACTGACTGGAGCTAATTAGAGTGAAAGGAGTCGAGTCAGCCACTGAGAAGACTCTTTTCAGTAGCTAACACTCTCCCCTTTCATGCTTATTGACTTCTAGGGATGCCTGTTGTTGTGGAAGAAGGCATTAAGGAGGATCTCATTCTCAACCCAGCAGCAAAAAAGGGAGGAGGAATGTGATTGTGAGTATCATGAAGGGACCCTGCACTTCTGAATTTGCCACGACATTACTGTGTTTATTGTTGGGGGAAGCTCAATACGTTAAAATAAATTATGGTTGAGGAGTGAAGATTAGGAAGTTTAAAAATGTGAAGAACAAAATGTATTGTAGCAATACAATGATCAACAGTATACTGAACAGGAATAGGACACTGTGTGCGTGTTTGTCATGTGAATATTTATGGGTATATTTACACAGTAGCTGAAAGTATATTTAAATGTAACTTATTTGTGTTTATAGCAATATAGTTATTTTATAGTTACGCTAACTTCTTTCTGTATTTATAGAACATTCTGCAGTATTTATATAGTAAATCAATTTTGAACCCAGCTCAGTAAGAAATCAGCAGCCTGTGCAGCGCTCTCAGCAAAGGAATAGCATGTTGCCAGTACACTGCTTCTGTGAATGGTCTGGCTGCAGTTTTCTCCACTAGTTGCATCTTCCAGACCAGATACAAAGGCAGCCTCACATAAATGACATTTTGCATTGTTGCTGGTGATGGTGTGTGTTTTTAATTGCATTTATTTT
Organism: Rhineura floridana; assembly: GCF_030035675.1. Classification (NCBI taxonomy): domain Eukaryota; kingdom Metazoa; phylum Chordata; class Lepidosauria; order Squamata; family Rhineuridae; genus Rhineura; species Rhineura floridana. Next base: position 22,323,948 of record NC_084496.1, read on the forward strand.
GTGAGTCGCCTTGAGACGTCTGTGCAGAGTGCCTAAAAAGTCCAAAAAATAATACTCTCTCCTAAGGAATATGCTGGAATTCCACCCAATTCAGATTTGGTACTGAATTTTCTATTAATTCACTTATTCTCTATTGAGCATATTTTTATGTAGTGATTTTCCACAGCAATTTTCTATAAACATTTTTTAAAAATCCTCTCTAAAATATTGATACTACGAATGATAATTTCATTGATTTCCTTTCATTTATTGATATTTCCTTTCATTTATTGATATTATTGATAATATCATTTATTGATATTTCCTTTAAGAATATTGTTATTTCCTTTAAAAAATATCATTATTAATATTTTTTGCTAGGGGAAAAATGGATTGGTACAAGCAGTAGGTAGCAGACAAAGGATGAATTCAAATCAACGCCAGCCTGTTAGGTTGATGGGATGCTTTCAAACCGGCACTGGCCAAAGGATTCCTTACTACTCTCATTCCTGTGTTTGTATTTAGACCAACAGACTCTCAGAGGAGAGACCAGTCCTCCTACACTCTCTGCAAAGTCTTCTGTGTGTTGATGACGCAACACAAAGGAGGCCAAGAGTTTAGTGTGCAAAATGCCATACATTCCAAGGACACTATAAATTATTGTACTCACAAAATAGCCCAGTTCCCAAAATTCTGTCATATTATAAGCTCCCATCACACATTTTGCTGGCCCTGCCTCTGAGGTCATCTGGCTCCTCACTCCATTCCCTGAAGTCCACACATTGAGCATGACATCTGAGGGGGGGAAGCCTATTGTGCCACTTCAGGGAGAGACAGAGATAACCTTTTCCACCCAAGGGCTGAACCATAATCTTCCAGAGGCCACTTAAAAGTGGTTGGTCAGTGGCAGCTGGTGGCTTCATGTCAGTGGGGCAGTGGAATCCACTCCAGGTTTTATTCTAAACTTTCAAAGAGGATGTCACTGGGGCAGAGTCCCAGGGGCCAAAGAGAGAAGCCTGAAGGACCACAATCAGGCCCCAGGACTAGGGTTCTCCAACCCTGATTTCAGGCATTCCAAACCCTCAGATCTTAGGGCAACTGCTCCTTCCTTTGTTCAGGACCACTGGCTGCATTCCCTTCTCTGTCTTCCCACTAGAGCATGCTCATCATAGGTGGGAAGTGGATGACGCAGCTGACCACTCCCCATCAGTTCCTTTAGCCTCTCTCAAGAGGCCACAGCACGCTCAGGCTCTGTTGCCCTATCGTGTCATGTCACAATTACTATTGCTGTCACTTTCACTATAGCCACCATCTCCACTGTCTCCTCCTCCACCACCACCTCCTGCTCCCTGTCCATGGCTCTGTCTGATGTTTATAAGCCATCAGGAACAGCCTGGAGGCTTGCAGCTTCTTATCAGATCCACCTTTACCCACCTGCAGTCCATTCCTGCCAATTACTAGTCATTTGGTCTCGTAGGTGATCCCTGATTGGTTAGGATCACTCACAGAGAAATGAAATGGAGTGGGGGAACAGCCACTAGAGAAGCAGCAGAGAGGGGGAAAGTGGGGACAGTGGGCCTTGCAACCACAAGAAGAGATAGGGCCAATAGTTTTTTTTCCAGAGGTGCCTTCTCAAAATCACTATTTTTGAGGCAAAAACCAAACTTAGCCAAACAATCAGCTCAACAGTTCTGTGAACCAGCCCTACACGGACACGACTGAGTGTTGGTCCTCCCTCTCCCCCCCCCCATTTTGAAGTGGACACTCAATGTAATGTACTGCCGATATTATTATTATATGAGCACTTCATTTCAGGTGGAAATAAGAAAGGTAGATGCAAGCCGCTTGGCAGGGGGAGGAGGAGGAGGAAAGGATCTTTTTCAATGCCTTGTTCCCTTCTGGCAACACAAATGATAACAAAGTCTGAAAAAGGGCACGATCAATATCCAGCGCTCTGCAGAGCCAACGGAGCAAGGCTCCTCACTTGAAAAGCAGCAAAACTTCGTGAAAGACTTCTCTGCCATTCAGGAAAAGGGTAGGGAGAAAGGATCCAAGTCCAAGAGGTTAGATATCTGCTGCCGACTCTAAGGATGCTTCCAGACTGTTGCTATTTTGGGGTGGGATTCAATCACATTGGCAAATTCAGGTTGCACAATTACAGCTGATGGGGAGGTCCCGAGCAACAACCTGTGTACCCAAAAGATTGGACGTTTTTGGAAAGTGCAGGGGAAAGTGTGGAAGAACACTAGCTTTGACACAATGTCTAATCTAACCTCGCAAACAAATCACTGTGAAGGCTCATTGAAAAGCCAGTGTCATCTAATCTCCCTCCCAGAAAGAATGCTCAATAAACAGGTCACCTGGAAGCATCCTAAATTAACACGTGCGTGCATGTTATGAACACAACTTTGATGCATCAGTTACTGATCAGCGCTTGTTTCATAACTTGTCTCTCAATTGTGCTCTTAATGCGTTTCATCTGCAACAACAGATCCCTGACTATCAGAGTAATTGCCCATTAAAAATAATCATTCAAGTAAACTCTGCATTCCCCTAACTATGTTTCATAAGGTGAGAACCACGTTTCAGTTACATCTCCGATGATCCCAACAGAACAGCAGCCAAAGCTGGAGTCTGCAGCTCCCAAAATAAAGATTTGCAAACATGTCAGACGGATATGTACCGAGCAGGGACCTGCCATACCACTCTTTGGCCATTTCCAGTTGTGGTGCTATACTGGAGCAGAGAGCAGGTTAGGGACACCCTCCTCAAGTTGCCTCATTGGCATAAAGAGAAAGGCAAATAAGTTCTACTGCACAGGTATGTGATCTGAGCACCTGAACCCTTTACATCCTGTGAAAGGTTGCCTGCAGACCTTCCTACCACATGGGAAAGTAAAGTGCAAGAAACATCACTCTCATCATCAGTTATACTAGTGTGAGGAATCTGTGGCCCTCCAGATGTTGTTGGACTCCATCTCCCATCAGCACCAGCCTGCATGGTCAATGGACAAGGATGATAGCAGTTGTAGCACAGGGGTGTAGACAGGATCTTTATTTCACCCCATACCAATGGACAACTTTGACAGGTGGGGGGCCCATCTCAGTCATCTAACATAAAGACTCTGTAGCACTGGCAGGTACAGCCAACGTAGAACTGAACCCCACCCATCAGCTGGCTCCATTCAGTGAAATCAGGAGATTGACAGCGAGCATGGTTTGGGGAAAATGGGCTTGCAGCCAAATTAGACCCTAGCAGGCCAAGATGGGCCCATGGCCTGGAGGTTCCCCACTCCTTTTGTTGTGCAACAGCATCTGAAAGGCCACAGATTCCCACCTCTGAGCTCCACAGCCAAGCATTTTTCCAAATATCAAAAGCCACATTTATTATTATTATTATTATTACTATTAGTAGTAGCAGCAGTAGTAGTAAAAAACAAATGAAACCTTACTTGTGTAGCATGTGAGATGGCCGGTCACTATTCTCTTGCTGTCCATAGCAACTAGTCTTTGCTTCAGGGATGAATGAATACTTTTCCAACATGGCTGCTGCAGCCGTCATAATAATCCCAAGGCCATCCCGTACCCGAGAATCCAAACGATAGTCCCAGTCATCGTAGGCCACCGAAATCAGCCCTGAGGGAAACTCTGTAGGAATTATTTCCATGTTCCCACTAACCAAGCTCGGAACAATCCAGAAGAAGTCGTAACCAGTCAAGCCCAAGGAACGAGCTTCATCCAGGATGTAAACAGCTTCATCCTTCGAACAGTACAGCAAGATGACGGAAGAGTGGATCTTCTTCAGCTGAATCGTCGTCTTGGCATCACCAATGGTCGTATCAAGGGTGATGATGTTTTGCATATCCCAGCCCACAAAACTGTTTTCCACAGTGTACTTGATAAAACTTATGAAGTCCCGATAGCCGGGGAAAGTGCTGGTCACCACAGAGAAGACGTGCCAGTCATAGTATTGCATGAATTTCAGCATGATGATGGCTTCCTGTTGGATCGAAGCCCCAAACTGGAAAAATGTGGACATCACATCCTGCAAAGAGGAAGGAAGAAAAGAAAGGTTGATTACTGAGCGGTAGGTGAGGTTTTCTCGTGCTTACTTCTAAACCAGGGATGGAGAACCAACAGACCTCCAGAAATTGTTGGGTTACCAATCCCATCATTTCTGACCATTGACTATGCTAGCTCGGGCAGATGGGAGTTGGAGTCCAACAACATCTGGAATCTATGCATCTCATCAGAATTAAACTTGCTGGTTCAGACCAAAGGTCTGTCTTGCCCAGCAGTGAATAACCAGAAGCCTCCAATAGGCCCACAAGCAGGGCATCAAAGTGATGACCTACCTCTCTTGTATTTCCACTGCATCTGAAAATCAGAGGTATACTGCCTCTGTACATGGAGGGTCCATTTTTGTTAAAAAAAATAGCCTTCAGTCATAGACAAGACTAAATTAGGTTCATTCATTTCAGTGGGTTTACTCTAAGTAAGGAGCAACAAATCTGTCCATTTTGGTTTCTCTTCAGTTCAGTTCTCCACATTTCCTCATCAGTTTGATTTTTTTTTAAAAAGTCCTCATTAAAGTTCATCAGCATTTCAGTGCAAATTTCTCATAATATTCACATTTTGTATCTTATGCATTGAGAAATGTACATTTTGATGGGTTACACCCAAGGTTTATCTAGTCCCGTGAGCCGCTTCCTGCAAAAACCATCCGGACAGCCCTGAGAAACCCACAAGCAGGGTAGGAAGACAGCAACCTTCCCTTGCTACTCCTTCCCACCAGCAGTACCACATCTTCTGGCAGTGAGTTCCATAAGTTAATCATGCATTGGGTGAAGAAGAGCTTTTCTTTGCTCCTTCCCAAATCTCCTGCTCACCAATTAAAGGGAATGATCCAAAGTTTGGGCATTATAAGAGAAGGGTTAAAAAAAAACCTCTCTGTGATTTCTCCACACCATCAGAAATGTTATAAGTCTCTATCACGTCAGTGTGGTATAGTGGTTAGAGAGTCAGACTAGGATCTGGGAGGCCAGGATGTGCATCCCCACTCAGCCATCAAGCTCACCAGGTGACTTTGGGCCAGCCTCTCTCTCACTCGGTCAGCCTAACTTATCTCACAAAGTTGTTGTGAGGATAAGAATGGAGGAGGGAGAACAATGTACATTCACTGCTTTGAGCACCTTGTCAGGAAGGCTGGATATAGATGTAGTAAGTAAAATTTGGGGCTGTGCACAGATCCCCAGAAGATGGCTCCCATCAGAGCGGGATCAGGCGGATTGACCAAGGGACCACCTGCCCCTGCTTGGAGCCACTCCTGAATAAGTAGACTAATCTTTCATGAGGGCACGGCCAGGAAAGGGAGGGGGAAGGGGATGACCTAGAGTGGGGCTTTCTGCACAGGATCGCTCCCTCATTTCATGAGCTGATGAGATGAGGGAGCGATCTTGAGCCACGCTAGTCTGCAAACGGCTTTCCTGCTGGGAAGCCTCTTGCAAAACAGCATCCCGAACCCTGCAGGATAGTTCCATCATCCTCAACCACATTCCTCGCACAGATGGTTTTCAGCAGCGGCCCTGTGCAATGCTGGTTTGTAAGGGAAACTGCAGGGAAGCTGTTTGCAAGGTAGCATCCGCAGCCCACAGGATTGCTGCCTCTGCTCACCCGCTGATGAGCGGAAGCAAAGATCCTGTGGGGTGGTGCTCTGGCAGAATGGAGAGCTGCTGCTGCCTCTTCTTCCTGCCTGATGCCTACCTCCTGACAGCCCCAGATCACTCTAGGTCATCCATCCAACCTGTAGCGATCCGTGACTATCCGAAGCCGACTCAGCCAAGGCTCCAAACCCTCCAAATGGGCCTGATTTGGCTCAGGAATCAGCTGAATCCGGTGCACCACCCTAACGAAAATCTATGCAATAAATTAAAAAATTCCATGTTCCTCTTTTTCATCTCCCCCCCCCGCACTAAAAAGACCCAACCATCTTCCTCACATGCATGCTTTTCCTACCCTTTGGTCATTTTCTCTGCCTTTCTGAGTTCTGCAATATCCTAACTTGAGATGCAGCCATTTGAAAGTGTCAAGATCTCATACACACACATCCATTGAAGGTTACATTGGCAGCTCTCTCAACATGGGCTGCGTTTTCCCCAACGTTCACCACGAAATGAGCACAGCATCATTTATCTGACACCAGATGCCAATTTAGTCTTGAGCGCAATTAACTTCCTGGGAACAACACAGCCACTGTTTAGTTCTGGTGCTCACTCCCAAAATTGAAATGTGCCTAAGAGAGGGGAGGGAAATGATATTACACTGTATAAAGGTCTTTTTAGTATTTGCTGTGGATCCTTGTTCTATAGCTTTATTGTGTTTTCCTTCTCTCTGTCTTACTCTCTCTCAAGATGAGAGATGTGAAGCCTTCAGTGGAAATCAGCCATTTATTCAACAGCAGCTCAAAGTGGCTTCATTGTTGTCATTGAGGGGAACAGATGGGGACACCTATCCGATGCAAACTATATACTCATCAAGCCATTGTTATGCTCGGTGCTTTTTTTGGTAAAAATAAGGTGCTAATATATCTTGATTCACTAACAGGCAAAAAACCCTTGTGGTTTAAGAACGTACCTATAGCCATCAGATATTTCTATCAAACTTTAAAAAGCAGGGAAATTGGGCAGCTATAGTGAATGCACCAGGGGAGCAGGAGGCCTGACCTCCTCTCTGAGATATTGTACTGCCCTACAAATTTGTAAAAATGCAAACACCATTTGGGTTGGTGTTTCACAGTCCAATCCACTTCCGGTGTAGCTTGGAAGAATTTGGTAACATGCACCTCTGAGCATATGGTGAGTGGTGGCAACACCTGCAATCAGCCCAAATAACAGAAACAAGACATGTTCTGTGCTGATCTTGTTTTGTCAGGGAGGAAGCACCTCTGCAATTGTAGACCTTATCAGGAGCAGCTGCAGGCTGAGAGGTGCTACTGCAGGGATATTCTAGAATATATTCTAGAATGTATTTCACCTCCCACTGTTTTATCTTGTGCAAACTAAGACGCTCCTCATGTCTACTGGAGACTATTCTACAGAATAGGCAGTATGATTATTCCACAATTGTTCTTGGAGTTTTTTAAAGCGTAAATTATGCAAGGTGTTGCTGTCCTTCACATATTCACAGAAACAGAAGCAAAAGAAAATAATTTACCATAGGAAACTTCACTAAAATTGCGAGTGACTATCTTTTAAAGTGACTATCTGAACTATAACAACTGTCTTAACGTTACGTTATGTTACGTTTTATTTCTAGGCCGCCTTTCAGCCAAATAGGCCCCCCGGCTTACACACAAATAAAAATACAAATAATACAATTTACAACAACAAAAAAATCAAACTAACAAAATGCTAACATTTCTAAACAGCAAACCAAAAGCACTCATCTTCCTGGTAAAGGGCAGTCCCCAGAAAAATGTCACTAAGAGCAGGGGTGGGGGGCAAAGCAAGTGGAAAAGCTTGCCCCTTGAGGGTCCCAGCAGTCTCACCCCTCTGCAGTTCCCTGGGACTTGTTCCAGCAAGCCCTCAAATCGAGCCATTCTGGCTTTAGCATGTGGAGTTCACAACAGGCAATGTCTGAAAAGAACATAATGTAAGAGCAGCTCCCCCCGAAAAATCAGATTTCCCCCCCTCATTGAGCAGGTATGCATTAGCTTTAACTGGCACATACCTTCAGGGTTTTCTGCTCTGAGGGTGTTCTGATTTTTCACAGGGCAGAAACTGCAAAATTCCAAATTTCACACTCAACAACTAAGTGGAAGAAAAAGAACTGTATGTGCCCCACACACCCCACCTCACCTCCACAAATATCAGAGCGAAATGCAAAAGGGGACTTAACAGCCTCGTAAAGAGAAGCCGATAGGAACTCTAACAAACTAGTACCTAAGCATAGATTAGAAACAAGTGATAAAAACTATGGAGCCATGAAACACAAGATGCAAAGTCTATGGCATGCCTACCCAGACCCAGACTATATGCAAGACAAACGCTGTGACCACAACAGCAGCAATTGGCAACAGGGTGACCTTTGCACCGAATCTCTCCATGCTAATCCCCCACTCATTTATGAAGGTCACTGGGAGATCTTGGGTAAGTCAATAGGGCTGTGAATCTGGTCCAGACAAAACCTAGTTCCTGAACCGAATCGAGGTGATTCAGGCTGACCAGGTATATGTCCAAGGCAGGTCAAGGCAGCCCCAGATCACCACAGGTCAGGTCCGCTTGGAACAATCCGGGGCTGTCAAAAGGGGGGCATCAGGTGGCAAGGGAGAGGCACTCTCACCTGTGATGTTTCCTTCTCTGCGCCCTCCCCTCCTCACCACCAACTGCACATTTAATTGGAGTTTTAAAAATGAATTAAATATTAGGACTGTGCAAGGCCCCTGACTCAGTTCAGGACCCACATTGGTTCAGGCCTGGGTCCATCTGAGTTGAATCAGGCCCAATCAGGATCACTGAACTGGGCCCTGAACAAAATTGGGGGTGTCTCGTATAGCCCAGTTTTGATCATGCACCCACCTCTGGCCCATGATCAGCTAACTAACTAGCCTTAGCCCTGCCACAGTAGTACAATGGAACCAAATCACTTCTAATGCCCTTAAACATGCAACCCAAGTGTTTCAGATTTGCTCTGAGTAGCCTCCACCAATTAATCAATTAGAGCTGATTAATCTATTGATTAAAGTTTGCAGTCCTGATGATAACTGGATGAACAAATGGTGGTTGTCGGAAGGATTGAAATCTTAGCTCCTGCAAAGGCTACAGGGAGTCAGTCTTCTGCATTCTTTCTCTTGCTAAAACATGGGCCCCACATATAAGGAACATACGATTTTTCTCCCCACCCAACAAGCCATTTCTAGGTGGCTCAAATCTCTGCCTTTTTCCTTCTTTACAGTGGTCAACTAACATTTGTTGATGGGTCCAACTTTCCCATGAAATTTATCTGTTTATCAGATTTCTCCACCACTGAGAGATGGCATGTAATTTTCTGTGACCATTCCTAATGAAGGCAGATGGCATTGTACTCTGAATCCCCAATGGAAGCATACTTTTATTATCATTATTTTGCTGCCTTCTGCATCGTTTCCCCCAAACAACTGATGAACGCTTCTCTCTTCTTCTTCTTAAAGCTAAGGCAGACTAATTACAGTGAGAGCCAAGCAAATTAAGCAATCCCAGGAGGAATGACATCCTTAGGACTTTTCCAAAAAGTTGTCTTCCCATCTCTACCATGAGCCAGGCCTTCAGTATGATATGCCTGGAACTGGCTGGGCCCAACGTACTGGTCCTCATCCTTACAGAACCACAGAGCTGGGAGGTCATCCAGTCCAAGAGTGGGGGTCCTCTGGCCTGGGGACTGAAGATGGCCCTCCAGGCCTCTCTATTCAGCTCTCGGCACCCTCCACAGGGCATGCCACTTACCAGCCTCGCTCCACACCCACCTTGAGCTCATTGGCCTGGCTGGAATGTGTCCTTGAGCTGTGATAGTGCCTCTTTGGATAGAGGTATGTGCGTTTATAAAAACCTCTGACTTCTGCATGGCTGGAATGTTGCCTTCTGTACAAAAGTAAGGATCACATCCATTGCTCTTAAATGGTGATAATGTCTCTTGCTTGAACATAAGAACATAAGAAGAGCCTTCTAGATCAGGCCAGTGGCCCATCTAGTCCAGCATCCTGTTCTCACCGTGGCCAACCAGGTGCCTGGGGGAAGCCCGCAAGCAGGACCCAAGTGCAAGAACACTCTCCCCTCCTGAGGCTTCCGGCAACTGGTTTTCAGAAGCATGCTGCCTCTGACTAGGGTGGCAGAGCACAGCCATCATGGCTAGTAGCCTTTGATAGCCCTGTCCTCCATGAATTTGTCTAATCTTCTTTTAAAGCCATCCAAGCTGGTGGCCATTACTGCGTCTTGTGGGAGCAAATTCCATAGTAGTCTTTCCAAATCCTGCCAGCAGAAATGCTTTAACTGGGGATCCCAAAACCTTCTCCTGGAGGTTCACCACAACCTGAAGGAGGTTTCTGGACAAGATCATTTAAGTTGCCGTTTACCAACCATGGACAGGACAGTATGGATGCAACCCTCTAACCAGGGGAGACAGCTGTCAGCGGGGCAGTGAATCTGCTCTGGGTTTTAGTCCAAACTTTCAAGGAGCTTCCAAGGGGCTGAAACCTATTCCCAAAATGTGTTCAGCGCCTTGTACAGCTCCTTGAAAGTTCAGACTAAAATCCAGAGTACATTCACTAGTCTCCATTGCCTTTAATAACACATTTTGCTCCTCTTAAATATTGTTTAAGGCAGAGATGGGGAAGCTTTTTCAGTCCAAGGGCCACATTCCATTCTGGGTAACCTTCCAGGGGCCATGTCCTGTTCAGAGCGGGATTCACGAGGCTGAGGCGCAGGTGCAATCAAATCTTGTTTTATTAAAGTAATGGATACATCGAAGGCAGTGCGCTTCATAGAAACCTCCAAGCAAGCTCTCTAGAATTCCCTAACTGCACTCTAGACATGCTCTGCAATGTGTGAAGAAAGGTGACTCAGCAGCTCAAGACAGAGAGCTGCAGTCTTAAGTAGGGAAAGTTTTAGATCATAATCTCTGACTCCTTCGCAAGTCCTGACTCTGTCCAGTCCGCTTCTCGCAGCATCGAGAGCGGGGTGACGGGGGGGGGGCTTCCAACGGCTCATCCGAAAGAACCGTCTCCTTAGCAACCGGCTCAAGGTCATGGGGCAGTGGCACGCTTGAAGCATCCTGAGAGCCGCTTGGTAAAGGGGGAGTCAACGCGCGCTCCGAAACATCTTCCAACGGCTCATCCGACCTGTCTGGGGGCGGCACGCTCTCCTCTTCGGAGACCGCGCCATCCGTGGGAACTGGTCCGGACTCAACCTCACTCCCCCTCCCAAGGTCTTGCTGAGACTCAACAACTCCTGGGTCTTCCACACCTTCTGACAGCTGGGAAACCTGAAACTCTTGTCTTCCCCCTCCCTGGCCCTCATAGGGTAGCGGAGGCTCAGCAGGCCACAATAGTCAGCAGGGACAGAGGCAACCGGGGGGAGAGCAACAATGATAATTTTTACCTCTGTGCAGCAGGCTCATTTCTACATACACTAACAAACCAATTGGTATCCTCCATCCAGATAAGCCAGAGGCACTCTCAGAATTCAAGGACTCATTCCAGCCAAGCGAAAGCAAGCAAGGTGTGAAAGCAGGTCCACCGAGGCATGTTGACGGCCTGGGGTTCGCCATCTTTGTTTTAGTATATTATGCTGTATATATTTGCTGAATAGACAGGAAAGACGGGCTCAGATTAAGCAAGTGCATTAGGACTTTTGAGCCTCTTGGTGTTAAGTGCCAAACTGGAAACAGTGCCTCCTGATTGGTATTTGAAACCAACTCTGCAATATTTCTCCTTCAATGGGGATTTGACACAAAAGCAAGAAGATGCTATTAGCCAAGAGCATTTCAATCCATGCTTGTCTTTTGTGCCAGCAATTAAGTAGACTGCTCCTTGCTCCCACTGAACAGCAAACCAGTGTGCAACTTGGGTGGTAATTATTCACTAAAATGTTTAAATTACAGAGCCCTGGCAAACTGGCTTTTGCGAAATTAAACCGATAACACTGAATTATAGGAGAGGGTTAACTTAAAACTTAAAAAAAAAGCACTTCCCATGCAAAAATGGTCTTTGTCCATTTACTAAGGCTGCGTACACACCATGCATCTAAAGTGCATGACTTTCCCAAAAGATTCCTGGGAACTTCAAATGTGCTTTAAGTGTACAGTGGGTATGCAGCCCCAATGTAAAAAAAATGACACCACCATTAAGGCAGGGCAGACTTGAAATGTACAGGATTTTCTTTGTATTTTACTAGGACCCCGAGATCCAACAACTGGAGCCAGGTGCAAAAGGCATGCACACTTAGAATTAAAAAACACAGCGCCTCTGAGCCACTGCTGAATGCAAAGATTTGTTTTAAGTACCAGAACTGAGCTCACAGTCAATGCAACAGGAAGGGTGTGGCAGTCAAGTCTGACAGAGAAGAAGATATCGGTTGAAACCTTGCTCAGTACTGAAGCTCACTGGGGGATTCTGAAGCAGTTGCCAGGATTCGACCGTAGCACATAGGGTTGTTGTTCAGATAAAAGAGGAAAGGGCAAATCCACACTTCGAAATGGAAGAGAGAGAGATGGACTGCCTTCAAGTCAATTCCACCTTATGGCAACCCTATGAATAGGGTTTTCACGGTAAGCGGTATTCAGAGGGGGTTTACCAAAAAGAACTATTTGGAATAAATACACAGAGACACATGCATATCTGAGGAAATGTTTTCATCCCAAGGGCCACATTCCCTGCTGAGGGCCACATTCTAGTAGTGGTTGGGGACAAAGTAAAAGTGGGCAGAGCATGGATGTAAATTTCACCTTTGTGCAGTAGGCTGGTTTCCACACACCCTCACACAACCATCTCTATCCTCCATCCAGAGACACAAGAAGAATTATCAAAGCTCAAGGACAATGCCAGCCAGGCAAAGGAGGGTGTAAAGCCAGTGGAAAGTGTTTCCTGGAGAGTTCATGGAATAGAGAGGCCTGGAGGGCCGCATCTGGCCCCCGCGGGGGCTTCAGGTTCTCCAACTGATAATATGAGAGAAATTCAATTCAGTTGGCAGGTAAACGCCAACGTACCAAATCCACATTTTCCAAAGCAATACCGGAACCAAAACACAGCCTTCCGTCAAAGACAGCGCTTCTCCAAATTTTGCAAGTGAGGTCTCTAGCTAAGTAATGTGTTCAAAAATGCAAATACTACAGTAAAGTCTGCATTCAAATGCATATATTAGTGAAAACAATATACAAACACCCATTATTTTGGGGGGAAATTTCTTTGCAAAACTGTGTATATTAGGCAAGATTGCATACACACAAGTGTATACATTAATGGGAGAAATCACATTAAAATGCTGGTGGGTTTTCATGAAGACTTCTCCAAATTAAAAAAAAAAAGAATCACCAACCAGTGTGGAAAAGTGGAGAACCGAAGAGAAATTCGCACTACAATACTGTTGAATTTTCATGAGGACTTTTTTCAGAATAAACAAAAAAAATAAAAACTTTGCAAACTGATGTGGAAACGTGGACAACTTAAGATTGGAAAAAATGGGAAACCGAGAAAAAAGGAAAGGGGCAGATTCACCCATCTCTCCCCTGACTGTTTTAAATTTGGAATGAAAGCCACTAGTTACTTTTGTTGCATTATCTGTGACTGCAAACAGTGGAGGCTGGTACATTAGGGTGAGCGGTGCACTTCCCCACCAACCTCAGTCCGCCCTCCGCTTGCCCTTTACTCTCACCTGCTTGCCTTACTTATAACTAAGCGAGGAGTGACTCTGCCCGCCCTTAGCTCTAGCTACTCCTGTCATTGGAGAAAATGACGCTGATTAGATGATATTAGAAGGCTCGGTCCCTGGAATTGTCCTGTTTGTCAGGACTATCTAGTCTACCAGCTGGTTCCAGCCCAAACTGTTGGTCTACCTGCCTTCCGCCCTACCAGTCACAATGAGCACCAGCCACTGCTAACTGCAATTCAGAGAATGTAAACCTTCTCTGTCTGCAAGCTCAGCTCCATTCTCTGCTGCCAAGGTTGCACAACCTGATTTTCTCAAAAAAGGAAGCTTCAGGTTCCACCCTCTTCCCCTCTAGTTTGGATTAGGTTAGGTTGCTCACAGGGCGAAGAGAGGGAAAGAAGACACTGTTTAATTAAGGAACTGTGAGGAGAGGAAAGAGCATCCGTTTTGTTATAAAGATCAATCGCTGGGCTGGAATTGACAAATCAAATTGCTTAGCAGACAAGAGCCCTCCGGCACCCTATTCTTCACAGCTAAGGAGGAAATGACACTGATTAGATTATATTGATCAGAGAAACAGCTCATTCCCAAGATGTATTATTTGTCACGATGACATAAAAGGCTCGACCAGTGGAATTGTCCTCTTTGTCAGGACTATACCAGCTGGCTCCAGCCCAAACTCTTTCCAAGTGGCAACTGTTGACAACACAAACTCTTGTCAGGCAAAGCAAAGACTACATTTGTGATTCAAGGAACGGCTTTGGATGCATGACTGCCATCAGGCCTAACTCAGTGGTAGGACACATCCTTGGGGAATAGGGGTAGCTCAGTAGGGTAAACCACCTGCTTTGCACGCAGAAGATCCCAGGCTCAATCCCCAGCATCTCCAGGCTATGCTGGAGAGCTGCTGCCCGACAGTATAGATAATAATGAGCCAGAGGAGCCAATGGTTTGATTCCATATAAGGCAGGTTCTTATATTGCAAAGCTTCCCCTAAGGATGGCTTGCTCACCGCAAACGATCTTTTCCGGGCCATATGCAGCCACAGGAAAGTGTCTAGTATGCTCCCAGGTATTGGTGAATTTTCATGAGATTTTTTTTAAAAAAATCCAGACTGGTGTGAAAATGTGGAGAACTGTACTTATGACTGGAAAAATAAGAAACTGAAATGGGCAGATTGGCCCATTCCTATTGTGTAATGCAACCCATTTAACTCTGTTTCATTAGAGAAGACGGTTTCTAATCAATAGATTGGAGGGGGGGAGGAATCTTGGCACCTTTTGAACTCATGTTGTAAAAATGTTTGCTGTACAAAACGTACAAGCAGCAATTCCCCATTATCCAGACCATGCCCAGTTACCCCTATCATGGCTGCCAACTCCATTTTGTCATGTCTTGCCATTGCGTCTCTCTTAAAGGCCAGAGTTAAGAAACTGGGAGTCATCCACTAAAATAATAATAATAGCACTGGTATACGTTTGCATCAGAAATATCAGAAATATCACACACACACACCCCTCAAGACTAAGTAATAAGGAAGAAAAGCTTTTCTTAAAAAATCAGAGGTTTAAACACAGTTATAGGTTTCTTTGGTATAGAACATTATCTCTGGAAGGTTGCCTGAAAGGGAATGTTACCCTCAGTGATATCAGCAAGGCTGGCCCTCTTGCCAGTGAATGCACAGAGCCAAGGGTTCTTGCTTTCTCCCTTCCTCCATGTCTGCATAGAGTCCTTGTATGTCAAACGTTAGTCCACCTAAACTCACAAGTTATCAACAGCAGTCGTCTAGTGTAGGTGGAGAATAGAGGAGACATCACTCAAGAACATAAGAACATAAGAAGAGCCTGCTGGATCAGGCCAGTGGCCCATCTAGTCCAGCATCCTGTTCTCACAGTGGCCAACCAGGTGCCTGGGGGAAGCCCGCAAGCAGGACCTGAGTGCAAGGACACTCTCCCCTCCTGAGGCTTCCGGCAACTGGTTTTCAGAAGCATGCTGCCTCTGACTAGGGTGGCAGAGCACAGCCATCATGGCTAGTAGCCATTGATAGCCCTGTCCTCCATGAATTTGCCTAATCTTCTTTTAAAGCCATCCAAGCTGGTGGCCATTACTGCATCTTGTGGGAGCAAATTCCATAGTTTAACTATGCGCTGAGTAAAGAAGTACTTCCTTTTGTCTGCCCTGAATCTTCCAACATTCAGCTTCTTTGAATGTCCACGAGTTCTAGTATTATGAGAGAGGGAGAAAAGCTTTTCTCTATCCACTTTCTCAATGCCACGCATAATTTTATACACTTCTATCATGTCTCCTCTGACCCGCCTTTTCTCTAAACTAAAAAGCCCCAAATGCTGCAACCTTTCCTCATAAGGGAGTCGCTCCATCCCCTTGATCATTCCGGTTGCCCTCTTCTGAACCTTTTCCAACTCTATAATATCCTTTTTGAGATTCTTGAGTCTTGGGAGGTACCAGGAATTTTCTATTTGGGAGTCAGACTTCAGATAGCAGAACAATCTTTATAATATATACTATTTATTCATATCTTGCACACTACAATAAAATGCATTCTAGGTGGCCTTAACCATCATTGCAGAAACAGAAAAATAGAAATATATATATCAGCCCAAAATAAGTTGCTGGATATCCATTTAACATATAAAAGTATAAGACTCTGAAGGCACACCTTAATTAAAACAAGTTAGACTAGATGAAGGACTGAGTTAAACTCTAAGTCACATTACAGAGCCAAAGTTACAAAATACATGGAAATACATGTTATAATACATCACCCATCAGATGTCATGGATGGAATACATGGATGGTTCTCCTGCTTTATTCAACACACACACACACGCGTAAAACCTGGCATTTTATAACCTTTCTTATCAAAGAGAAGACTTGTTCCCATGGCCTTATCAATTATGTTGTGTACTAGTGACCTTTCTGCTTTCTCCTAGAGACAGTGAGAATGCTCAGTGTAAACTACTAGTTGAATGTGGTGGTTTTAACCATACCATATAAGGAACTTCCTCTTAAAAATACCGGTTTGAATACTGGCTGACTGCCCAGACCTCTTATCTCTATGTGCTTTCATAGGAAAATTACAGCTTTACTCATGAGACACAGGAAAAGGGGGGGCAGTTTTAAACTACTTTTCTTGCTATTTGGCTCTTACAAATGAAGCTATTTCAGCAGATCTAAAGCATATTCTAAGAAATATAAGCAAATGTAAATATTTCAGCATAATTTATGCATATTTTAAGCCATTCTCTGGGCTAGCTCATTACAAGAGTTCCTCGCCCCTGGTGGCTCTGTTGGTGGTTTCCCATGAATTTTCCTGTTTTAAAAGACTACACACCCATACACTTTTGCAAAAAAAAATTCCCCACTCTCCATCTGTGAATAGTGGGGCAGCTCTAATTGAGAAGCCTATAGGTTACTTTCCAAAGTCATTGGGAGGTACACAGGCTAAGAAGCTTGTCTCCTTTCCTGCCCGCTCCAGAGAGGTGGATGATTCTGGGTTGTGGTTGATTGCTGGCCACCTCACTCATTCTTCCTTTGGCCACAGAGGCTGACCTGACATATGACCAGTTTAATCTTTGCTATCACAGAGTGCCAGAACCTCTCTACTTTAGGAATGATGAGAGAAAGAAGGATAGGGTAGATAAGATAGATGGCAGTAGAGGTAAAAATCATAGAGATAGAGAGGTTGTGATGTTCAGTAACTGTATGAGCCTTCCCCTTCCTGATGCCCTGCAGTCATTTTTGGACCACAGTTTGGATCAGCCCCCAGCCAACATGGCCAAGACTCAGGGATTTTGGATATTTCAGTCCAGCAACATCTGGAAGGCACCAGCTTGGGGAAGGCTGATTAATGCCCTAAATGCTGGTTTTGCAATAATGTTATTTATATATTTATTGACAGAATCGTGGAATCGTAGAGTTGGAAGGGGCCTGTAAGTGTCAGGCTTAGGTGGGCAACACAGCCATTTCCAGACAGGACAGTAGGAGTTAAGGGAAGAGTGAAGCCGTTAATTAACAGCACTTGGCAGAAACGCCCAAGGTCAGGCTGCAGCTGTAACGGATAAGAGAAGCAGCAACAAAAAGGCTTCAATGAGCACACAGAGGTGTGGGGGTAATAGGAAAGCATTATAGAGTTGGTTGGTGAGCAAGAGACGGAGCACGGTGTGAAACCAGTAAAGTTTTGTTTTCTTAAAGACGTGGCTGATGGTCTATTATTTCGGTCGGCGACTGGCACTGATAAGCAAGCTAAAACGCTACTGGACTCTACTGGTTATACTGGTAAATTGGTGCTGCAGTCTACAAGGGTTATGGGCCCAGTTCCAAACCAGTAACACCCAGTTAAAACCAGTGAGCAAGCTTGTGCTACGCCGGACAACCGAAGGAAGCTGAGCTGGTAAGCTGTGGGAGAGCGGCAAAACAGAGATAGAGAACCGTGTTGCCTGGAAACCAAAGTGATAAGAGGTCTGCAAGAATGACTGGAGTAACTTTGGCTGGCATTCCACTGGAACGTCTCTCTGAACGAAATTACTCATGCTGGCGGCTGCGGATGCAAGCCTATCTCAACAGAGAAGATTTATGGAAAGTAATTGACCAACAACCCCCCTCCGTTCCACCACCTGCTGAATGGCTACGCTTGGATGAAAGAGCAAAGTCATTAATTATCTTGGCTGTTGGAGACTCGCAACTACTGCTTCTAAGAGGTAAAGAAACTGCTAAAGAAATGTGGACTGCTTTAAGAGCATATTATGTTCAAGAAACAGCTAGCAGTAGAATAAGTCTTGTGAGAAAACTATACAGAATGCAGCTAACTGACGAAGTAACTATGTCAGAACACTTAATGAACATTACAAGCCTGTTTGTAGAATTACAAGAAAGGGGAGTGGAACACTCTGAAACGCAGCAGATCTATATCACTCTTTCAACACTTAATGACTCTTGGAATCCTGTTATCAGCGCACTTGAAGCGATGCCCGATTCTGGACTTTCGTTTCGATGTGTTGCAGACAAACTAAAGCAAGAGTGGGAGAGAAGAAAAGAAACAAAACAAAGGCAAGAGGGACGGAACGAAAGGAGTGAAAGAAAAGAAAAGACTGAGATAAAGGCTTTTGGGACTAAAGCTTGTTACAACTGCGGCTCCTTGCATCATTTAAGGCGGGACTGTGACTTACTGAGAAGGAGGAGGGACGGAAGAAAACCCTCACACGTGCAGTTGGTGAGTGCAAAGACAAAGAATGAAAAAGACTTTGTTAACAGAGGCAATAGTTTGTGGGTCCTGGACTCAGGTTCCACCCATTCACTGATAAAAGATAAAAGTCTATTTAAAACAATGGTGCCAGCTAATGAAGACGTGAGTTTGGCTGATGTCACTAAACAACAGGTGATGGGTAAGGGTACTGTACAGTTATGTGCTTTACAAACAATAATGACAAATGTTTTATTTGTGCCTAATTTAACTAACAACATTCTGTCAGTTTCAAAACTATTGCAAATGAATTATAGTGTGTTATTTAGTAACAAGAAATGTGAAATAATGAAAAGGGGAAAGGTGTGCCTAAAAGGATATTGTAAGGAAGGCATGTTCTATGTAAATGTAAACCCTGCAGTACAAGCCTCACTAGTAACGCATAAGAAAACACATGATAGATGTATCCATGAATGGCACCGAAGGCTGGGGCATGTAAATTATGAGACTGTGAAAAAGGCAGAGCAATTCAGTGCTGATGTACAACTAAAAGACTGCAAGCAATACATGCAGTGTGAAGTATGTCAGCAGACAAAGGCCACTGTAGCTCCAATTAACAAAGTAGCTGAAAGAAATACAGATAAGCCTTATCAGACAATACATGTTGATTTAGCGGGACCATTTCCCAAAACAAAAGGTGGTGCTAAATATTTTCTCGTGATTGTTGACGATTTTTCAAGATTTTGTCATGTAAAGTTATTGAAAACAAAAGATGAGGCTGCAGAGCAATTAAAACATTTTCTAAACAGAGTAGAAGTGCAGCATGGTACACAGGTGCAACACATTAGATCTGACCAGGACGGGGAGTTCACAGGAAAGTCCCTGGAAGAATATTTGGAAATGAAAGGAATAAACCTTGCTGTAAATGTGAATCAGAATGGGACAGCTGAAAACAAAACATTGCGGGATGCAATGAGAGCAATGTTAAAGGATTCAGGCCTTGATCAATCTTTCTGGGGAGAAAGTTTAATGTATGCTACATATATTCAAAATAGAGTACTGCATAGAACTATTGCCATGTCACCATATGAAATGTTGTATAAAAGAAAGCCCAGATTGCAACACATACTGAGATTTGGTTCCCCATGCTGGGTGCATGTTCCCAAGGGAAAGAGAAAGGGAAAATTGGCTCCCAGAGCGAAAAAGGGATATGTGTTGGGGTTTCAACATGTGAATTACCGCGTGTGGGTTCCACAGGATGGTAGTGTAACACTCAGCAGGAGTGTTAGAACACAAGAACAAGACTCAGAGAATCACAAAACATATGTAAATCTAGATTGCAGTGACACAAATGGCATAAATGCAACAGAGCCTGCTCAACAAATAAAACAGGAAAGGGAAGAAACAAAACAGGAGATAGAGACAAGCAGCTCTGCTTCCAGTAGCAGCGCATCAAACACAGATACAGAAACAGAACAGGAACAAGAAACAGAAATACTGAGGAGGTCAACACGACAAAACAAAGGGAAACCGCCAGAACGTTTCCAAGTATCAGCCATACAGGGTGAGACAAACAATGAGGAAAACAAACAGTGCAAAGTAATAACAGACAGTGATACCCTGTTCATAAATAGCATAAGAGAACAAATGGCAAAGTATGCTCAAGAAGGTGACAGTGACTGTGCATATATGTGTTAAATGTGTTCATACTCAAAGAATGTAGACAATTGCTTAACATGCCTAAAGACTGTACAAATGTAAAAATGTAAAGCAATGTAACTTTGTAAATGAAAAATGTATACATGTACACGCAATGGATTGTAACTCACGATGTCTGTCTGGAAGGTGGGGGCTGTCAGGCTTAGGTGGGCAACACAGCCATTTCCAGACAGGACAGTAGGAGTTAAGGGAAGAGTGAAGCCGTTAATTAACAGCACTTGGCAGAAACGCCCAAGGTCAGGCTGCAGCTGTAACGGATAAGAGAAGCAGCAACAAAAAGGCTTCAATGAGCACACAGAGGTGTGGGGGGTAATAGGAAAGCGTTATAGAGTTGGTTGGTGAGCAAGAGACGGAGCACGGTGTGAAACCAGTAAAGTTTTGTTTTCTTAAAGACAGGCCATCTAGTCCAACCCCCTGCTCAATGCAGGAACTCAAATTAAAGCATCCCTGACAGGTGGCTGTCCAGCTGCCTCTTGAATGCCTCCAGTGTGAGAGAGCCCACCACCTCCCCAGATAATTGGTTGCATTGTCGTACCACTCAAATGGTTAGGAAGTTTTTCCTGATGTCCAGTCGAAATCTGGCTTCCTGTAACTTGAGCCCATTATTCCATGTCCTGCACTCTGGGGGTATCAAGAAGAGAGCCTGGCCCTCCTCTGTGTGGCAACCTTTCAAGTACTTAAACAGTGCTACATATCTCCCCTCAGTCTTCTCTTCTCAAGCCTCAACATGCCCAGTTCGTTCAGTCTCTCCTCGTGGGGTTTTGTTTCCAGTCGCCTGAACATCCTTCTTATCCTCCTCCAAACTTGTTCCATTATTGCATTCACCTTTCCTCAAGGATCTCAAGGTGACACACATGGTTCTCCCCATCCTTTCTTCATTTTATCCTCATAACAACGCTGTGAGGTAGGTTACACTAAGAGACTGTGACTTGGCCCAGGGTCACCCAATGAGCTTCAAGGCTGAGGGGGATTTGAACTTGGGTCTCCCAGGTTCTAGTCCAACACTGTAACCCAAGGATAGCCAACAGAGTGCCCACTCTGGATGTTGTTGAACTACAACTCCCATAAACCCCAGTCAGCATGGCCAATAGTTACAGATGATGGGAACAACTTTTGGGAGGACAGCACATTGGCTATCTCTGCTCTAATTGCTACACAACACTGCTCTTCTTGTTTTTCTATCACCACCACCACCATCATCATTTGAAAAATATTCATCTTGCAGTTTCTCCCCAATCTCTGCTGTCGCACCCAACATCTTCAGCCCATAAAAACAGCTCTGGACAGCACATAATTCCATGGAAAGAGACACAATGAACAGCAATGGCAATATGAACATTCATAATCTCAATAGCCTTAGCTGAATTAATGCTAAATGAACAGTTAATGCACATTCCGTGGAGTATCCCGAGGGCACCAGAGGAATCAGGAATGCAAATGCTGGCAATTTAGATAACTTCCCGCTGCAAACCACCCCCGCCCCGCCCGGATGCCTGCAATTTTGTTTAAAAGTTGATTTAGCACTCGCAAAAGCAGCCAGATGGCAGCCTCGAAGTTGCGCTCATAAATACAGCAGAGCGGAGGCAAAAAATACCCTTGCATATTGCCTCTCAAGAGAGGGAGAGAGAAAGAGAGGTCAAAGGCAACAGCTCTGGTTGTGGATTGTTTGTCTGCTGTCATCTTGAAGAGCTCTAGCAATCGATGGGGGAAGAGGCTGGGGTTGAGCTGGGCAAGGCCATATTGAAGGAGTCAGCAACCTCAGGCCAGGGGGCCAAATGCAACCCTCCAGGCTTCTCAATCTGACCCTTGGGACACTCTCCAGGCCACACCTGTTCCTCAGCCACACCCCCATATCCACAGGCCACGCCCCTTGCCTGCCCTATTTTGCACCCTCCTTGAGTGTTTTTGCCTATCGGGAATGTGCCGTTGACAATGCATCTTGCTCGCCCAGATGGAGAATTGAGAGAAGTGTGTGTGAAAAGCCAGCCAACTGTACAAAGGGAAAATTTCCATGTGTGGCTCCACCCACTGTTGCCTCTAGCCCAGGTGTGGGGAACCTGTGACCGCCCAGATGTCGCTGAACAGCAACTCCCATCACCCCTGGCCATTAGCCATGCTTGCAGGGGCTGATGGGAGTTGTAGTTCGGCAACATCTGTGGAAGGGGGCAAAGGTTTCCCTGGGCTAGATGCAAAAGTGGATGGAGCCACACGTTTTTCATTTCCCTCTCCCCAACACACAGTAAGCATTATGACTCGGTCTTCACTGAGCTGTTTTGGAGTTTTCCCCCCACCCCCAATAAAAAAAAAATACTTCGGGAAAATCTCAGGTTTGCCCTTGTAGGGATGGCTATTGGGATGGACAAATCTGTTTCTTTTCATTTTGGGTTCTCTCTCTCATTTTTCCATCTTTAAATTCAGTTCATCCCAATTCTGCCTCAGTTTGTGACGTATTTATTTTTAAGTGCAGTATTTGTTTTTGTTTGATTTGAAACCAGTGTGGTGTAGCAGTCAGAGTGTTGGACTGGGACCAAGGAGACCCAGGTTCAAATCCCTGCTCAGCCATGTACCTCACTGGACCAGTTGCCATCTCTTGACCTAACTTACCTCACAGGGTTGGTGTGAAGATAAAAAGGAGAGGGAGGAGAACCATGTTTATACACCCCCTTGAGCTCTTTGGAGGAAAGGTGGGATATAAATAAAACACATAAAAGATAAAGATAAATATTTGTATGCATGTTCAGACCTTTTATCCAAATATATGTATTTTTGTACATTATTCTCACCAACGCACACATCTTTTTTTCTTCCCCCTAACGGATGCATTTTTTTGGTTGGAGAACGACATTGCAAAATTGCTAAAGTGTGATTTTCAAACGATAGGTGTGTTTGAGCTTGTGCATTAGTCCAGGCAGGGCACATTTGGTAGGTTCACTAAAATGTGAGCCAAACCACTTTTGCCTTCCCACCTGCAAAGCAGATTCAGAAGGCGCAAATACTGGCATAGAGGTTATATTTATTCATGCAGCAGCTTGGAGGAACTGCAGATCAAATTAACCGGGTTTAAATGCACGGGCAGGGGAGGAATTTAGCTCATTCTAGTAGGGAAGCATCCCCCCCCCAAAAAAACCACACCATTTCCAAAGCCAAATGAATTCATCCCAACAGTGTGAAGTGGATGAAAAAGGAAGGCTGCAAAGGCCAATTGAGGAATCCCACACAAAAAAATCCTATTTAGCCCTTCAACAGGCAAGTAGCAATGCCAATGCTGCATATGGGGAGGGGGGCAGGAGGGAGCCACAAAGATGCAAGAAGCAAGGCTCAGGGGTGGAGCCAGCTTATGTCACATGATCCTACCCCTCCCCGTTGGCCATTCTGCCAGCTCATGGTCCTCTCCTCATCCCCCTCCCTTTTGGAGACAGCCTTCCGAGTCTGCTTTGCCGTTCAAGCATGGGAACGGCATTCCCCATCCCTCGCCCCACCCTTCTTAAGACTGCCTTCTTGGACATGGGGTGGTGCCATGTTGGCTGCAGACCATATGGTGCTCGCAACCTGAACATTAGAAATGGAAATAAGGATGGCGATACGAAACTTCTATGATCAGAGGCTTCCTTAAAAGGCAGTAAAAGTGGGACGAAAATGGGATGGCGATTTACCGGTGAGATTCACAACAGACAAAACAGAGGGTCATCTCTAATGTAGTGCTAAGTTAGAGGCCTACTCGTTCTGCAGGCGAAATGTTTCGAGCCAGAGGGACATGGTTGCACCAGAGGATGCGTAAGCAGGTTGCTGGTAGCTTTGTTGCGCAATGGATTGCACTGTCTGTTGCTCAATGAGCTTTGCTTGTGCAACTGTTGCATGGGTTCCTCTGCTGCACAACATTAAAATTCACATAAGGGAGCGACTCCCTTATGAGGAAAGGTTGCAGCATTTGGGGCTTTTTAGTTTAGAGAAAAGGCGGGTCAGAGGAGACATGATAGAAGTGTATAAAATTATGCATGTCATTGAGAAAGTGGATAGAGAAAAGTTCTTCTCCCTCTCTCATAATACTAGAACTCATGGACATTCAAAGAAGCTGAATGTTGGAAGATTCAGGACAGACAAAAGGAAGGACTTCTTTACTCAGCGCATAGTTAAACTATGGAATTTGCTCCCACAAGATGCAGTAATGGCCACCAGCTTGGATGGCTTTAAAAGAAGATTAGGCAAATTCATGGAGGACAGGGCTATCAATGGCTACTAGCCATGATGGCTGTGCTCTGCCACCCTAGTCAGAGGCAGCGTGCTTCTGAAAACCAGTTGCCGGAAGCCTCAGGAGGGGAGAGTGTTCTTGCACTCAGGTCCTGCTTGCGGGCTTCCCCCAGGCACCTGGTTGGCCACTGTGAGAACAGGATGCTGGACTAGATGGGTCACTGGCCTGATCCAGCAGGCTCTTGTTATGTTCTTATGTTCACATCCACTAGCACAGTAGCCCTTGCACGAGTGGACAGAGAACGCTGGGTATAGCCCAGAGTCCTCCTTCACACAGCGCAAGGTTAAACTGTGGAATTTGCTCCCACAGGAGGCAGTGATGGCCACCAGCTTGGATGGCTTGCGAAGAAGATTAGCCAATTTCATGGAGGATAAGGCTACCAGGGGCTACGAGCCACAAAGACTAGGTTCTGCCTCCACTGTAAGAGGCAGTATGCCTCTGGATCCAATTATTAAGATTAACAAGTGGGGAGAACTCTGCTGGACTCTAGTCCTGCTTGTGGGCTTCCCATGGGCATCTGGTTGGCCTCTCCAAGAATAGGATGCTGGACTAGATGGGCCTTCAACCTGATCCAGCAAGGCCATTATGCTCTTATAGAGAAGGACCAGAAAACAGGGACTGAGCCTGGGAACAGGGATGGTGGAAACCAGGCTGCTGGAGAAGAATCTTACACCTTGAGCCTGCAAAACGTCAGTGGCTGCAGTCACTTTGAGGCCACCATGGAAAATAGCAGGGGAGAGAATCTGCCCACTCAGTAGTCCAGGGGAATGCTTAGCTCTCAGCTAAGCATCCCATTCTTTTATGGCTGTCAGGAAATAAGCAATCAAGGCAACTGGCTTCCAGCTACCCAAATCCAAAAGACCGTTTCACCAAAAACTTCCAACCTGTTTTTCTGCAATCTAACGCCGAGGAGGGGCTTTATATCATTACTAAGAATCTCAGTGTTTTGCTGGCTGTGCAAGATATGAATTCCCAACCCTACTGCACCGTCGCTGCTGCTTCTCTCATTTCAGGTTGTTAACTTGCATTAACTTCAGCGCGACACATTGAACGCAAACATTAAATGCTGGCATCTCGGGAGGATTTGTTTAGAGGAGGCCCTCTTGCAGTGCTTTCCTGGCAGGCAATTAACAAGAACCTGATGCTCTTTAATGATAATTAAGATCACCTCACCAGATCAGACCATCATGTCTAGCAATCTGCTGCCAATAGTGGCCAACCAGATGTGCCTGGGAAGCGCACAAGGAAAACATGGGGGCAAAGTGACAGCCCCTTGCTCCATTTACCAGCAGGGAGTCAGAGGTAGGCTGCCTCTAAAGCTGGAGCTCCCACTGAAGTACCAAAGCCAATGGGAGACAGGTCCTCCGTGAACATGTCTTAGACAGTGTGGTGTAATGGTTAGAGCAGGGGTAGGGAAACTCAGGCCCTGGGACCAAATGTGGCTTCCCAGGTCTCTCTAGCTGGCCCCTGGGACTCTTCCTAGGCTAGGTCCATCACCAGCTTTCTTGAGTGCTTTTACAGGGCTGGAATGTGTCCTTGAATGCTAATAGTGCCTCTTGCCTGCCACGTTGGAGAGAGACAGAGAGAGAGAGAGAAGAAACCTCTTGATTTCATGTGGCCTACTGTACATGCTAAAGTCACATCTGCTGCTCCACCCATTTTTGCCTCTGCCCCCCCGCCTACTACTGGCCCATAGCCCCAGGATGGCTACCCACGAAGGAATGCGACCCCCAGGCTGAGAAATGTGCCCCACGCCTGGGTAAGAGTGTCTGGCTAGGACTGTAATGACCTCGGTTCAGATCCCCATTCAGCCCTGAAATGCACATGGGCCAGTCTGTGTCTTTTAGCCTAACCTACCGCATAAGGTTGTTGTAAGAATAAAGGGGAGGAGGGAGGAGAGAGCAGCATGAATGATACCTTTTGCTCCTTGGAGAAAAGGCAGGGCAGGATATACAGTAACTAAAGAAAGCTTTATTAAAACTATTATGCTGTACACCGCCCTGGGAGCTTATTGCTATAGGGCGGTCTAAAAATGTAATAAAATAAATAAATAAAATAAATAAATAAAGCCCTTTTTGACATCACCTTACCCATCAGCGCCATAACCTAGGAACTGAAAAGCCAACTGCGATGGTGCCTTTCTAATATTTATCAGGAGACAATGGGTGTCACAGCACCAAAGAGTAGGTGCCACAACTCTAATTGTGTGGAACAGATCTCCTGATAAGAATATATCTGCAAGAGGCCCTCACCTGCAGAGTGGAGCGATCAACTGGGTATATTGGGGTGAGATGGTCTTCCAGATATCCTGGTCCAAAGCTGCATAGGGCTTTATGCATCAAAACCAGCACCTTGAACTTAGCCTGGCAGCTAATTGGCAGCCTTATAGTCCTTCCTGCCTAAGAGGGTACGATGGCCAAATAGAGTAGAAGGACCATCGCTCAATCGTAGAGCATCCACTTTCCATGCAGAAGATCCCAGGTTCAATCTCCAGCATCTCCAGGTAGGGTTGGGAAGGCCTTTGACTGAAACCCTGGAGAGTCGCTTCCAGTCAGTGTGGACAATACTGAGCTAGACGCACCAATGTTTTGACGCAGCATAAGGCAGCTTCCTGTGTTCCCAAGATGGCATGGATGGTTTGCAGCACCTGTTTCAGGGCCAATAGCCAGAGGATGATGCCTCCTCTCCATACGGCCAGTGGCAAGCTAGCAGTATAGCCTGTGTTGTCACATGTGGTGCCGTAACTCATCCTAAGACAGTGTCAGATATAACTGAAGCCCCTCGCAGATCAAATGGAGCCACTGTCTGAGGCTCAAAGTATAAGAGCTGCTCTTGCCCCAGATTACATTTAAGGCTTATTTCAAACTCTTCAAAGCTACAAATCCAGCATGTGTGTGTTTGAAGCCACCCTAAAAATGACATCCTACTTAAGACAACCTGAATGTGCCAAGCAAAGAATACATTGAAGTACCAGAGATTTGGCTTTCTGGTTTTTATTTCCCACAATGCCAGTACGAAGGAACTTGGCTTAGGGAAGATGGGAGGGGATGAGATTGTGAGTAAAACGGAAGTGAGAAATGTTAATCTTTGGTCAATATTGAAAAGACTGCAAAATGATAATGATGATAAATCAATAGATAAATGGAGGGAACCTCCATCTTCAGGGGCAGTATACCACTGAATGGTGATGCTGTGGACAAAGAACAGTTGGCAGTTATTGCCTTCATATTCCATTTGGGACGTTCCAGGAGCAAAGCAAGAGGAAA
Source organism: Rhineura floridana (assembly GCF_030035675.1). NCBI lineage: Eukaryota > Metazoa > Chordata > Lepidosauria > Squamata > Rhineuridae > Rhineura > Rhineura floridana. The sequence continues at coordinate 22,351,754 of NC_084496.1, forward strand.
CATGGCTTCCCAAACAGGCTTTGATACTCTATAAAATAAAAATAACTTTATAAAATAAAATAGAATATTGGGTTGCATCCAACTAACTTTTACTCAGAGTAGATCCACTGAAATTAATAGACCTAAGTTAGACATGCCCATATGCTTCAGTGGGTCTAGTAGGACTAACATTGGAGATAACTAGGGATGGGAGAGAAATTTGATTCAGTTTGCATTGCAAGCGGAATCTATCAACTTTGCACTTTCCAAAATAACGAACCAAAATATAGCCATCCTTCAAAATTCACATTTATTAAAATTTTGCAATGCAGTTCTCCAGCCAAACAATGGTTATAAAAAACTCATAGATTAGGGGAAACTGTGCATTACAATGAATAGTTTAGTGAAAAGAACATACAAAAATGCATTATATTAGGAGAAACTGCTTTCAAAATGTGTACAAAAACTGTCTACAAAACTGTCTACAAAAATGTGTTTATTAGGGGAAATGTGCACTAAAATGGTGAAAGATTTTCATGGGGATCTTTTTAAAAAGGAAAAACACAAATTGCTGCAGAAATATGGAGAGCTGAATTTAAGATCTGAAAAATGAGAAACACAGAGAACTGAAATTAACAGAACTTTTCCTCCCTAGACACAACACAAGCCACTGACTTTTACAGACCTTCCTTAAACCCCCCTCCTCTACCCCCTCCTCCCCCAAAAAGCAGGATTGTGAATGCTCATATTTTTAAAGGCATCAGGTACTGCTCAGAATACAGTATATCAGAGAACACATTTTTCTGTGCTATAATTTATGCAAAGAGAACAGGGGAGGGAGGCGGGAAAGGCGAGCAATTTGATGCAATTACATAACACTTTTCATCTGGGGATCAGAATGTGCACAGCAAATATGCCTAAATTAATTATGCCATCTGAGGCCCCTTGAGGAAAGCAATCACAAAATGTTACCGCTCAGAAAGTAAAAGTGAGCAGTTTGTCCCTTGCCCTGACACACACACACATATGTGTATCACCACTTTAAACAGTTATGGCTTCCCCCAAAGAATCCTGGGAATTGTAGTTTCTTAAGGGTGCTGACAGTTGTTAGGAGACCCCCTATTCCCGCCATACAGCTACAATTCCCAGAGTGGTTTAACAATCAGTCTCTCTTCCCAGGGAATTCTGGGAATTGTAGCTCTGTTAGGGGAATAAGGGGTCTCCTAACAACTGAATGGAGAGTGCAGGTAAATCTCAGAAGCCTGCAGAGTGACCAAATAAGATTTCTCATAATCTCACAGACCTTTTGCCCCTCTCTATGAGAAGCAGAAAAAAATATGGAAATCAGCACCCCTGGGAAATCTGCATCATTTTTACAATCCTTTTTCTTTGCAGAAAGAGTTTGGCTGCAATCCTATGCACACTTAACCTGGGACTTCTGAACAGACATCTCTGTAGGACAGTGGTGTGTGTTAAATTGCTTGGCCCTGATCCAGCAAAAATTACTCATGAGGAAGCTCAATTGAAACCAATAGAACAAGCTTGTCTTAACTCATTTAACTCCCACTGTTTTATGCCACAGACAACACTGTGGCGATAAAATTTAAATGCAACTTAATGTATCACATCATGATGGAATTGGAAAGATCAAGTGATAAAAGACTCTAATAAAAAGACCAGAATTATGAAGGCAGAAAGAAATGCCAGCTTACAAACAGTAACCCAGCTGGTAGGGCTGTGCTCCATATTCAGCCAAGGACCGAGCTGAATCGGGCCTCTTTGGAGACTTTGGGGCATTGGTTGAGTCGGGTTGAGACAGTCCCAGATCGCTGTGGGTTAGGTACGGCAGCCCAGAGTGATCTAGACCTATCAGGTGGTTGGGCATAGGGCAAAAAAAAAAAGAGGCAGGCATGTGCAGGAAAGAAGAGATAAACCAAGAAAAGGAAGCACCTCTTTGTAAGAGAAGATTGATACCCTTTTTGCGCCAGCCAGGCCTCCTTAAGCCACACACACCAAATCCTCTTAGCGAGTGGCTTTTCTGAATGCAGGGAAGCCCCTTGCAAAGTAGCAGCACCCCACAGTAGGAATCCTCACGCTTATCAGCTGATAAGAGGGAGGATTCATTCTCTGCGGTTGCCCCCACCTGCGCTCAGTTGCGGAGGGGGGGAGAAAGAGGCATAGCATCTCCTCCTTCCCCAACCATTTTTTTTTTTAAGAAACCTTAGTCCCACCTGCCAAATAATTTCAGCGATGGATCTGGGGCAGGATGAGTAGTCCCATCTTGAGGACAGGATGGATTGGCCCTCCTCAGAGCCCACAGATCGGGACCACAGGGCGGATAGGGAGGGCTGTGCACAGCCCTCCAGCCGGTAACATCCGAGCTCAGCTTCTGAATCCCAGAGCTCGGAAAAGTTACTTTTTTGAACCACAACTCCCATCAGCACAATCCAGTGGCCATGCTGGCTGGGGCTGATGGGAGTTGTCGTTCAGAACAGTAAGTTTTCCAAGCTCTGCTGAATCCTCACCGATCGCAACCAAAAGTTGAAAGAGGGGCTTGCATGATGCCTCTCTGCAAAATTACAGAATGCAGACGTTGCCCTTTTCCTGTCACAATGGTGTCCGAAAGATTCAGAGTGGTAATGTTTCTCTAATGCATGATCAGAAATATTGATCAGTTCCCAGGATTTTTGGGGGGTGGGGAAAAGACATGACTCTTTCAAGCATTACAAGGGCCCATCTGCGCTGTACGTTTGCATACATTGTATACACGGCTTGGGACCACAATACCTGATGGAACACCTCTCCTGCCATGAACCCACCCGTACACTACGCTCAACATCAAAGGTTGGGTGCCTACTCCGAGGGAAGCTCAGAGGATGGCAACAAGGGAGGGCCTTCTCAGTGGTGGCCCCCAAATTATGGCATGATCTCCCTGATGAGGTGCACCTGGCACCAACACCGTTGTCTTTTCAGCGCCAGGTCAAGACTTTCCTCTTCTCCCAGGCAATTTTAACAGCATTCGAATTGCACGTTTTTAACTTGCCTATCTGTTTTTATGGGTTTTAATTTGGTATGATTTAAATTTGCAGACTTGTTTTTAATGTTTTTGTTGTAAACTGCCCAGAGAGCTTCGGCTATGAGGCAGTATATCAATGCAATAAATACATAAATAAATAATATCTAAAGCAGTATCACACCACTTTAAACAGCCGTGACTTCGCCCAAAGAATCCAGGGAACGGTAGCTTCTTAAGGGTGCAGAGAGTTGTTAGGAGACCCTATTCCCCTATAATTCCCAGCGCTGCAATTCCCAGAGTGGTTTAACAATCTAGCCCTCTTTCCAGGCAACTCTGGATTCTTTGGGAGAAGCCATGATGGTTAAAGTGGTATGATACTGCTTTAAATGGATAGTGCAGACGGGGCCTGGTTTGGTAGTTTACATTTAGATTAGGCTCGCTTGCTGGAGTCTACATTGCTGGGGCTCACCACACAAAGGAACAGCTGCCTGGATCCCTCTATAGAAGCAAAATGGCCACAATTGCAGCTGGCCCTCACCTTCCCGGCTAAGTTCTCTTGCTTCCCAAAAGTCACTGGCTTCAGAAAGCAGGGCTTGTAATTCCCTGGCACTTTCATCTGTCGCCTATAATAAGTGCTAAAGAGCTTACCAAGCAGCACTGGGCTAATTAACATCAAATCAGCCCTAATTGGAAGCGATTCAGCGGGCCGTAGCTTGTAGAAGTCTCTCCAGGTTTCACTCTCAAGGAAGGGCGACGCTGACATAGCAGGAAGAACTGCTCTCCAAGATACAGAAAAGGGGAAAGTATTCTGGATGGTAGTCACAGACTGCTCTAAAACAACTAGTAAGCATTGCAGGCTACAATTAGGGATGTTAATTTTGTTTTCTCTCTGTTTCTAATTTTTCTCATTCTTAAATTCAGTTCACATTTCTACATCGGTCTATGATTTTTTTAAGAAGTCCTCCTGAAAAGGCATCTTTTTAGTGGAAATTTCTCCCAAGATAGAGATGTTTATATGCATTTGGGCCTAATATACTCATTTTTGCAAAGCAATCTTCCCTGATATAATGCATTTTTGTAGGCTGTTTTCACTCATCTATGCATTTTTATGCACACTCCATGCATTTTCGTACACACTGTTTGACAGGAGAGCTGCCTCGCAAAATTTGTAGTGCAAATTTCGACTGATGGTGATGTTTCGTTTCATGCATTGTTCTGGAAAGTCTGAACTAGGTAGGTTTGCCTTTAAATGTGAGCCAATTTGAATTTCTTCCCCATTTTTAGCTGCAATCTGCTACATGCTTTTCCTGTTGATGGATCCATTTGCATTCCCCCTGCTCACCCCCACAAGCAATTCAGCAGGGTAGAAAATAAAAAAAATGGATGACTGAAGCAAATATTAAATGGTGCAGAGAAGGGCAATCAACATTTTTTTTCTTAATAATGTTAGGAGGGGGAGGGGGGGAGAGGGGGAGAGGGGGAGGGAGGAGGGGGAGGGGGGAGAGGGGGAGGGAGGAGGGGGAGGGGGGAGAGGGCGAGAGGGGGAGGGAGGAGGGGGAGGGGGAGGGGGAGAGAGAAAATATATTGTATCCATGGGAGGAGAAGGAAAGAGAGTGCAACACCTGTTCATGCCTCATACATTTGTATCCCTGCTACCTGCATGGAAGCTTGCTCTTTTTTGAGGCGGAATCGGACACAGCAGCGGTGCCAAAAGGGAAGCCAAATCAGGTCAGCTCACATTCTGGACTCCGCTGTTTGATTTCTAAATGGGCTGGAGCTCCTGGTTTCCAGATCTGAGGCATTCCAGTCAGAGTATTCTCATTGTTTTTCGGGCTGAACTCAAGGCATTTACTTTGACATTTAAAGCCCTGAATGGCTTGGGACCCAAATATTGGATTCCTGCATTGAGCAGGGGGTTAGACTTGATGGCCTGATAGGCCCCTTGAACTCTACGATTCTGTGTCTCTTATTCTGTTTGTAAGAACGCCTCCTTCCATATCAACCTGCCTGTGCTTTATGATCAGCAGATAATGTTCTCCTGGTGGTCCCTGGACAGGATGAGGTATGTGGTGCAGGGGGCCCTGGAGAGGACCTTATCAGCGGTGGAACCTTGGTGTGGCAGTCCCTCCCTACCTGAAGTGTCTGGCTTTATTTCTCTACAGCTGGCTGGCCAGGACGCATCTTACTGGGCAGGCATTTGGATGAGGACAGCCCTGATTGCTGCGTCTATTGTTAAGCCTTTCTTTTCGTTGTGCTTTCAATGGATTGCGTCATTTTTATGGATTTTATTCCATTTGTTTTTTCTTGTAAAGCATCATGTGGCCGCCTGTGCAAAGGGTGATATATAAATTATCTATGTGCCAACTAAGTTTTACTCATTGTGGACCTATTGAAATTAATGGGCCTAAGTTACTTGGGTCCATTGATTTCAGTGGGTTTGCTCCGAGTAAGACTAACATTGGGGACAACCCTAGTAGTGTTAACCACAGCTTTCGTAACTGAATGAATGTGAAGGTGGAAGGCAGGCTAACTACTGGAAAACTAGGCCGGCCTGCTGGCAATCACGTTAATAAAGTGGATAAGGAAGAAACGGTTTGCCACTTCACCACAATGAGATTGAACTGCAAATCTGAAATTGCTGGCTTAAACATCCCCACTGCCATTAACTCAGTTAAGTGGCCCTTTACCTCTCTGCCTTCCCACCTATAATACAACAACCCTACCTTACTGTAAGGATCATAGCAAGATAGGACTGGATGCATCTATTAATTTCCATTTCTCTCGTGTGTGTTTTTCATTTTTCCAAGCTTAAGTGCAGTCTTCCACATTTCTGCATCAGTTTGCAATTTGTTTTTGTTTTTTTAAATCCTCATGAAAATTGACCAGTATTTTAATGCAAATTTCTCCTGATATGCACATTTCATATGCTATTTTTCCTTGCATACACATCTTTGCAATTTCTCCTAATATCAGGTATTTTTGCATATTATTTTCACTCACTGATACATTTTTATGCATGCTTTCCCCTAAGATACACATCTGGTTGGAGAACTCATAACAAAATTTGTAGACGTGCAACTTTTGAAGGCAACTTCTGTTTTGGTTATATTGTTTCAGGAACTACGGATTAGGGAGTTTCGTATTAATATACAAACCAATCCAAATTTCTCCCCCACCCTTATGGCAAGATAATACACATGAACTTCTTCAAACAACGGCAAGTGTTGTACAAGCTGATATTCTTAGGGTGGGGGGTTCTCCCTCTTTCATAACCCTGGAACTCAGCAGTGGTGGGGCGAGAAATGTCTTCCCATGAAACTGATTTGCAGGAGATTCATAACGGAGAAAGACTTCTTCACACATTATATTTAGATGACATTTGCAACAGGAGAGGAACATTGCCCCCATGCCTTGCTTTTGGGCTTCCCAGCAGGGCATCTTGCTGAGCATTGGGGAAGTTAAGATATCAAATGAAATGGACCTTTGGTCCAATCAGGCAGGGTGCTTTTTTTTTTTTTTAATTCTGAGGCAACTCAGCTAAGTGGAACCCCCATGGTTGGAGGTAGTCTATCTCCAAATCTCAGCCACTGGACAATCAACAAAGGAAAGGCTCTAGCCTTCCAGCCCTGCTTGTAGCCTTCCTAGAGGCATGTGTTTGGCCACTGTTGGAAATGGGATCCTGGACTAGGCAGACTTTTGGTCTGATCCTGCAGGGCTCTTCTGGTGTTGCTGTGACTTCCAGATAGACTTGAGTTGCTGGTATCTCTCCATCAAATGCTGCTTGGAAGCAGCAGCATACTGGCAAATTCAGAAGTGTAGGGTCGCTTCATAATAGTCACACCACACACACCATGTTCCCTCATCTCCCTTGCTGTCCCTGTCGCCTCGCGGGTACAGACTGGACTACAACAGACATCCCTATAAGTCAATCAGCATTAAAAGGGAGACTGTGTTTTAGCTACTGAAAAGAAAATCTTCTCACTGGATGATTCACTTCCTTGCACTCTGATTGGCTCCAATCAGCACAAAAGGATGAGGACTTTTCCCAGTGGCTAACACACTCCCTTTTCATGGTAATTGACTCATACATAGGGACATGGATGGGACCCTGCTCCCCAAAAAGTAATGGGTCTATGACCATCTTGCGACCCTGGATGACTGACCCCTGCTTGGAAGGTAAGGGGGAGATCGAAGCACTGAGAGATATAATCAGTGATCTCTCTTCCCCTCCTTCTATGCTGTCTCTTTGAAAACCTAGCTGGCTTCAAGTTCTGCAAAAACTCAATCAATAGTGGGCCAGTTTGTAAGTTTGGCCCAATTTGGATAGCCATCCAGTTCTACCTTGTCTGTTCCACTTTATCAGTCTGCCAGTACTGTAACTAAGGCTTAGGTCCAACCCCCCCCCCCCGGGAGCTATCTGAGATATTTGCTTGGCTTTAAATTGTTGCCTCCTTTCAGGTCATGGTGACGGGGAGGGGCAGGCAAGAAATGAAAATTAAATGAAAATTTGTGGCAGGCCAGAAATAATCTGAAAAACAATCTGAAAAAGTTAATTTGGGCTGTTAGAGCAATGCAAGCTCTTTCAGAATGCATGCAACATTCTTTGCTGCTCCATTTCTATCCGCCGCAATAATGTCACTTTGCAAAACTCTAGTAGCTTTCAGTGTTTGCATTATGTAGACAAATCTTTAAAAGCCTTATCTGAAGGGGGGGGGGAGACACGGGAGGGTGCAGGGGGAGAGACAATTTCCAGAATAGATGAAGTGAACATAAACTTAGAGTACCTAACAAAAACTAATGGCATATGCCCCCTTCTTTGATATTGCTTGGTACTAGGGTGTGGAAAGCCTGTTTTGATTTTACTGACCCTCTTGCCGGAATGTTTAAGATGCATTGTCTTATTCCACCCCTCTAAGTCAGGCAAGGGAGCTGTCCGGCACCTAGTGCTGAACAGGAGAAGAGCTGTCCAGAAGGGAGCTAGGTCAGGAGCTGGCCCATGTAGACTGTTGCATCAGCCATTTCCAGAGAGCAAAGGGGGAAACTTCCAAATACTCATGCTGGCTGCCCCACGCTAGCTGGGGCCCTGCAACTGACAGTTGTTCTGGCCATGGTTCCTCCTCCCAACTAAGACATGGGATGTCTTGCGTTGCACCACCAGAACTAAGGTTTGCTTTCCAGCTCACTCCTGCTGCTGTCCGTGGAGATCTGTTGGTGATTGTGGAGGTCCAGAATTGGAGGGGATGAGTCCAATTGCACCCCCTCATTCTGCAAGTTCTCTCAGAGTGTCCAGACGCTGGTTCATGATGTTGCCATGGGAGGGTCTTCCTCTGGTGAAGCAATCTAATGCAATTTCAACTCCAAGAGCTGTCAAGCCTTGACATGCATCTTTGCTTGGAGAGGGAGCACTGGGTAGGTCTGATATATGCAGGATCAAATCACTGACATGTCAGGTCCTTCCCAAGGCCCTTCTCTGGGAATAGGTGGTTTTCATTGGTTAGTGCTTTATTCATGCTAGCCATGACAACAATATCCCTCCCCCCCATTCCCAAATGGAAATTGGTCCAAGGATAGGATACAAAATGAAATAGGCATTTCATTTCAACCCTTTGGATGTTGTTTGAGTCCAGCTCCCATCATCCTTGACCATTGACCATGGCTGATGGGAGCTGGTACCCAACAATATCTGGAGGTCACCCCATTGCCTGTCCCTGCTCTAGCATTTCTCAGCTCCACAGCCCTGTTAATCCACTCTAGCTCCTTCTGCTATGAAAGCCTGTCCTTAAAATCCTCATGAAATATACAGCAGCGTTCTAAACTGCCTTACACGCAAAGCAACGGATATTTGTATTCATGAAATGTGACTTCGTTGCAAGCAATCTTTTTTTCTTTTTCAAGCAAAAGCAAAGCAAAACAAAAACCAGACATCCTTGAAGGCGGATGATGTAACTTTTCCAGGGACGCACTTAGCCTTCTGTTTACTGTTGTTTCTTAGAACCCTTTTACTGAAAATGGCAAGATGGGCATCATCTCTGCCCACACAATGCTTCCTCGAGTTAAAGCAAACACCGAACCCTCGAGCTTTGCTTCCGCATTATTCACAGCATCGCTTCTGTTCACGTTATTTACCCATTTTGGCAAGCACCTCCCTCCCAAAATGTGGGACTTCGTTCCAAAAAAATATACACTACTTTTGCTAGGGCACCCTTTGAGTCACATCACAGAGCAGAGGAAGCTGCCTTCTGCTGAATCAGACCATTGGTCCATTTAACCCCATAGCATCCACACTGTCTGGCAACAGCTTTCCAGGGGTTTGGGCATGGGGTCTGTCTGGCCTCCAGCCCTACCTGGAGGTACCTGGGGATTGAACCAGGGATCTTCTGCGTTGTTGGAATTGGGGCAAGAGCAACTCCAGTTTGGGTCCTTTTGTTTGTATTCCAGAAGGAAGACAGAGTTAGGGTCCTCCAGCTGGCTAGGCTTGCCAGCCTTTACCTGTGCTGTTTGTTCTCTACCTAACTTCCTTCTGTTGTAAACTGATATGCTCAGGGAAGCTGACCTGCCCCCTCCTTCCTTTGTCTTCTTCTTCAGCTGTCCGAAGAGTGAGGAGACATCTCTGATTTTGTTCTCTCTCCTGAGCTATGAGAACAATATCCAAGTTGTGCCTCCAACTTAGTTAGTTAGAACTAGGTATGCCTTTCCTATCTACTATGTATTTCTATAAATAAAGTAGCTTTTCTTATTTTACTAAAGTCTCAGTGATCTCAGTGCAGGGTAGAAGCCTGCTTCTACAGTAAATACACACACCGGCACCTGCAGCTCAGACCGCTGAGGATCTCTGCATATATACGCATATTTCCAGAACATGCATGACGCTGAGCTACTCACTTTCCCTTTCAGAGCAGATGAAGATGATGGATGCCAAAATGCTTCGTCTTACGAAGAAAAAAAGACAACTAGCAACCGTCCTCCCACTGTTAGTTCTCAGTGCTTTAGGGCATTTCACAATTAAAAGAGTCCTCAACCAGGATGGGTTAAAGCAATATTCAAAGTCGTTTCAAAGTAATAAAACAGGAGACTGTTAGAATCGCTCCGCAAGGATGTCACAGCTGCACAGGCACAGATGGATGTCTTAATAGAAATGTGGGACCTTCAAAGAAGGCAGGGAAGGGGGAGAACTCATCCAGATTTGCAGACCCAAATCAAAATGTTCTTCAAATGTTACTCTGAGACAAAACAGAGACTGGCCAATACCATGGTCTCCTGGTGCAGTGTCTGTGATTAGTAGACTCCGAAAAAAACAGCAAGCAGAACATTGTTTGATTTGGAATTGGGCTTGGCAGAGGCTGTTTATTTCCCTACACACTAAACAATCAGAAAATAGCTTCGTGTTTTTCCAAGTCCAATTCCAAAGCTGGAAGTAAACATGCTCCTGATGATGCCACTAGGAGCGTGACATCACCTCCGTCCCCACACGAGATACTCCCAGCCCCCTTTGAACTCACCAAGATCTCATAGAATCATAGAATAGTAGAGTTGGAAGGGGCCTATAAGGCCATCAAGACCAACCCCCTGCACAATGCAGCAATCCAAATCAAAGCATTACCAACAGATGGCTGTCCAGCTGCCTCTTGAATGCCTCCAGTGTCGGAGAGCCCACTAACTCTCTAGGTAATTGATTCCATTGTCATATGGCTCTAACAGTTAGGAAGTTTTTCCTGATATCCACTTGAAATCTGGCTTCCTACAACTTGAGCCCATTATTCTGTGTCCTGCACTCTGGGACGGTTGAGAAGAGATCCCAGCCCTCCTCTATGTGACTTTCAAGTACTTGAAGAGTGCTATCCTATCTTCCCTCAGTCTTCTCTTCTCAATGCTAAACATGCCCAGTTCTTTCAGTCTCTCCTCATAGGGCTTTGTTTCCAGTCCCCTGATCATCCTTGCTGCCCTCCTCTGAACCTGTTCCAGTTTGTCAGCATCCTTCCTGAAGTGCGGAGACCAGAACTGGACATCTGAGGCAGGGAACATTCCCTGCCCTACCTGGAGATGCAGGGGACTGAACAGCCCACCCCTTCTATAACCAGCCGTTCACTGCAGTCTGGAGGTGCCCGCCCCCTGCACATATCACAATGTCTGTTCTGCACATTATAGGAATCAGGCCTTTAGTGCTGTGATAAGCAATGCACTAATGGAAGCATCTTATACGAACAAATATAGAATAAAATTTTGCCTAGCTGGAACGTGTCCTTCAACTGTGATCGTGCCTGTTGCTTGCCAGGATGTTGGACGGAGAGGGGTGTGTGTGGAAACCTCTGACTTTTGCATGGCTGGAATGTGGCTTACTGTGGAAAGTTAAGAGTCGCAAGCAGCTACCCAGCCGTTGCTCTTCCTGTCGTGAGCAACAAGCGGAATTGCAGTTGACTTTCCACGCTGTCTGGAGTGTTGCACTTGTGGAGATCCTGTTATGTTCCGCCCACACACGTGAGCTTGATGCAGCTGCTGTGGGTGGCAAGGGGAAGGTCCAGTTCATCTGAGTAGCCCTTTGAAACTCGGCCTGCTTTCACTCCAACCTTAGCGGTGAGGGTCGTTTTATGACACCATTTATTTATAAAAAGTTTATCTTTCCATTAGAGCTGAAATAGTTTCCAGGCTATGATCAGCAGTGGCCAGCAAGGAGGGGTAATGCTCCATACCTGACCTCCCAGGCAGCAGAGTCTCTGCTACTTACCTGGAGGGAGAATGGCAAGGTGGCGGGGAGGTTGTCTTTGTACAGGCGCACCAGTCTGGTGCTCGCACCAGTAGGCCTGCACAGCATCAATGTCCCCTCCCTACCTCACCTTATCACTTTTCCTCCCTGTTAGTGCAGTGACCCCACTGCTGGGAAATTAGGGGTGTGGTGGCATCCCTCTGCACCAGCTGCTACTGGCTGCAATAGCACCACAATGTGACAACGTCAGTCCTCTTTTAAAAAATGATTAAAGGGGGGGATCCTCTTTGGTCACCATAATTAGCTATGTTTTTTGTTTTTAAAGATGTTTTAAAGATGATTTTAAGATGTTTTGGTTTTAAGATGTTTTATAGATGTTGTTAGTGTTTTATCACCTGTTCGCTACCCTGGGCTCCTTCCGAGAGAAGGGGCAGGACATACATTTAATTATGATGATGATGATGACAACATCTACATTATTCACAGAAGCATAGTGGCAAATTCAGAAGTGCAGAGTCCTTTCACAATAGTCACAGTCTAAGATTATGCAGCCTTCGAAGATTGCAGAATAACCTGGCCAGGTTTGAATACTCCTTTCTGCTTATCAATCCTTACTAATGCCTTCTCCCACAACAACAGCCGTCCCTAGGATTTTAATCAGCATGAAAGGGGAGTCTGTTAGCTACTGAGAAGAGTCTTCTCAATGGCTGGCTCTCCTCCTTTCACTCTGATTGGCTCCAATCAGCAGGAAAGGGAAGGAAGCAGGTTAGAAGGTTCTTTTCAGCAGCCAACACACTCCCCTTTCATGGTGATTGGCTCATAGGATGCTGGAGACATAGGGACCCTGCTGGGATGCTGTTCCCTAAAAGGTATGGGGTCTAAGAGCCCCTGAGACCCTGGACGACTACACTCCTGGTTACTCAAATGCAGGGGACCACAAACACTGATTTTGAAAACTGCAGATAGCAAGCACCCTCTTCAAAGAGACATCCCTCTCTTTTCTCACATACAGAAGAGGTTAGTGGAGGCCCATCCATTAGCACAGGCCACCAAGCCCACCTGCTTTCTTGCTTATAACCAGTCCAGAGGGTGTCCCTGGCTGTCTGCTTCCTCTGCCACCTCCACCTCAGTGTTGCCCTTGCAAAACTCAGCAGGAGAACAGGGACAAAGCTAGGATGAGTTGCCTTTGCCTGACGTTGGCTCTGGCTCCACCTGCTGTTGGGCTCCCTGCCTTCCGCCCTACCAGCCGCCAATGGAAAAAAGAAATGCTTCTTCTAAGATGAATCCCAGAGTCCTTTCATTACTGAGTTAACCAAAAAGTCCCCCAAAAGTGTGCAAGCTTTTGAGTTCTACGGAACTCTTCATCAGTCACTAGCTAGATGGTATACAAGAGGGGAAAAAATAATTGTTAGTGGTAAAGCCGCCAAGTCTGGTCAGAGTCTTAAGATAGAATATGGGAAGATATGGCAGACATTCAAATGAGGCATTTTTAGGTGCTCTACAGAAAGAATAAAGAAATAATAGGTGCTCCACAAAGTCCAGATTGCACCAAATCCTGCTTCCAAGATGGTGTTTGTGATGATCCAAATCATCTATAAAGCAGGAAAAATTCTCCTTGTACCTGAACAATAGCTTTTACCCTCTACTATATATATTTATTTTATTTACTCTTTTTCTCCAAGAAGCTCAAAACAGTTCTCTCCCCTCCCTCTACTTTATCTTCCCAACAACCCTGTGAAGTAGGTTAGACGGAGAGAGACAGTGACTGGCCCAAGGTCACCCAGTGGGATTCATGCCTAAGTGGAGATTCAAACCCAGCTCTCCCAGGCCTGAGTCTGACACTCTAACCTGACACAGACTCATCAAATATATGCACATTTAATGGATCACTCAATCAACTAAAACACACACAATGCATCAGCTAAAATGGGGAGAGTGCTGTTGCGCTCAGGTGCTTCTTATAGGTTTCTAGTTGGCCAATGTGAGAGCAGGATGCTGGACTAAATGGACCACTGGCCTGATCCATTGTCCTAATCCTTCTTTTTATGTACTTTGATGAGAGATGTTCCGACTCGTACCCTGCAGACCCCCATACCCCCGCCAAGTTTTGGAGTCATTGCCCATTTCCGTCAACTCCACACTTCCGTCCGGCCCCCCAGAACTCATTGTCAGGCTGTGATCCTGTCGAGAAGGCAAAGACCCGGCATGTCATTTTCCTGTGTGAAATCCCAATAACTCTGAGTCACAAGCTAGCCATCTTCTCCAGACTCCAACTGCAAATTAAACCATTTATTACTGCCTCTTACATCTCAGGCCAGCTCGCCCGTACCTGATCTCATTCACTAGGAAAAAAGCAGAGTCAAACACTTATTATTTTTCATAGGAGGCTGAGTATCAGCAGTAAATAACAAGCTGTTTCCACTGAACTACTGGCTCTCCATCTGCCTGGGGAGATAAAGATTGCACACCATTGGCCAAAAACGCATCAGTGCATAATGAGAAGGACATCAGGTAACGGGCCACACTCCACCATATGCATGTAGTGCCAGGTGAAAGGAAGCATCTCTGTGCTTCCCTGGACAACAGCCGGGCTACTCCATTGAGCATGGAATTTGCTGTTAGCTGTGGAACGAGAGACTCATCAGAGGGCAGCTGCCGGATTCCGTGCAGCACTCCATAGAAAAAGAACTTTTCTACCAATGCTCAGCCAAAGGCAAAATGCCAAGCCCTCACTTTATTATGCTTTTTTTTAAAAAAAACTGCCTGGTCAAATGCTCCTAGATTTATTCAGACATGCACAGACGTGGTGGCACACAAAGAAGGGGGGAAGCAGAAAGCAAAGGCAGCACCTTCTGAACTGCTTCAGCGAGAAAGAGAGGTTGGGGCGTGGGGGGAATGGATCGACGCGACAGAGCTGAACAGCTCACAGCTCTCATGTCAGAATTTTCAGGCCAACTCAAAGGAGTGGTGTTGGATTCCGGTTCTTCTCCAGACCCTAGTAGGAGAACAGTTCCTAGCATTTATACACCACATTTTTGAGTGTGCAAAGGGATTAACATATATTTGTTCAGGAATCCTGACAACAGTCCTGTATGGTAGCCCCATAGCACTATCTCCAATTTATAGGATGGGGATGTCGGGGTCTTGAAAGACAGTGGCTTGCCTAAAGATTTGTGGCGTGTTTGTAACCAAGATGAAATGTGAATCTGGAGTTTCTTTACTGATACTATTAGCCAGTTAAAAGGGGTGGGTGACTAAGGGTTATATCCAGTGCTTCTTCCACTCAGAGTAGACCTATTTAAATGAATATGACATGACTAACAAGTTCACTAATTTCAGTGGGTCTACTCTAGGTAGAACTTAGTGGAATACAACCCTTTGGCTACAATCCTAACCCTACTTTCCTTGGAGTAAGGCCCAATAAATTCAGTAGGATTTACTTCTGAGTAGACATGGTTAGGCTTGTGCTGTAACAGGGCAAAAATTAGAATTTTAAAATACAGATCTCTGTCTGACACACAGACACATATTTTGGAGCACTTCTCCCAATATGAACCTACCCAGGACATTTGAGCTTCATCTGAGACCTACTTTGGGTGCCCTCTCTGAGAGAGGTTTGGAGGGTGGTGACAAGGGAGAGGGTCCTTTTCAGTTGTGGCTCCCTGCTTGTGGAATGCACACCTGGTGCCATCATTAACATGCTTTCAGTGCCAGGCAAAAACCTATCCCTTCTCCCAAGCATTTGACAGATTATGAGAAATGTTCTGCTATTTATTGCAGTTTTCTGCTGCTGAGGTTTTGCTGTTTTGATGAGCCGGATTACAGGCCATTGTAATGGTTTTGCTGTAATATAGTGGTTTCCAAACTTCATCCCCCATGGACCACTTGAAAACTGCCAATGGCCTCTTAGGATTTTTATCAGTGCAATACAGGACCAAAATTGTTCGGTTAACCATTGTAAAAGTTCATTATCCCCTGATGAAGGCCTGTGATTACAGGCTGAAACGCGTTGGGCTTCTTTGAAAAATATTCTGCAATAAAACCAGTTTGGGCTTCTTTAACAAAAAAAAAATCTCGCAATAAAACCAGTTTTTTTATGAAATACTTCAGCATTCTGGTCTTTGACCCCATTTGGATGCTAGCCACCCTCTGTTTATTCGCTAGCTTTCCGCCACCAACAGAGAGAAAAATGCTCTGAAGGTTCGTGGTGGTGCTCACTCAAATATTAGACTTTCCTCTCCTCTCCTCTCCTACCTTCTAACAGTCAACAGCGTTTGCTCAAACAGAGCCAATGTAAAGTGCTGATGTGGTCTCAAAGCCTGCTTTGGAATCCGAGTCAGGCAGATTTCTCCTCCCTCCCTAGTCTTGAGACCAGTAGTGTAGTGGCAAATCCAGAAGTGCAGGGTCCCTTCATGATAATCACACCACACCCCTCACAGCCCTGCCACCTTTCCCTCGTTCCCTCATCTCTCTTGCTCTTCATGTTGTCCCCGAGTCTACACTCCACTACAACAGACATCTCCAGGAGCCAATCAGCATGAATGGGAAGGCTGTGTGCTAGCTGCTGATGGGGAAAAATATTAGAATCCATTGTAGCTTTAGATTTTGGTTTTAGATCAAGCTAGAAGCCATTTTCCCTCAGGCAGACCAGCCATGTGGAGAAGCCAGATGCTCACTGAAAACAGAAGGTATTGTAATAAACCCAGATGGGAGGGAAAAGTTGAAATGGTCAAAAGGAGACAATTTGTAATGAAGTTAGATAAAGGGAAAGGTTGAAATGACTGAGAGAATAGATCTGTTTAGAGTCAAATAAAGTTGAAATGGTCAACCAGATAGTTGAAACGGTCAACATGATACATCTGTTTGGAAAGGAAGCAGTTGCCGAATTGGCATTGTTTGAAACTGCTAAGTCCGCCTTGCCATGTCCTGTAATGCTTATGTGATGCTTACATGAAACTTGTGTACTCGACTATAAATATCAGCACTCTGCTCTATAGAGAGCTCTAAGCTCTACAGAGAGCAGAGACAGCGCCATTTTTTCCTTTGCGCCATTTTTGTGTAAGGTCTCTTTCTCTTGCTGCAGGAAAAATAAACTCACTTAACCCTGTTCTGAAGTGGTCTGAAATTTTTTCACCACACTACTCAGAAGAGTCTCCTCAGTGGCTAACACACTCCCTTTTCATGCTGATTGGCTTATGCAGAGAGACCTGCCTGGGACCCTGCTTCCAATAAAGTAAGGGGTCTATAACCGTCCGCACCCTCAGACAGCTACACCCCTGCTTGAGATAGAAAAGAACAGTAGGTAAACTTCCTTGTCCCCTAGAGATAACTTCCTCACCTCTTAAAGGTGAGCAAACATACTCCTCCTTCTTTGCAGAGACCAAAATTCTGGAGGCTATATTCATAGGGTGAATTTCAACAGAAGGGGTGGTGCGAATCTCGGCAGCATCCCTCCTGGCTCCTCGGACTGATGGTTGCCATGCTTATTTCCCAGTAATGACACAAGCACAAAAGCAACACCATAACACTCTGAACAAAATTCTGTAACGGAAATGGTGGCGGCTGATGGACTTCGTAACTGGTGGGGTGGAAGGCAAGGAAGCAAACAGTAAATGAAGCCAGAACCGGTGGCAGGCAGTCCAGAGGTGCAGCTAGCTCATTCCAGTCTTGTTCCCATTCTTCCTGCGAGGGCAACACTGAGGTTAAGGAGGAGGGGAGAGGCAGCCAGTGCCACTCTCTGGATCGGTTGTAAGAAGGTGGGCAAGCAGACTGGTGGGCAGTGCCCAATTTGCCCTAAAGGACCAGCCTCCACATGTTCATCCAACACTGGTGTGTCACTAAGTTACTGCAATGGCAAGTTCCTTAACGTTAATCGTGTCCACTCTGCAATATTCCATGGCCTTCCTTCCCAAATTAGAACAGATGGGGGGGAATTAAAAGAATGACAACAAAGGGAAGGAGGAGGGAAATTTTAATTCCACCGACTGCTCTGTATTGTAGCAGACATGTCCAAAGAATGCATTCCTAGCCTGGCTGCAAACAGTATAGATTGTACTTAGCAAGCAACAACCAATCAAGAATCAGGTTTTAATTAAAAGTGGAGACACCTTTCATAAACTACAATCCCAGCTTCCACAGACCTTTTTTTTAAAAAAATAGGCTACTTTATTGTACAATGGAACTGAAACCTTAATCTAGTGAAAACAGCCCATGTGAAATTAGATTTTGCACAAAACAAGCAATCCAGAGGAAGGAGGCTTGTGGCTTCATATAATGTCTTTAGGCATCTTTCATCAATTGTGGTTACAAGGCATTGTCCCATGCTTTGTAAAATTACACAAGATGTGGAAAAAGTCGCAAAACTGCAATCCCTGCTAGGGATGGGGAAGAAATTAGACTCAGATTGCATTTAAAGGCAGATTTACTGCGTTTGTGCTTTCTGAAACAACACTCGAACCAAAATTCAGCTATCCTTTGAAATCTACATTTCTCCAAATTTAGCACAATGCAGCTCTCCAGTCAAGTGATGAGGGCACCAAAGAGTATACTAGGGTAAAGTATTCCTATAAATGCATATCAAAATGTGTGTATTAGGAGAAAATTGCATTCAAATGCCAAGAAATTGTCCTGACTTTTTTTTTTTAAAAAAAATCACACACTGATGTGGAAATGTGGGAAACCAAACGTACGATTGGAAAAATGAGAAAAAGAGAAAAACCCAAATTAATTTGCTTCTCGATCCCTCCTCTTCACCCCACCTGTCCCTTATAACATGATAACTCTAGTTCACCCAATGAAGTTAATGGGCAAAAGTTTCATATGCCTTTGCAAAAAAAATAAACAAATAAAAATTAAGTCCTCATGAAAATTCATTCCCACTGGGGTGCAAATTTCTCCTAAATTACCATCTCTGCATGCAATTTTGCTCGATGATACACATTTTTGCAGGCAATTCCCCAAATGAATATACATTCGTGCATATAGAAGCATTGTTTTATATGTATTTTCTTTAATATGTGCATTCTTATGCACACTTTCCCCTAATGTACACATTTTTATACATGTTATTTGGTGAAGAACAGCAGTGGAACATTAGGAGAAGTGCGCATTCCAAAAAAGAGTTGCATTTTGGATCATTCATGGCTGTATACTATAGCCAGCATGCATTTTTCACATTCTGACATATTAAATTGAAAATACCCCCATGCCATCCTGATGCTTCCCATAAGCTTATTCCAAAACAAAATCTTACAAAACGTATAGTCCTGAACTCAGAAACGCTTGCTTAACAACCCTCTAAGTATTCATGGTGATACACAAAACAGTCAGAGAGAATCCAGAGTTCAAAGTGTACAACAAGAGGAAAAAATCCCGACCCCTGTTGGACTTTTTTTTGTCATGGTCTCATAATTTGTTAAAAGTAATTAAAAATCAGCCATGTTCACAGAGTACCTGTAATCCTATTCCTGACCTTGCCCCATACTCTTATCTTCATTGTCTGCAGTTTAAAGGTTTTAAAAAATGCATGGCTGATTTTTACTTAATTTAAGAAATTTAACATTGAAGTCAATGATAAGCATAGGCATGCTCAGTAAGAACCAACTGTCAGTATTCTAAAAGCCAGACTCACAGATGCTTGGCTTGCCTAATCAGGGGGCCACACCCATGCCAAACATTGATTCCACTTTCAACAGTCATGGCTTCCCTCAAAGAATCCTGAGAAGTGTAGTTTGTGAAGGGTGCTGAGAGTTGTTAGGAGACTCCTATTGCTCTGACTGTGCTGGAAAAGCCAGAGTGGTTTAACAGTCAGCCCCTCTTCTGGGGATTGTAGCTCTGTGGGGGGAACAGGGTGTCTCCTAGCAACTCTCAGCACCCTTCACTAACTACACTTCCCAGGATTCTTTGGGAGAAGCCATGACTGCCTAAAGTGAAAGAACAGTCTGATGTGGATGTGGCCAGGGACAGCCTTGGTTTAAATTTGGATGGGAGACTACATGTGCCTGCGGTAGAGTAAAAAGGTGGGGGAAACCCTGAAAAACAATGATACAGTTCACAATGTTTTCCTTTTGGAAAGGAAAGGGGCTTCCCCTCTGCCTAGTGCCCACCCACCCAATCTCCTCTCCTCCCCTTCTTCTCCCCTCCCACTTCCTCCCTACCACTACCCTTCCTCCCCTTCTCTCCCCCTTCCCCCTTCTTCTCTTCCCCCAGGTCAATGTCACCTTTCCTAAGCATGATTGTACAGGAGTAAATCCCAAATCTCAAAAAGCATAAAAATTATCAAACTAGCCCTCCCCTCCTCCTCCCCTTGCCACTACTCACCATATGCTCAGAAGCACATGTTACCAAATTCTTCCAAGCTACACAGGAAGTGGATTGGACTGTAAAACACCAACCCAAATTGGGTTTGCATTTTTACAAACGTGTAGGGCAGTACAATATCTCAGAGAGGAGGTCAGGTCTCCTGCTCCCCTGGTGCATTCGCTATAGCTGCCCAATTTCCCTGCTTTTTAAAGTTTGATCGAAATATCTGTTGGCTATAGGTACGTTCTTAAACTGCAAGTGTTTTTTGCCTATTAGTGAATACTGTCTTGAGCAGTGCAAATTAAGTAGGTCCCAATTAAAATGTGAATTTAACCAAATCTAATGATTTAGACCAGGGCTGGAGAGCCTTTGGCCCTCCAGATGTTGCCAATTCCCATCATCCCTGATCATTGGCTATGTAGATAGGACATCTGGAAACATTTTTTTAAAAAATCTGGAGCATGAAATGGCTCCAACGTGCTTCTAGACTTGCATTGACTATCCTGCATGATGTTTCTCTGTGGAACTGTGAACTTCATCAACCAGAGATAACCACTCTGCCCCTATTTATTTGTCTGTTTGTTTGTTCCATATTTATCCCTCTTTCTAGCCAGCAAGCTTCCCAAACTGGCTTACATAAATTATCTGATTAAAGCACAATTAAAAAAAAACTTATTTAAATACAATTAAAAGCAACAATCAACTAATCGACCCACAGAAGATAGGTATGGTGAAAACTACAGTTTAAACTCATTCAATACCCAGAGCCTTTTCATTTTCTAATCTAGAACCTATAGTTTAAACTCAATCAACCCCCTAGGACCTGGGATGCAGAGGAGATTCATCATGGACCAGAACAGAGCCACTGGGAAAGACCTGGAGGATTTTCTAGTTTGCGATGCTTGCTTAGCATTTTTGCAAAAGATTTTGGAGTAGGCTGACATCATTTTCAAGAGCCAAAACTACTTACGGAGAGGATCATTCACAATCTGGGAGATGATTTGTTAGATGCCTTCCCAGCCGTCAAGGTGGCATCCCAGAAAAATGAAACAAGTAAAACATTTTCAATAGATCTACAAAGAACAGGGGGGGAAACACAGCACCAATAAAATGAAGACTTATAAGGAAGGATCTGTCAGTTCCAGTTCTCTATTTCTTATTTTTCCACTTTAAAATTCAGTCCTCCATATTTCTGCAACAATTTGCAAAAAAAGTAAAAAATCCTCATGAAAATTCTTCAACATTTTAGGGTGACTTTCTCCTAATAAACACATTTTTGTGTGCAGTTTTTACTAATGTACTCATTTTTGCAAGCAATTTCCCCTAATATATGCATTTTTGTAAATGATATTCAGTTGGAGACCAGCATCACAAAATTCAGATGAATGTAAATTTCAAAGGACGGCTGTGTTTCACTTATCATATTGTTTCAGAAAGTGCAGATTTGATCAGTTTAAATATCCTCCATCCCTAGTTTCTACACACAAACCTGCCCATCCTCGTTCCAGTCAAAGTCACTCAAGAAGGGTTCAGACAAACAATGGTGAGAGTTGTCACCTATGCAGAGGGGGTGTGGCCTATGGGGAGCCCTAATGGCTGGGTAAAGAGGCCACATTTGGGGCCCAGGCTGTAGGTTTCTCACCTCTGGCCTAAGCCTCTCATTCCATCCCATTCACTTGATCTAAATTGCCCCTAGGATGGCCATGCGGCGGAAGGTTGGTGTGTTTTTAAGTGTTCACTTGGGCACAGAATACAGAGTTGGAAAAAATGTGCGATTGGAAAGCTGATCATACGCAGTTTGAAAAATGGAGGTTGAAATTACACACATTGAAAATGGAAATGGACTGCCTTCAAGTCAATCCCGACTTATGGCTACCCTATGCATAGGGTGTTCATGGTAAGCGGTATTCAGAGGGGGTTTCCCATCGCCTCCCTCTGAGGCTAGTCCTCCCCAGCTGCCTAGGGCCTGCTCAGCTTGCCACAGCTGCACAAGCCAGCCCCTTCCTTGTCCACAACTGCCAGCTGGGGGGCAACTGGGCTCCTTGGGACTATGCAGCTTGCCCACGGCTGCATAGGTGGCAGGGCAAATAACCCCTGAGCCACTCACTGTGGAGGTGATCTTTAGCTGGCCCTTGACACCCAGGAGACATGAGCGGGGATTTGAACACAGACTCTGGACTCCAGGCCAGGCTCTCCTCTCCACTGTGCTACACCAGCTGCCATTAGGCATATATATTTATTAAGCACTTAAATGATAGGCAATGTCAGGGTCAGCATGAACCCAAACTGTATAAGGGTAGAATGCATTCAGTTTCCATATTTAAAACAAACTGCTCCAACTATATTAAAAGGCCTTCTTCTTTTTGGCTAGAACCTCCTCTTCTTTAACCATCATCTTTGGGCAGGTAACGTTTCAATGCATCCTTGTCAATACCGTTAAAGGGCTCCCTTTCTTGTGTCTGCCTGTTCATTCCTGAACTGAGGCAGATTCATAAATGAATCATCACTGTACAGTAAATAAGACCTACAGACTCCTATGAAGAAACCGCCACTGATTCAGGGGCGTAAGCAAGGAGCCAAACACACTTTGTGCTCATTCGCCTTTTTGTTTTGTTTTTAGTGTGGGATGCCTGACAGGAAATACATGCAGCTGGAAAACCTGCTTTTAAAAAACCTTGACATTTCCTTCTTTACGGAGGACTATTGGAAGGGTTGTCCAGTCCAAGATCTGTTTACAGAACCCTACGAAGGGAGAGCAGGGGGTTTGACGCTGCCCGTCCACAGTGAGCAGATGGCGAACAGCAGGCAGACTCTCCACTGACTGGCAAGGGCTCTCCAGTTTCTCTCCCAGCTGCTACCTGGAGATGCTGGGGATTGAGTCTGCATGAAAATCAGGTGCTCTACAACTAGGGATGGGCAAATCCGTCCATTCCAGTTTCTCATTTTTCCAGTCTTGAGTTTCCCACCTTTTCCTATCACTTTGCAAATGTGTGTTTTTAAAAAGGTCCTCATGAAAATTCATAATCTTTTTCGTGCAAATGTCCCCCCAATGTACACATTTGCGTATGCAATTTTGCTTAACAGGCACATTTTTGCAAAGCGCATGCCTGTGCTGTTTTCAATCATCTGTGCTTCTTCGTGCACACTTTACTGCGCTCTGTGCATTTTTGCACTGAATCCAATTTCAACTCTTATCTATCACTGAGCTACATCTGCTCCCTTAACTGTAGCTGAGGCCATCCTAAAATCCATTTTTCTTGTGCCTCAGATGCAAAAGCCAGCTGGCACCCCTTCACCTTCAGCGAACACCCTCTGAGCCTCACTCTTCCACCCCATGCAATGGCTTATCTGCAGGCACCAGGCAAGAACCAGAGACATACCTAGACTTGCCTCATGGCTGGACTGCCTCCAATTCCGCCTCTTAAGAGCTCTTAACTGGTTAATGGGATTAACCAGTCTGAGCCGGGCTGACCTGCGGATTGAACCGCTCCCCAGACCCTCTTTGACCTCCCTTCTCATTTTCTTTTTCTTCCCACCTACCCCATTTCCAAAAAGAGCCAAGATTGCGAGGGTTCCTTTCGCCGGAGTGACAACACTAAAGCATTCCTGTCGGACATTCCTGTACCCGGAAAGCATTCCACACCACGTCCCTTGATTGATCAGATGTCAGGAAATGCTTTACGGATGCAGGCGCCTGGGACAAAATCTGTCCTGCTTGGGAGGCCCTTTACGCTCCTCTGGGGTGGGATTATTTTTAACACAGCCCCTTCCCAGAGGAAGGAGATGAAGCAGCTGTCTGAGCATTGCAGCAAAGGCAAACAAGGGAGGATAGACAAAGCCCCTGGATTTCATGCCCTGTTGAGAGAACCACAGTGTGGATTGGGAGGGGGGAGTAAATGCTATGATACCCTCTGCTCACTTGCAGAGAAACAGACAAGCTTAATTTGGTCTTGCTGGCATTTTCACAGCTGCTGGCAATGTTCAGATGGAGCAAAATGAAGGTACAGATTTGGGCTTTCTGTGTGTGTATGTGTTGTAAATTGACTCTAAGTCAGATAGTTTGCACCCTTTGCCCTCTCCTTCATGATTTCATTGATTAAAGACTGCAGCCCTAATTGTAGGAGCATGGAGCCCACACACACACAGTCCACCCCACACTGAAATCACTACCACACACAACTCCCACGCACACAACGATTCACGATGAAACACAAACATGCCTTGCTCCACACTTCCCATGCCAAATAGTGCACATAAACACACCTTGCTCCACATCAAGCCCCCTCACATGCACACCTGACCAGACTGAAACACATACACATCACCCACCTCCTGTTGAAACTTCCCCCATGCTGAACCCACTCCCACACACTCCTGGCCGCACCCGAGGTTCACTAGGAGGGTAGTGGTGATTCTTTGCTAGTATTTAAGCTCACAGCAACCCAGCGAGACAGGTCACGTGCAGAGATCGTGACTGTGGCAGTGTGTGACCCACATGCCACGCGTGTAACCAGTCAAACCACTTTGCACTTTCCAAACTGGAGATGCAATGTGGTGGAGTAGTCTGACTACTGGACTGGTTGAATACATGGCATGTGTTTCACAGGGATACACTGCCATGGTTTCTGTCTCTGGGAGAGAAAGGGTGTGCTAGGTGTGGTGAACCTCTGGCCCTCCAGATGTTGTCGAACAACTCCCATCATCCTTTGCCATTGGGCATGCTTGCTAGGGCTGATGGGAGTTGTAGTTGAGCAACATCTGGAGGACCAAGGACCCCCCCACACCTGCTCTGTGCTAATCTAAAGCAAGCTCACTTGAAAGCCTCATTCTCACCTCATTCACTTGCCAGAAAGAAGTGAATTGTCTGTCAGTTATCCAGGCCAGGTGATGCCATTGCTCCTGCTCTGAAAAACAAAGTCCACGAGTGGCGTGTTCATTTGCTAGACAGACAGTGTGGTGTAGTGGTTAGAGTGTTCATTTGCTCTCTGTCCTGTTCTCACCAGGCTCCTAAAGAGGCAAGAGACTTGCCGGCAGAAACACAGGTGAGGGTAGGACAGGGGCAGTATCCAGGGTAAGGATGGAAAGTACTGCCTGTTCCGGTTCTCTCAGTTTCTCGTTTTTCCAATGTTAAATTCAGTTCTCCACATTTCTGCAGTGAGCTGCAGATTTTTTTTCAAAAAAAACCCTCATGAAAATTCTCCACCGTTTTATTCCGCATTTCTCCAAATAAACACATTTTTGTAGGCAGTTTTGACAAATGTACTCTTTTTTTGCAAGCCGTTCCCCATCATTTTGTGCCTTTTTTGCATGATATTTTCACTCGTGTATTCATTTTAATGCACACTTTTCCCTAACATGTGCATTTTTGTAAATGTTGTTCAGTTGGCGAACTGCATCCCAAAATTCTAATAAATGCAAATGTCGAAGGATGGCTGTGTTTCGGTTCTCATGCTGTTTCAAAAATTGTGGATTTGACCATTTCTGCTTGAAATGCGAACTGAATCAAAATTCTCACCCATCCCTAGTCCAGGGGCAGTCCAAAGTCAGGGTCCGAAGTCTACCCCAACAACAAAAGCGTCAGGCACATAGCAAAGTCAGGAGCCACACAGCCTGTAAGCAACGCAGGTCAGGAACAAGACAAGAGGCAGGATCCAGTAGAGTCCGAGGTCAGGTCTGGCATCAACAGTCAAGGCACAGACAGGCCAGGTACAGAACTGGTATATAGACATTGTTCCAGCAGCTCTTCTAATGTAGCACTGGAGTTTTTATGCTGGAGCTGCTGGAACCAGAGCTTGGAAAAGTTACTTTTTTGAACTACAACTCCCATCAGCTCCAGCCAGCATGGCCACTGGATTGGGCTGATGGGAGTTGTTGTTCAAAAAAGTAATTTTTCCAAGCTCTGGCTGGAACCACACCCCAAACCTCAGCGGGCTCCCACTGACCCCCTGCAGCCAGACCTTTACTCCCAAGGTGCCCTTTACTCCCGAGGAGTCCAGGCCTGCAGTCAGGCATCCCTCGAGATGGGCCAGGTCTCCAGCTGGTGTTTGAGGCAATGCCTCTCCCTTGGACTCGGGACCCGTTCAGCCTTGATGTCAGAGGCTGAACTTGCCCTGCGTGCAGATGGCCGTTCCTGGGACTCATCATAGGACCCTGGTTGCTCATCCTCAGATGGACCCTGAGCCAGGGCTGGGTCCAAGACCGAGCCTCCTGGTCTTCCTCTGGTGAAGACTCCCCTGGCTGGGACCTGACGCTCTCACCCCTCACCCTGGTCCTGTTCCACTACACCACTGACTCCAGTCTGTCTACCTAAAGACTCCAGTTCATACGAGTCTCTTTCATACAAGACCTGATGGCAAGATCTCCCAACTCCTCATTATTGGAGGGATGGGAAGGAAAAAGTTTAAAGGAGGTGTGGGGGACCTTTGACCCTCCCATCATCCTTGGCCATTGGTCATAGTTGCTGGGGGTGATGCGAGATATAGTTCAGCCATATTTGCAGGGCAAAAGGTTCCCCATACCTGGTTCCAAGGGTGCTTTATAAACAACTGCCAATATTGTAATAAACAAAAGAGAAAGGCCATTTAAAAAAAACCTAGACTTTAAAAAAAAAGTACAAGCAATTTCAACATTGCCTTACCCTATTAGCAAAGCTATCAGATTGTTCTCTAACATTTCACTCCTGACAGATTCCCCCTGATTTATCTCCCTAAAAAGAACTGTTTTGTCCCAAGTATCTCTGCAAGATCTCCCTTAAGGGAGAACAAAGCCAAGAGAGCATTTAGCTCTGCTGCAAGAGCTGCCAGTCATGAAACAGTTTCAACTGGGGTGTTCCAAAACACTAGTGATAAATCCAAGCTTCCAAAGCCTGGCATATTTATTAAATTGTTTGTTTGATATCATCAGCTGCTTTGCAAATCTATCCTGGCTGGGACTTGCGTTCTCTTGCTGGCTTTTCTCATTTCCACCCCATTTATGCACACTGGGGAGGAGAGCCTAGCTGGGAGTCCAGAATCTGTGATTCAAATCCCCGCTCGTGTCTCCTGGGTGTCAAGGGCCAGCTAAAGATCACCCCCACAGGGAGTGGCTCAGGGGTGACATGCCCTGACACCTGGGCAGCCGTGGGCAAGCTGCATAGTCCCAAGGAGCCCAGTTGCCCCCCAGCTGGCAGTTGTGGACAAGGAAGGGGCTGGCTTGTGCCGCTGTGGCAAGCTGAGCAGGCCCTAGCCAGCTGGGGAGGACTAGCCTCAGAGGGAGGCAATGGGAAACCCCCTCTGAATACCGCTTACCATGAAATCCCTCTTCATAGGGTCGCCATCGGTTGGGATTGACTTGAAGGCAGACCATTTGCGGCAGAGTCAGGATATAAGAAGAATATAAGAGCTCTGCTGGATCAGGCCAAAGGCCCACATAGTCCACCATCCTCTTCTCACAGTGGCCAAAACCAGGTGCTTCTTCTGGGAAGCCGGTAGCAAATGTTCATTGCCATGCACTCCCTTAAAATGCCTTCTGGAGCAAGAAAGTCTTAGCCATGCACCTGAAGTTCAACAATCTCAGTTGGGAGAGCATTCCCCTGGTTTGCAAGTTTGCCCGTGCCCACTAAGGCCTCCAAGATGACAACTGGCCAAGATGGCCAATTCCTGGAATGGCCTGTCTCTCTCAAGTGATGCCATCTTGGACTACAGTGTCCCAGAGGCTGGTGACTCTTGGGCGTTGGTGCCCGCTTGAAGGCTCATTATCAGCCACCAAAGGAGGCAACATTTGATGCTACCAGGTAGACGCAGGATGCGGGAAGCTGATTAGGATGGGGAGGCAATGGAGGTGGTCAACCCAGGTAGACCAGCAGGCAGATAACTTTGCCGCAACCGCTGAATCGCTAATGCAGAAGGTAAGGCAATCACACAGTCATTTCTCCAGTTCCGCTCCTGGAAAAAAAACTTACTTTCCAGGCAGTGAACATTTATTACATCCCTTAGACAAATAATGGAACAGATTTGATGTTACGGTTCTGGAAAAAATATATACCAGTGCTGTCTATTGTGTTGGTTACCCTGAAGAAGAGATTAGGTCCTCTGTGCGATCTAGATAAGGGATTGCAGCTTTTGCAAACACACGCTTATCAGATCCTTTTCTAAATCCCTTTAAGTTTCAAAATACCCAGTTTAATAACACTCAGTCCTAATACGTTAAAAGCCTCTGGAAAATTGTCAAGGGGTGGGGAGGCGGGGAGAGAGAAAGAATGCAAGGAGAAGGAACCCCATATTAATATACCCTAGAGAAATTAATATCTTAAATTGTAAATTATAGACCTTTATCTGCAGTTCAGAGGCTTCAATTTATTAACAGCGCATAAACTTTCATTATCTAGAGTTGTGGTTTTTTTCCCCTGAAATACAAGCCTACCTAACAATTAATTCTAAAAGAAAAAAGATCCTTCGCAGAACGATGCAAGAGCTTTGCTTACAGACAAGGCCACATCCACACTATACATTTAAAACACCATACCCCTTTAACAGTCATGGCTTCCCCCAAGGAATCCTGGGAATTGCAGTTTACACTGAGAGTTGTTAGGAGACCCCTATTTCCCTCACAGAGGTACACCTTTCAGAGTGGGTTAACACTCAATCCCTCTTCCCAGGGAGCTCTGGACATTGTCATTTTGTGAAGGGAATAGGGGTTCTTCTAACAGCTCTCAACACCCTTAACAAACTACAGCTCTCAGGATTTTTTTGGTGGGGGAGCGATGACTGTTAAAGTGGTACTATAGTGTTTGGAATGCAGCGTGCAGATGCAGTGGAAACGGGGGGTTGTGACGTCAATGGGGCAGGGAAAGTCCCAGCTTTCAAGGAGCTATCCACAGTGCAACAGCAGATCCGGAGTAGATTCACCGCCTAGCTGACATCAGAGCCACCAGTCTCCAGTGTGCAGGTGCGGCCAAGGACTTGAAGATCAGGCCCTTCAGTTCTGACCATTTGTCAGGGAGCAGATGCCACATACGCGGGTTCTGCCACTAGGGATGGACAAACCTGGCCATTTTGGTTTCTCTCACTTTTGCATCTTTCCAGACTTAAATTCAGTCCATTCTCCACATCTCCATATTAGTTTATAATTCTTTTTTTTAAGTCCTTATGAACATTCTTCAACATTTTAGTGCACATTTCTCCTAAAATGCACATTGTTGTAATTTTGCCTCACATGCACATGTTTGCAAAGCAATTTTCTGCAATGTAAAGCGTCCTTCTATGTCCTTATCACTAACGTATGCCTTTCTGTGCACACTTCAACCCTGTAGACACATTGACGTGCACATTACTTGACTAGAGAACTGCATTCCAAAATTGAGAGCAAGGCGAATTTTGGAGGATGGCTGTGTTTCAGTTCCCCCATTCTTTGGGAAAGTGCAAATTTATTATTTATTTATTTATTTATTTAATTCAATTTTTATACCGCCCATAGCAAGGCTCTCTGTACATCAAATAAAAGCATATTTACATTCAATTTAAAAAACCACCTGGTCATCAAATCAACAATTTAAACATACAGCAAAAGTAAAATTAACATAATAAACCCATATTAAATACAAGTCAAAGGTAATTAGAAAAAAGCTTAGTAGCAAAGTTCAATTATTTGCATCTGCTCTTGCACCCGATTGCATAGTGCCACCCCAATCCGACTAAAGCACTAAATGTGGTAGGTTCGCCTTTCAGTGCAAACCAAATCAAAATTTCTCCCTCATCTCTTATCTGCCACTGTATTGTCCATGCTAGGATTGATCCTGTCGATGTTCTACCACAAGGACAAAGGGTTACCAGCCTGGGGGGTGGGGGAATGGTTTATGTACAGATCTCATTGAAATAATAATTGGAGGTTCACAAAATCATAGAATTTAAATGACCATGGGGCTTGTTCACACGCTACATTGAACACAGATACATGCTGCCTCTACACGTGTACAAGTGTTTGTGTGAAAAATTGTACAGTTTATTTGTGCAGCTCAGCAGCTGTTGTACACAGCTACACAGATGGCACGCTCACTGAATGTAATGTGGAACCAACCCTTATGAGTGAGATTTTCAAACTCAAGTGTTCCCAAATCCTGATTTTAAGATGATGCTCATTATGATCAATATTATTATTAAATGTATATCCTGCCCTTCCACCCACAAGAAGCCTAGAGCAGCAAACATGTGATAAAACACTAAAGACATCTATAAAACATCTTTAAAAATCTTTAAAAGCAGTTCCAACCCAGACGCAGACTGGGATAAGGTCTCTATTGAAAAGGCTTGTTGAAAGAGGAAGGTCTTCGGTAGGCACCGAAAAGACAACAGAGACTGTGCCTGTGTTACATTGTGGATGGTGATGTAAGTAACAAGGCTACTGTGAGTTCTGTCCATCTAGCCACATCTCTCCCAGCTCTGACAAGGTCTCGTCTATGATGGGGCAGGGAAATAGCTGCATGCAACGATTCACATTTCCTTCTAATTCTAAACTTGGTTGGTCTGGGGCCAATCAATTCGGAAAGAGAAAAACTAAAGATATAGAGCTATGAAGGTAGGAAGTCTATTCACGTCTCAGTGGCTCCCATTTAACTGCATGGGATAATGTAAATGGGGCAAAACTGCCCTTCACCAGAGGGGTTTAGTGTCATGGCGGGTAGGAGAGCATTCAGCATTGTGGGCCCATGCCTGAGGAACTCCCTCCCAACTGAGGTTAGACAGGCTTCCTCCTTGCTGAACTTCAGGTGCATGACAAAGACTTTTTCATTCAGGCAGGCATTTTAAGGTAGTGTTCAGGTTTCTCTTGGGATTTTATGATTAATTGTTACTGTTTTATTCTCTGTTTACTTTATTTGTATGTGCACCACTTAGAAATGCTAATGATTAAGTGGTATATAAATGCCTAAATAATAAATAAATGGGAGGCAGGCACAGTCTTAACCCAGTGGTGTCCAGGATTGACTTCCTCAATGTTACAGCAGTGATGGGGATCCCGTGGCCCTCTAGATCTTCCTGGAAAACAACTCCCATTGTCCCTGGCCACCATTCATGCTGGTTGGGGATGATGGGCGTTCGAGTCCAACACCAACTGGAGAGCCACAGGCTTGCCATTGCCTGCTTTAGAGAAAGAAAGGGATGCCGTTCACTCCCCAGGGAAACAAATAAGGCCCTGCAGGGAGGATAATAATAACAATAATGAAAAGTAGTATAGTAGTAGCAGAAGTAATAGACTTAAAACCATGATGAGTAGTAGTAGTAGACTCCAAGTAATAATAATGATGTCATTGTAGTGGTATAGTAGATTCAAAATCATAATGATGATGGTTATACAGTAGCAGTAGTAGCTGTAGTATAGCTGTAGTACTCATCATCATCATCATGTCATTGTAGTGGTATATTAGTAGTAGTATAATAGTAGACATGAAACCATAATAATAACTCACTAATAGGCAAAAAACCTTGATGTTTGGAAGCAGAAAACCACAGACAAGGAAGCAAGTTGTAGGTTGCAAAGATGACAGGCAATGAAAGCAAGAGAGGGTGAAGAACTGCCTATATTTTCTGAAGTGTGATGCTGAGCAAAGGGCCAATGCCAGGATACTGAACAGAGTTAAGATGACTTTAACTCTTGGATAGTATCCTGGGAGGCCATTTAGAGCTCTCCGTTTTGCCAACACTTATCTCACCCTGAACATTTTTCTCTCCTGCCATTTTTCCCCTTTGGACCAAAGTAGACTCTGCATTTTAGATCCAGAATCAATTGTGATTGATCCTTGCACTCCTCTTTGGGATCTTCCCTGAAATCGTCGTTGCCCCAAGTTGTGTCAAAAATGCGGAACAGGAATAGCCAAAAGGCAAGTCAGAGGTGACGTAAGAGAAGTGTATAAAATTATGCATGGGATGGAGAAAGTGGATAGAGAAAAGTTTTTCTCCCTCTCATGACAGTAGAACCTGTGGACATTCGGTGGAGCTGAATGTTGGAAGATACAGGACAGGCAAAAGAAAGGACTTCTTCACTTCGCATGTGGTTAAATTATGGAATTTGCTCCCACAAGAGGCAGTGATGTTCTTATAGGCTGGATCCAGGCCTCGACTTGGGGGGGGGTCCCCTCCAACCTCACTTGGCCAGATTGCAAGGGTGAGGTTCTTACCCCTCTCCTTTCTAGCTCATCACCACATAGGAAGAGCCTGCTGAATCAGGCCACCAGCCTATCTAGTCTACCATCCTCTTCTCACAGTGGCCAACCAGATATCTCTTCTGGAAAGCCCACAAGCAGGACATGAGCACAAGAGCACTCTCCCCTCCTGCGATTTCCAGCAACTGGTATTCAGAAGCATACTGCCTAAGACTGTGGAGGCAGAGCATAGCCATCATGGCTAGTAGCCATTTATAGCCTTGTTGCTGTTGTTATGTGCCTTCAAGTCAATTATGACTTATGGCGACCCTAGGAATCAGTGACCTCCAACAGCATCTGTCGTGAACCACCCTGTTCAGATCTTGTAAGTTCAGGTCTGTGGCTTCCTTTATGGAATCAATCCATCTCGTTTGGCCTTCCTCTTTTTCTACTCCCTTCTGTTTTTCCCAGCATTACTGTCTTTTCCAGTGAATGATGTCTTCTCATGATGTGTCCAAAGTATGATAACCTCAGTGTCATCATTTTAGCTTCTAGTGACAGTTCTGGTTTAATCTGTTCTAACACCCAATTATTTGTCTTTTTCGCAGTCCATGGTATCCTCAAAGCTCTCCAACACCACATTTCAAATGCGTTGATTTTTCTCTTATCCGCCTTTTTCACTGTCCAACTTTCACATCCATACATAGAGATTGGGAATACCATGGTCTGAATGATCCTGACTTTAGTGTTCAGAGATACATCTTTGCATTTGAGGACCCTTTCTACTTCTCTCATAGCTGTCCTTCCCAGTCCCAGTCCTAGCACGAGGACATGGACAAGGTGCTTGGACAGGTACATGCAACCACTTTGGTACTCGATCCTTGCCCCTCCTGGCTTATAAAAACTAGCAAGGAGGGAACAGCTGGCTGGGCCAAGGAAGTGATAAATGCCTCCTTGCTAGAGAGAGTGGTCCCTGGCTGTCTGAAAGAAGCGGCGGTGAGACCACTTCTGAAAAAACCTTCCTTGGACCCAGAGGACTTCAACAGCTATAGACCAGTGGCGAATGTTCCATTCTTGGGCAAGATCTTGGAACGAGTGGTTGCTGACCAGCTCCAGGCGCTATTGGATGAAACCGATTATCTAGATCCATTTGAGTCGGGTTTCAGACCCGGTTTTGGCACTGAGACGGCCTTGGTCGCCCTGTTTGATGACCTATGTCGGGAAAGAGACAGAGGGAGTGTGACTCTGTTGATTCTCCTTGATCTCTCAGCGGCTTTTGATACCATCGACCATGGTATCCTTCTGGAGAGGCTTGCGGAGTTGGGTGTTGGAGGCACTGCTTGGCAGTGGCTCTGCTCCTACTTGGCGGGCCGTTTCCAGAAGATAATACTTGGGGAACATTGCTCGACACCATGGGTTCCCCAATATGGGGTCCCGCAGGGTTCGGTTCTGTCTCCCATGCTTTTTAACATCTATATGAAGCCGTTGGGTGCGGTCATCCGGAGTTTTGGAGTGCGTTGTCATCAGTACGCTGATGACACGCAGCTCTACTTCTCCTTTTCATCTTCTTCAGGTGAGGCGGTCGATGTGCTGAACCGTTGCCTGGACACGACAATGGACTGGATGAGAACGAACAAGCTGAGACTCAATCCTGATAAGACTGAGATGCTGCTGGTGGATGGTTTCTCTGGTCAGACGGTGGATACATACCCTGTCCTGGACGGGGTTACACTCCCCCTAAAGGAGCAGGTTCATAGTCTGGGAGTCATTTTAGACTCTTCCCTATCACTCGAGATTCATGTAGCCTCGGTGGCACGGAATGCGTTCTACCAACTTCGGTTGGTAGCCCAGCTACGTCCCTATCTGAGTAAGGAGGACCTTACATCAGTGGTACATGCTCTGGTAACCTCACGTTTGGACTACTGTAATGCACTCTACGTAGGGCTACCTCTGAAGACGGTTCAGAAGCTACAGCTAGTGCAAAATGCGGCAGCCAGACTGCTAACAAGAACCAAGAGGTTTGAGCATATAACACCTGTTCTGGCTCGCCTGCACTGGCTTCCAATATGCTTCCGGGCCAGATTCAAAGTGTTGGTACTAACCTATAAAGCCTTATACAGCGCGGGACCACAATATCTGCTGGAACGCCTCTCCCGATACGAACCGGCTCGTACACTACGGTCTACTACGAAGGCCCTCCTCCGGGTCCCGACCCATAGGGAGGCCCGGAGGGTAGTAACAAGATCTAGGGCCTTCTCAGTGGTGGCCCCCGAATTGTGGAATAGTCTCCCCGAGGAGGTACGCCTGGCGCCAACACTATTATCCTTTCGGCGCCAGGTTAAAACCTTTCTCTTCTCTGAGGCATTTTAATCTAAGTTAATTTGAGTAAATGTTGTAATTTTATTTTAGATGGTGTACTTTTATATACTTGTTGTATTAGATCCTGTAATTTTATTATTGTATATGTTTTTATGTTCACCGCCCAGAGAGCTGTTTGCTAGTCGGGCGGTATATAAGCTTAATAAAAAAAAATCCTCCATGAATGGCTCCAATCCTCTTTTAAAGCCCTCCAGGTTGGTGGCCATCACTGCCTCTCGTGGGAACGAATTCCATTGTTTAACTATCCGCTGTGTGAAGAAGTACTCTCTTTTTTGCCTGTCTTGAATCACAACCTGCACATCCTTTTGTGATGAGTGGAGGGTCATTGCAGAACAGCCAGATCTTAAGACCAGCTAACCCAATTATTACAATAATTTAATTGCATTCAGTATGAATAAAAACTGTCCCAACCCCACAACAAGATGCCTCACCCTACAGGCGATTCCTGGTCCAAGGCAGAAATGTGAAGGCTCAGCGGGGAAAAAGGGGGGAATGAATAAAAAAAGGTGGGTTCTTTTTCCAATTTGCCCAGTTTTTTGCAGGGGTGATGGAAAAAATGTGGGGGGGGAGAGGGAAGTCCATTTCCCCCCTATTTTTCCTGTGTTTTTTTTCACCCAGGCCTTCACATCTCTAGCCCCAGGTTCAAGACCCCTCATGTCTCTATGCAGGGCTGGAATCGACTCCCTGCCTGAAATCTTGGACAGCCACAGCTAGTCAATGTCAATTGCACTAGATAGATAATGGTCTGGCTCCACAGATGGGCAAATCTGCCAGGTTTGGTTTATCTCCGGTTCCCATGTTTCCAATTAAAACAGGTCCTCCACATTCCCACATCGCTGTGATAATTTTTAATTTTTTTTTAAAAGCCCTCCTGAAAATTCAGCGGCATTTTAATGTGCATTTCTCCTAGTACACACCTCTTTGTGTGCAATTTTCCCTAATATACATATTTTGCACAGCAATTTCCCTGAATGTGATGCATTTGGGGATGTTATTTTCACTGACATATGCATCTATATCCACAAAATACTATGTGGGACCAAAGGGGGGGAAACCAACATGAGAGGGCCTTTTCAGTGGTGGCCCCCAAATTATGGAATTACCTCTTTGACAAGGTGCGCCTGGCGCCAACACTGTTATCTTTCCGGTGCCAGGACAAGACTTTCCTCTTCTCCCAGGCATTTTAGCATGTGTTTTATACTGTTTAAATTTTTAAATGGTGTTTTAAATTGTTTTTATAAGATCTGTTTTAAATTGTATTTGTTTTAATGTTTTTAGTTACTGTAAACCGCCCAGAGAGCTTCGGCTATGGGGCAATACATAAGTACAATAAATAAATAAATAAATAAATAAATAATGAAGCTGATCCCCCAGGCCCCCAGTCTCCAGCTTCAGCTGTACTGGAATTCATACTTTCTTCCACACGAAGTTCAAAGAAAAATGGGGACGTGAAAGAGGAGAAGGAGGAAGGGAGGAAAAAGCCATTGCTGCCCACACCAAGGTGTCCAAAGCCTGCTGATATGAAGGAGTGCATTACTCATCAGAGATTCTGTTTGGGGCTGACGTTGTTCTCTGAGGACTGGCTCTTCGGTGCAAACAGATGAGCAATGCTGACAGGGCCAGGTCTCCCAAGAAAATTACTCACACGCACGCTTCAGATTCCAAAATAGATGACTCCCTCACCCACCCCCAAAATATTGGAACATTTTTAAAATTTATAAAGGGACATACAACCATTATTATGCATCACTTTAGCTTGACCAAGAGAGCCAGTGTGGTGTAGTGGTTAGAGTGTTGGACTACAACTTGGGAGACCAGGGTTTGAACACAGCCATGAAGCTCACTGGGTGACCTTGGGCCAGTCACTGCCTCTCAGCCTCAGAGGAAGGGAATGGTAAATCACCTCTGAATACCGCTTACCATAAAAACCCTATTCATAGGATCGCCATAAGTCAGGATCGACTTGAAGGCAGTCCATTTCCATTTTAGCTTGACCAGAAAAACAGGGGAAGAAAAGAAAATTAGATGGATAACAAAATCAAGGGGGGAGAGAGAGAGATGATTTCATTATGGATCTTCCAGAGAGTTCTCTAGCTACAGTTAATATTGCAACTGCATAAACAATGTAAATGCACAGGTTGCATGTAAATGGCATCGGCATGGGGATATGTTGGTGGCAGAAATGAAAGTCTTACAAGCAAAATGATCATAGACAGGGGTCTATTAACCAAGGTAAGACCTGCAACAGAAGGCTATGGGTTAGTGGTGGAGCATCTGCTTTGCATGCAGAGGATCCCATGTTCTGTTCTTGGCATCTCGAGGAAGAGCTGGGAAAGATCCTTGCCTGAAATCCCGGAGAGTCGCTGCCAGTCAGTCCAGACAATACTGAGCTAGATGGAACAATCGTCTGGCTTAGAATCATAGAATAGAAGAGTTGGAAGGTGCCTATAAGGCCATCAAGTCCAACCCTCTGCTCAATGCAGGAATCCAAATCAAAGCATTCCCGACAGATGGCTGTCCAGCTGCCTCTTGAAGGCCTCCAATGTCGGAGAGCCCACTACCTCTCTAGGTCACTGGTTCCATTGTCGTATGGGTCTAACAGTTAGGAAGTTTTCCCTGATGTTCAGTCAAAATCTGGCTTCCTGTAACTTGAGCCCATTATTCCATGTCCTGCACTCTGGGACGATCGAGAAGAGATCCTGGCCCTCCTCTGTGTGGCAACCTTTCAAGGACTTGAAGAATGCTATCGTATCTCCCCTCAGTCTTCTCTTATCCAGGCTAAATATGCCCAGTTATTTCAGTCTCTCCTCATAGGGCTTTGTTTCCAGTCCCCTGATCATCCTAGTTGCCCTCCTCTGAACCTGTTCCAAGTTCTCCATCCCTGCTTTATGTGGAGCAGTGGATGCCACATGAGGGTGAGGGTGCTGTATACCCACCTTCCCTTTCTAGAGGCCAAAGACCATCTTACTCCAATGAAAGAAATAAGGTGTCTCCAAAGCAAGAAGACTTGAACTCACAATGATTTGAGGACTGGCGCATCTTCCCTATGAGGAAAATCTAAAGTGTTTGGGGCTTTTAAGTTTAGGGGAAAGGCAAGTAAAGAGTGGATGGAGATGCTGGATTTCTAAAATGATGCATGTTGTGGAGAAAATGGGTAGACAGAAGTGATCCACTGAAATTGATGGCTTCAGATTCAGGACAAAAGAAAACACTCGTACAATGCATTTTGACATTTGGATTGGTTGCCACAGCATATAGTGATGCCTGACAGTTTACGTCGGGAATAAGGAACCTGTGGCCCTCCAGATGTTGGACTCAAAGGCTACAGTCAGACATGGGACCTATTGTGTTAGTTTAATGGATTGAAATGGTCCCGATTTCTAAAATCCATTTCACACTGAAGTACCCATTGCGTTAAGCAACAATGGCTTTCTCGGCCAGTATACCAACATTTCGTGCAACTGTCTTACACACGGCTGCAACAGCACCTTGCTTTTGCCCCCCACCCATTGTACACATGCACACTCTAGTTCCCCCCTAAAACACTGCTGTGTTGGACACGGGGGATATGGGGAAAGGAGGAAAGGGAAGCTGCTATATGGTGCCTACACCAGAATACCAGTACAATTTTCATCAGGCAAAAGAAATTGGTGCATGCCTAAAGGGTGATAACACATTGCATGCCGGGATGCCTGTCATGTAAGCAGCTGCAGCTAGCGCAAAGCTCCCGCGATCTTCCAGGTCCCTAGGCTTGCAAACAGATTATTTCTGGTATTATTTAGCATGAAAATTAGCACTAAATTTCCACTAGATGTTTTTACATCGTGCGAAAGGTCAAATATAACGTGCAAATTGCCAGGTAAGATATAGTCAGAATAATGGAATAAAACGTGTGAAAGCACCCTAACTCCCATCAGGCCCAAACAGCATGATTGATGGTATGAGATGATGGGAGCGGTAGTCCAACATCTGGAAGACCACAGCTTCTCCATCCCTATTTTAAAAGAGGATTAAACAATTCCAAAGAGGAGGAGAGGTCTCTCTGTGGCAATTAGTCATGATGGCTTATGTCATGATGGCAGTATACCTTTGAATACTAATTGATGGGGAAGGGGAAACAGCGGGAGATGGGAGATTGCCTTTGTCCCGCTTGGGAGCCTCCCACAGGCATCTAGTTGGCCGCTGCGCAAAGCAGGACACTGAACCACATGGACCTTTGGTCTGTTCCAGCAAGCTTCTTTGGATGATCTTAGGATTCAAGGCATGCATTTGGCCAAGGGGTAGCCGGTTGGTCTCCCCTATTCTGAAGCTTCAGATCCAGGTCCAAGACTCATTGTTCCCATTCTGAATATGAACAAATATTTATTTCTGTGCTTATGGAACAGGGACAGGAAAGAGGTGAGAATCAAGCTGCCTTGTTGTGAGAACCTGTTTTTGCAACAACAAAAACATGCCCTGCATGGTGTACGTTGCCAACTTGCACTTTCTGTCGTATTCAAATGAGTCCGAGAATAAGCAATCACGGCTTGCAAACGCACACAAAGCCAAACGCAGAGTCGGTGTCACTTTTAAGAAGCCAGTTCGACCATGGAGCCAAAGGGAAAAGAGATGACAGCCTGCCTCTGACAGTCTTCATTCACATACCTGATTTGCCGGGAAAGTACTTGACGCTTCCCCCGGAGGAAGAATGCAGATTTTGCTCTGCTGAACAGGAAAGGCAGGCTTGCAATGCAGAACTCCCTGAGAGATTAAGGGCTAAGGGTTTAATTCAGCATTCATCCTGATCTGCTTGCACAAGGCTTATGAAGTGGTTAGAATAGGGGTGCTTCCAGATGGGAGTCTTAGTGTGCAAATTTTGTTGGCTTTATTATTGCCAGGTTCTACTAATGCTTTTTACACTGCCAGACTGAGATCCTGGTTTGGTTTTTGTTCAGACTAGTTGAACATGTGCAGGACTTGGGCTGTAGGCTTCCCCATCCCCTCAAAAACC
Organism: Rhineura floridana; assembly: GCF_030035675.1. Classification (NCBI taxonomy): domain Eukaryota; kingdom Metazoa; phylum Chordata; class Lepidosauria; order Squamata; family Rhineuridae; genus Rhineura; species Rhineura floridana. The sequence continues at coordinate 22,391,232 of NC_084496.1, forward strand.
TCTCTCTGCACTGGGGATGGAAAGATCTGTTCAGTTTGGTTCTCTTGTCTTTCCAGTCTTAAATTCAGTTCTCCCAGCCGGAGTTCGATTCCAACGAAAGGAGGAAGTCGAATCTCCAGTAAAAGGGGTCGAGGTCCACTCAGCCTTCCATCCATCCGTGGTCGGTAAAATGAGTACCCGGCATATGCTGGGGGGTAAAGAAAGGCCGGGGAAGGAACTGGCAAACCCACCCCACATATACAGTCTGCCTAGTAAACATCGCAAGACGTCACCCTAAGAGTTGGAAACGACTCGAACTACAAGTGCGGGGACACCTTTACCTTTTTCCTTCTAAATAAACACATTTTTGTAGGCATTCTTGACAAAGGTACACATTTTTTGCAAGCCATTTCTCATCATATAACACATTTTTGTATATTTTCACTTTTATGCACACTTTCCCCTAATATATGCATTTTTGTAAGTATTGTTTAGTTGGCAGATTGCATCCCAAAACCCTAATAAATGTGAATTTCTAAGGATGGCTATGTTTTGATTCTCATATTGGTTCAGAAAGTGCAAATTTGATAAATCCTGCTTGAAATGTGAACTGAATCAAAATTCTCACCCATCCCTACTCTGCACACACTTTTATACACAAAAAAGTGCACATTGTTATTTATTTATTTATTTCATTTCATTTATAAACCGCCCATAGCTAATAGCTCTCTGGGCGGTGTACAACAGAGTTAAAATACAATGTTACAATAAAATCAATAACAAATATCAGCAAAATGTAAGCTAAAACATTAAACATAAACATTAAAACATTAAAATGCCTGGGAGCATAGCCAGGTCTTAACCTGGCACCTAAGGAAAGTACTGTAGGCGCCAGGCGGATCTCTTCAGGTAGGCTGTTCCACAATTTGGGGGCCACTACAGAAAAGGCCCTAGATCTAGTAACAGTCCTCCGGGCATTTAGATGGGTTGGTACCCGGAGGAGGGCCTTAGATACTGAACGAAGCGCACGGGTAGGTTCATAGCGGGAGAGGCGTTCCACAAGATATTGCGGTCCCACGCCGTGTAAGGCTTTATAGGTCAACACCAGCACCTTGAATCTGGCTCGGAAACAAATAGGTAGCCAGTGCAAACGGGCCAGGACAGGTCTTATATGCGCGGACCGATCGGTCCTCGTCAACAACCTGGCTGCTGCGTTCTGCACTAGCTGAAGTTTCCGGACTGTCTTCAAGGGCAGCCCTACGTAGAGTGCATTACAGTAATCCAATCTAGAAGTTACCAGAGCATGAACAACTGAGGCGAGATCATCACTGTCCAGATAAGAGCGTAGTTGGGCTACTAAACGAAGATGGTAAAACGCATTCCATGCCACCGAGGCTACTTGAGCCTCAAGCGACAAGGAAGGGTCAAAAAGGACCCCCAAACTACGAACCTGTTCCTTCAAGGGGAGTGTAAACCCATCTAGAACAGGACGAGCATCTATCATCTGGGCAGGGAAAGAGCTCACGAACAGTGTCTCGGTCTTGTCTGGATTGAGTTTCAGTTTATTAGCTCTCATCCAGTCCATTATCGCAGTCAGGCAACGGTTCAGCACATCAACAGCCTCACCTGAAGAAGGTGAAAAGGAGAAATAGAGCTGCGTGTCATCAGCGTACTGATGGCAATGCACTCCAAAACTCCTGATGACCGCACCCAGAGGCTGCATGTAGATGTTATTTTTTATTTATTTTTATTTATTTTATTAGATTTTTAAACCGCCCTATAGCTTTCTAGCTCTCAGGGCGGTGTACAAAAGGTAAAAACAGATTAAAATACAGTAAACATAACAATACACTGTAAAATATAGAACCAAAATCAAGACAAAGACAAATTAAAATTAAATTAAATTAAAATGCCTATTATCAAAAAGATAATAAAGAAGGCGCCAGGTGTATCTCATCAGGGAGGGCGTTCCATAACTCGGGGGCCACCACTGAGAAGGCCCTAGCTCTGGTTATTACTCTCCAGGCCTCCATATGCGTTGGAACCCGGAGAAGGGCCTTCGATGTCAAACGTAGTGAACGGGCAGGTATATAGCGGGAGAGGCATTCCACCAGGTATTGCGGTCCAATGCCGTTAAGGGCTTTATAGGTAAGAACCAACACTTTGAATCTGGCCCGGAAACATATTGGTAGCCAGTGCAGCTGGGCCAGGACAGGGGTTATATGATCATATTTTTTAATCCCAGTAAGAACTCTGGCCACAGCATTCTGCACCAGCTGAAGTTTCCGAACCATCTTCAGAGGTAACCCTACGTAGAGTGCATTACAGCAGTCCAATCTAGAGGTTACCAGAGCATGGATAACTGTGGCAAGGTTCTCCCTGTCCAGATAGGGTCGTAGTTGGGCTACCAGCCGAAGCTGGTAGAACGCGTTCCGTGCCACCGAGGCTACCTGAGCCTCCAGAGACAGGAGCGGATCTAATAAGACCCCCAAACTACGGACCTGCTCCTTTAGGGGGAGTGTAACCCCATCTAGGGCAGGTCGGACATCAGCCATCTGGGCAGAGAGCTCCCCCACCAACAGCATCTCAGTCTTGTCAGGATTGAGTCTCAATTTATTAGCTCTCATCCAGTCCATTATCGCGGCTAGGCAGTGATTTAGTACATCAACAGCCTCACCTGAAGAAGATGAAAAGGAGAAGTAGAGCTGCGTATCATCAGCATATTGCTGGAAACGCACTCCAAATCTCCTAATGACCTCGCCCAGCGGCTTCATATAGATATTAAAAAGCATGGGGGACAGAACCGAACCCTTCGGGACCCCATATTGGAGTACCCAGGGATTCGAGTAATGCTCCCCAAGCACCAGCTTCTGGAGACGATTCTCGAGGTAGGAGCACAGCCACTGCCAGGCAGTGCCTCCAACTCCCAAATCCGCAAGCCGCCCCAGAAGGATACCATGGTCGATGGTATCAAAAGCCGCTGAGAGATCTAGGAGAACCAACAGAATTACACTCCCTCTGTCTCTCTCCCGACAGAGGTCATCATACAGGGCGACCAAGGCTGTTTCTGTACCAAATCCCGGCCGAAAGCCCGATTGAAATGGATCCAGATAATCAGTTTCATCCAAGAGAGCCTGGAGCTGGCGAGCGACCACACGCTCTAAAACCTTGCCCAGGAATGGAATATTTGCTACCGGTCTATAGTTGTCAACATTTTCAGGGTCCAAGGAGGGTTTTTTTTTTTAGGAGTGGTTTCACCACCGCCTGTTTCAGACTAAGTGGTACCACTCCCTCTCGTAGAGAGGCATTAATCACCTCCTTGGCCCATCCGGCTGTTTCATTCCTGCCAGCTTTTATTAGCCACGAGGGGCAAGGGTCCAGGGCAGACGTGGTCGCCCGCACCTGTCCAAGCACGTTGTCCACATCCTCGAGCTGTACCAACTGAAACTCATCCAATAAAACAGGACACAACTGTGCTCTGGACACCTCATTAGGATCAACTGCTACAATATTGGAGTCAAGGTCCCGGTGGATGTTCGTGATCTTATCTTGGAAGTGTCTCGCAAACTCATTGCAGCGGGCTATTGATGATGTTATTGCGTTCTGGGGACCAGAATGTAAAAGTCCCCAAACAACTTTATAAAGCTCCGCTGGGCGGTTAGAAGATGACTGAATGGTGGCAGCAAAGTACTGCTTCTATGCTGCCCTCACCGCCTTCACATAGAGCCTGGTAGAGACCTTCACAAGTACAAGACCACAGCCGTCGGGAGTTCGTCTCCATTTGCACTCAAGCCGTCTCCTTTCTTGCTTCATCACTCTTAGCTCCGGGGTAAACCACGGAGCCACTTGAGCTCTGCAAAGGAGAGGGCGCACTGGGGCGATCGTGTCAGCTGCCCGGGTCATTTCCGTATTCCACAGATTGACCAGGGTTTCGACAGGAGCGTCAGTTTTATCAGCCGGAAAACTCCCTAGAGCCTTCTGAAAACCCTCAGGATTCATTAGTCTCCGGGGACGGACCATCTTAATTGGTCCTCCACCCTTGCAGAGGGAAGAACACATTGTGAGTCTAAACCTCAATAGGCAGTGGTCTGACCATGACAAAGGAATAGATGTAAAATCCCTCACTCCCAGATCACCATCCCCTAATCCAGTGGCAAAAATCAAGTCTAGAGTATGCCCCGAAATATGCATAGGGCCAATAGCAAATTGAGACAGCCCCATGGTTGTCATGGAGGCCATGAAGTCCTGAGCCGCCCCGGACAAAGTGGTCTCGGCATGAATGTTGAGATCCCCCAATACCAAAAGTTTGGGGGATCGCAACACCAAACCCGCGACCACCTCCATCAGCTCAGTTAGGGAGGCTGTTGGGCAGCAGGGTGGACGGTACACCAACAGTATTCCCAGTCTGTCTCGTTGACCCAACGCAATATGAAGGCACTCCAGACCATGTTAAAGAGCATAGGGGACAGAACCGACCCCTGAGGGACTCCACAATGGAGAGTCCAGGGTGTCGAGCAATGTTCCCCAAGCACTACTTTCTGGCGACAATCCGCTAAGTAGGAGCGGAGCCACTGCCAAGCAGTGCCCCCAACTCCCAATTCCGCAAGCCTCCCCAGAAGGATACCATGGTCGATGGTATCAAACGCCACTGAGAGATCAAGGAGAATCAACAGGGTCACACTCCCCCTGTCCCTCTCCCGACAAAGGTCATCATACAGGGCGACCAAGGCTGTTTCAGTGCCAAAACCGGACCTAAAACCGGATTGAAACGGATCCAGATAATCGGTTTCATCCAAAAGCGTCTGGAGCTGGCCGGCGACCACCCACTCCAAAACCTTGCCCAAAAAAGGGACATTCGCCACCGGTCTATAGTTGTTCAGAACATCTGGGTCCAAAGAAGGTTTCTTTAAAAGAGGTCTCACTACTGCCTCCTTGAGACTACCAGGGACTACTCCCTCCTTCAAGGAGGCATTTATCACCTCTTTGGCCCAGACGGTGGTTTCAGCCCTGCCAGCCTTCACCAGCCAAGATGGGCAAGGGTCCAGCGCAGACATGGTCGCCCGCACCATTCCAAGCACCTTGTCCACTTCCTCGAGCTGCACCAACTGAAACTCATCCAATAATAAAGGACAAGGCCGCGTTCTGGACACTTCAATGGATTCATCTGTCATAACATGGAAGTCTAGGTCCCGACGGATGCATGCAATCTTGTCCTGGAAGTGCTCCGCAAACTCGTTGCAGCGGGCTTCAGATGTCTCTTTAGTATCATGAGGGCCGGAATGTAAAAGCCCACGTACCACCCTAAAAAGCTCCGCTGGGCGGCAGAGAGAAGATCTAATGGAGGCAGCAAAATAAGACTTTTTTGCCGCCCTAACCACCTTTACATACAACTTAGTGGAAGCACTTACCAAAGCATGACTACATCCGTCAGGAGTTCGCCTCCACCTGCACCTGCACTCTAGCAAGACCTTTGTTCTTTCCCACTTTTGGGTGACTTTCCCCCAAGTCTTGCCATCTCCTCTTGCATCCACAGCTCTTGAATCTGCAAGGTAATGTTCTTTGCAACAGCCCTTTCTCACAGAATGGAGAGGACATACAGCATACTGGAAATAGCATACCTATTGCAAATGCAACATGTCAGGTGGGCAAGGGGACCACATGTGTTAGGGATGGGATCAGTTGCCTGGTGCCATTTTGAAAGCAATCCATCGCCTAACAGGCCGGAATCGATTCAAGTTCACTAACAATATTAATATTGATATTTTTAAAGGAAATATCGGTAATTTAAAAGAAAACATTGATATTTTGAAAGGAAATGTCAATAAATTAATAGAAATATTGATAAAATTAATATACTTAATACTGTTATTTTAGAGCTGTTTTATTTTTAAAAAAAAACAATTTTTGAAAATAGCGGTAGAAAATCACAACAAAAAAATCCGATCTGCAAAGATGGAGAATAAGCAAATTCATGAAACAATTTGGTACCAAATCTGAATTGGCAGGATTCTAGCAAGCAATTTACATCAGAAAACTCATGAGAATGTTTCACTTTCTGGAACTGAAAAAAAAATTTTTCCTGCAAGCTGAACACATGCTAATGGTAGCTAAATTTGCGCTACATTAATTCTCAAATTGGATGCTACATCATCTGAACGCTCCAGGGGAAAAAAAAACAATTGGTAAAAAGTAAGAAAGATGGAATAAACTGCAATCTAAGAGTACCCAATGTCCAGTCTTCATTCTGATTGTTTGTGGAGCGGTTTTATGACCATGAGTACTGAAACTGCATTCATCCTGATTTTCTTCTAAGGTGTTTATATGTCTTCCCTAATGTTTTTTGTTCATCTCATACTTTTCAATGCATTTCGCTGTCACGTTCCGGAGTATACAAAGACTGAGGCTTTATTCTATGTGGATTTGCAACAGAGTACTTTCATCCACTTTAATCGTGCAAACCCCCCTTATGTACTTGAATCCCTCGTACAAAATATCAACAGTCTGAAAGCACCCTGAGCAGAGCATTGCCCAGCAATGAGGGAGAAATTTGATTCAGTTCACATTTAAAGGCAAATTTACCTAATTTGCCCTTTCTGAAACAGTATGCGAACCTAAACACAGTCATCTTTGGAAGTTCCACTTCTCTGAATTTTGCAACACAGTTCTCCAGCCAAGACGTGTGTACAAAAATGCATATACTGAGGCGCATAAAAATGGATATATTAGTAAAAAAAATACAACAATACATTATATTAGTGAAACTTGTTCTGCAAAAATGTGCATATTAAAATAGCAAAATTAGCAGAAATGTACACTAAAATGCTGGTGAATTTTCACAAGTTTTTTTCAGGTGAATTGATATGGAAATGAGAAACTGAGACAGCTCAAAATCGATAGATTCTCCCATCCCTATGCCTCTAACAAACCAGTGGCTATCAAAAGAGCCAGTTCACACATTCAGCTGGGAGTCATCAAGCAATGTCATGTGCTTGTGTGAAAATGTCCTGTGTTTCTGTCTTGGGGAGCTCCCCCCCCCCAAACAAATGCAGCGATCGCAATCTTGGTGTGCAAAGGGAGATGTAGGAAGCTGGAACACAGAGTCAGACAGCTACCAGCTGCAGAAGGACAGAGAAACAGCCTGGCTGGGAGACAAAGCTTTTTTGTATGTAAAACAATTTGGTGTTAATAACCACTTAACTCTGCGGTCCATTCTTCAGCAGGAGATTCAGGATGCGAGGTTGTTAGAGCAATTTATTTGGCCCCGTCTGGGTCACACCCAGGCCAGACGGTGCCCTTCTTCAATTTCCCAGGGATATTTTTGGAATGCAGATAACACTCATACAGAAAGAGGAGAGGCTGGTATTTAAAAAAAAATGTGGGTGGAGAAATCTTGAAGCTCAGCTTCTGGGAAGAGATAAGGAGGAAAAGGGCAGAAAGATAGCCGTGATCTGTGGGCAGCATTACAACAGCCCTGGATTACATCCTCAGAAATGAGAGAGATGCTCCCCTCTGTTCTGCTCCAGATTCGTTTATTGTTCTCAAGTCATTCCTAAAAAGACTTCCGATCTCGGCTGGTGCCTTCGTTGCTCGGCCTCATTGCAGTGGAATCCAATTAACAGCATGTTGCCGACCGATTTCCTTGAAGCATCAAACCTTGGCTCTCAAATTCAACAGAGATGTTCCCTCCCAGGCATTCCGGCAAAAGAAGAGGGAGAATGGCAACAGGGTGCGCCCGTCCTCCCCATCAGTGGTCACCGCTGCCCAACGGTTGAGCCAAGGTGTCGGGGCAGGGCTGCTGCATCCAGGCAAATGGAGCACTGCCCCTCCAACCTCAAATCTTGATTAGGGATGGAAAGATCTGTCAATTTTGGTTCTCTTCTAATGTTAAATTCAGTTCTCTACATTTCTGCAGCAATTGCAATTTTTTTAAAAAAAATCACCATTTTAGTGCGAATTTCTCCAAATAAACACATTTTTGTAGGCAGTTTTGACAAAGGTGCACATTTTTGCAAGCCATTTCTCATCATTTCATGCCTTTTTGCATGTTGTTTTCACTCATAGATTCATTTTTTTGCACACTTTCCCCATATATATTCATTTTTGTGAATGTTGCTTAGTTGGCCAACTGCATCCCAAAATTCTACCTGCACTTGAGTCTCCTCAGAAGAACAGGGAAGTGCATGGAAGCACCTGCTCTGATCAGGGCCTGGCGGAGAGTCAGCAAGGTGAAGGCTCCAGCTCCTACACAAGCTCCTGTTCTGAGTTGCTTCATTGCTGAAGCAACATCTCCATGCTCCAGCTTCCCTGATCTAGGGAAACAGACACAAGGCTGATGGAGGTTGTAATCAGCTACATCTGGAGAGCCAAAGGTTCTCCATCCCCGACCTAGAAGGATTCTGGGCCTCATTGAGTTGGCCAGATGGCCTTGACCAACTTTGTTCCTTGGTCTGTTGTTGTTGTTTTGTTTTGTTTTTGGCATCACACATAAATATACACATCATGATTAATGGGATTCTTTGCCCTCAAAAGTGGCGATTGCCACCAACTTAGAGAATTTCATGAAGATGAAGGAGGAGGTCTGTCAACATCTATTCGCCATGATGTTTAAATGGATCCTCCATGTTCAGAGGCAGTCTTTTACACAATGAATACCAGTTGCCGGGGAACAATAATTGAGGAAGGCTGTTTCTGCAAGTGTCTCTGAGCCTGCCACCTGGCCACTTTAGCAATTAGAATGCTGAATTAGACATGTTTTTTGTCTGAACCTGTAGAGGTCTTCTTTTGTTCTTAATACAAACTTGACTTGCCCCCAAAGGTCTCCAAAACCATAGCACAAAGCAAATTTGGATGCTTCTGCACAGGCAAAACCAAGCAAAATTTAAAGGATTTTGAGGGATGCTAAAAGTGCTATGATAAAGCTGGTGATAAAATGTTGGGAAGGGCTGTGGCTCAGTGGCAGAGCATCCACTTTGCATGCAGAAGGTCCCAGGTTCAGTCCCCAGCATCTCCAGAAAGGCCTGGGACAGCCCCTGTCTGAGACCCTGTGGAAGTGCTTCTTGTTAGTGTATACCAGGGATAGGGAACCTGTGGCCCTCCCAATGCTGTTTGGCCTTCAACTCCCATCACACCCAGGCAGCACAGTCAATAGTTAGGGCTGATGGGAGCTGTAATCCAACAACATCTGCAAGGCCAGAGGTTCTCCATTCCTGGTGTAAACAATACTGATGAAGTGAGCTGTAGTCCAAAAGGCTCATGCCAAGAAAAGCCGTTAGCCTTTGTGCCTTAAGTCTGACATAGCAGCAACCCCTCTGGAATGTGTCGCCTCTTCCTTCCTCTGCCTGTAGACGAGGGTTGGGGATCTTTTTCTGGCCCAATGGGCCAGATCTTCATTCCCCCCCACCCCTGCAGGTGGGCAGGACCACCCACCTGCCCATCATCTGACAGCAAAATGACATCAGGTGATTGAGAAGTGGGTTACTCCACCCACCTGTCTAAGTTAGTCTGCGGAGGCAGAAGGAGATACTACCCAAGCAGGATTGAACTCCCTGGACATTAGTGAATACACAGGAGCCAGATTTTGCTTTCTGCTGCTGCATCTCTGCCTGCTCCACTGCTTGGGCCAAATTTGGTCTGCTGGCAGTAGTATAGTGGCAAATTCAGAGGTGTATGGTCCCTACATGTTAGTCATAGCCCCTCCCTTCCCGCTTTTTTGCTGAGGGGTTGAGAATGAGATCCTTGTTAATGTCTTCTCCTACAATAGACATCCCTAGGAGCCAATAAGTGTGAAAGGGGAGAGTGTTCGCTAGTGAGAAGACTCTTCTCAGTGGCTGACTCACCTCCTTTCACTCTGATTGGCTCCAATCAGCAGGAAAGGCCAAGGAAGTATGTTAAAAAGATTCTTCTCACTGACTACAACTTTCATGCTGATTGGCTCACAGGATGCTGGAGACACAGGGACCCTGCTGGGACCCTGTTCCCCAAAAAATGAAGGGCCTAAGACCCCTCGAGACTCTGGACAACTATACGCATCTGCTGGCCAGAGGACCCCTACCCCTGCTGTAGACCAAGAGTGCGGAGAACCTTTTGCCCAATTTCCATTAACCCTAGCAAGCATGGCCAATGGCAAGGGATGATGGGAGTTGTAGTTCAGCAACATCTGGAGGCCAGACAACAGCAAGCTAGACGGACCACTGGTCTGACTCAATATAAGGCAACTTCCTAAGTTCCTAGCGAAATTGTGCAGGGGAATTTTGCAAGGGAAGGTCCTACTCCACTTTAGCCTGACACACACACACACAACACTGGGGGGCAGGGCAAGGACCCCTTCTTGAAGCATCAACCTCTTCCCCAATGCAGGGTGTCAACTAGAGAAATCTAACAGAAATGGAAACGGGAGTGCAAATTGCTGATGCTTCTTTATTTGTCTCATGTGCCAAACAGAAATCAGCCCAGCAGATACGATAGGTATTTGCTGTTGCTGTTTCCAGTCTGTGCACAATAGCGTAACTGATTTTTTTTTAACCTCATTTACATTGTGCTTCCTTTGCACAGCAGTGAATGGTGTGTAATAATGTCATAATTACATAATTAACTTTGTCAAATTCTGCTGCAGTAGACAGCAAGACAGATAACAGAGTTTTTTTGGTAGCAGAACCGCAGCAGAACGGAAACGGCGCTCCATGCAATGAACATGGGTTAGAAGGGACACTGATGCTTTCTTACATCCCTCATATCAGCATGCAGAGGCACATGTACATTGTGTAGCCTGACCCTATAGACTTTTTTCCTAAGAAGCATGCAGTTTGTTTGCTTGTTTGCTTATTTGTTTGCTTGCTTATTTGTTTGTTGAGGGAAGGAGAACATACTGTACTTTCTGGTAAACATGTTACGAGGGCTGCATCTGTAGACTCTCTCATAAAGTCTTCATTCACACACCAATATAATATTTACTTTACAATAAAACTAACTGTCCTCCTGCACCTGGGTTGTAATGTCCATGCTCCCTCCCCCATGTGCATGTTTGCGCACCACGCAGTTCTAAAAAACTGTCCCTACTGAGCAATGAAGTTTGGAAAAGAAAACCTTAAAAGACTGGATTCAATTTCGTTGTCAATTAAAAATACATGTTGTTTTTCACAGGAGGCGATGGCAAAACGGATTTCTCTGCTATGAAGAAGCAGGAGCGAAGAGCTTATGACCAAAGGAGTGCATGGATTCTTGCAATCATGCCCTACCTGTGGCGAGGTAGTCATGCAAATCCATCAGTCCAAACATCATTCATCACTGCCAAGCAGCCTAAATCGAGGACACCAAAAGACAAATCCTTAGCATGTTGGCGGATGCATATGATGGACTTTGCATTGGTTGATGGGATTCGCATTGAGCACTAATGGGGCATCAATGTGCTTGAATGCTTGAGTTGGCAGGGCCTGAATCTTGGCTTCCCCAGCCACAAAAGATCCACCTGCCACTATGTCTAAGGCAGCCTTTCCCAACTAGTGGGCCACCAGATGTTGTTGGACCACAACTCCCATCAGCCTCAGCCAGCATTGCCAATGGTCAGGAAAGATGGGAGTTGTGGTCCAACAAGATCTGGTGGCCCACTAGTTGGGAAACACTGCCATAACCACTGTGTAACAGGGAAGATTTTTTTTCTATTTAAAAAAATAAGAAGAAAAAAATGCTGGAATACATCTCCTTCTAGTGTTCAAAGTCCTCTGTTTCCCAGAAACAAATCAGAATAGCAGACTTGTCATAAAAACATCAGAAGAGCTGATCCCTGCTGGATCAGACCAAAGGGCTCTCCAGTTCACCATCCTGTTTTTCAGCAGGCAACCTCGTGCCCCTGGGAAGCCCACAAGCAGAACATGAGGACAACAGTCTAGTCCTACTGTCGTTCCCCAGTGACTGGTTTTCAGAAGCATGCCAGTTTTGATCCTGGTGCTAACGTGTAGCCATTGTGATGAGCAGCCACTGATGTCAGCTGCTGAAGTCCCAGTTCAGACTCAAACCGATGGCTCAAGTGGCGTCTGCTGGCGATTTAGCTTGGGCGCCACCACCCAACCTCTGGCCAAAGGAGAAAACTGGAGGGAGCCGCAAAGACAAAGAAGCTTCCCAGTTACCCAATAGGCCAGGTGACATTCTTGACCTCTGTAGCAGCTTACAGACCAAGCTTGAGTGCAGGCTGAGCAGCTTGGAGTCCAGCTCACATTGGTTCATTGCAAACTGTTCTTTGCCTCGCCTTCCCCCCCCCCCCCGCATGCTCAGGATGTGAGTCTGACGCAGAACAATGACAATTCAGAACAAGCTTTCTTTCGCTGGCTCAGATTTGACATGCAGATTTCCTCCCAAGAATGACTCTAGGCCTCAAATTCAACTGCCCATTAATCTTTCACTACTTACTTCCTCATGCAAAACAGCATAACCTGCCAACTCTCCCTTTTTCCTAGAGATGCTTTCTGTTTACTGATATCCATTTCTGGTCAATCAACACTCTATTTTTGCCCCTAATTTTTGCCTTAGGGGGGATGATTTCAGTGCAGGGTACTTTGCATCCAGATCCTAAAAATTGTTTCTCCAGTGGGTCCTCTACAATGCTTCTTGAATGCTATTTTTGACACCCTGATCATTATTATTATAATTATTAGGCAATGGTAAACCCCCTCTGAATACTGCTTACCATGAGAACCCTATTCATACTTGAAGGCAGTCCCTACTACTACTATTACTGTGACTATTCTGTTATTGTTCCTGATACTTGCTGGCCACTTGTCACACAAAGAAAGGTCTTCAAGAAACGTACCACATGCCCAAGCACAGGTAAATTGTTTTGAATCTGTTTTTACAAACAAAATTGTTGTTCATTTTTTTTTAATATATGGAATGTTTTTATTTATTTATTTATTTATTAGATTTATTAGTCGCCCATCTGGCTGGTTGTCCAGCCACTCTGGGCGACGTACAGAATAAAAACGTACAAATACATGAAAACATTAAAATCTCAACAATATAATAAAACCAAAACCACCCCAAAAGCCTGTCTGAAGAGCTGGGTCTTCAAGGCCCGGTGGAAGCTCATCATAGCTGGGGCGCGACAGAGATTGTTTGGGAGGGAATTCCACAGAGTGGGGGCCACAATTGAAAAAGCCCTCTCCCTAGTCCTCACCAGTCTAGCTGTTTTAACTGGTGGGATAGAGAGGAGGCCTTTTGAGGCTGATCTTGTTGCGCGGCATCCTTGATGAGGCTGGAGGCGCTCTTGCAGATAAACTGGGCCGAGACCTTATAGGGTTTTAAAGGTCAAAACCAACACCTTGAATTGGGCCCAGAAAATAACCGGCAACCAGTGCAACTCCTTCAGCACTGGAGTGATGTGATCTCACCGGCGGCTGCCTTTGATCAGGCAAGCCGCCGCATTCTGTACCAGTTGCAGCTTCTGGACCATTTTCAAGGGTAACCCCACGTAGAGCACATTACAGTAGTCTAGGCGAGAGGAGCCGAGGGCATGTATATTTGGAATTGTTTGTATATATATAATTGTTTTTACATATGAAATGGTATTTCATGAGTGGGATTGTTTTTCATAGTTTTTAGCGTTGATCTTTTTTTTTACTGAAATCCCTTTGAGATGTTTTATACTAAGCAATTCATAAATGGAATCAAGCAAGCAATTATCACGAGGCATTCTAACACACATGCAGTTCATAAAAACCCACAAACCAGCCCCCAATAACAGTGGCAAAATGCTTCAGCACCACAACAAACAATGCCCTGACCTAAGCACTCAGATTTTGTGGCATTGTCAACTCCAGGGCCATTGCCTAATTTATTTATCTTGGTTGCAAGCAATGGAAAGAGCATGTCGATCATAGGTTGAATGGAGCTTTAGTCGTGGGGAACTTGACCTTATTTTGCAATAGATCCATGACCCAAACTGGCAGCTGTCCCAGCTCGTAAACCAGCGCAACAGCATAACTCATTAATTAGTGTGCCTCAAGGTGACAACCCCATATACCTTTGAGGCGGTGTTCATTAACTTTATTACACTGTGGCATGTGTCCTGCAAACGGAAAAAGGAGGTGTGCATTGTATCCCATAATTCCAGCACATGCAGAAGGGCCCTGCAGGGGCTTATCCTTGCACACTGAGCCAAGAGACAACAGCGCTTGTTGGTTGAGCAAGAATCCCAGAAGCCGAGCAAGCATTTGCGCATGCTCTTTTGACAAACATACGCAGTCGTGCAAACAAACTTTCCTAATATAATTCATTTGTGTATGTTATTTTCACTAACTGAGCCACTTGGAGCACATTTTTCCTCGATGAAATCCATGTCTGTAAACACTGGCTGGCTGGAGAACAGCATCACAAAATTCAAATAAGTGTAAATTCCAAAGGAGGGCTGCCTTTCAGTTCTCCTAGAGTTTCAGAAAGTGTGGATTTGATAAAGCCAGCGTTCAATGTGAACTGAACTGAATTTCTCCCCAGTCCCTACTCCTAGCCCAGGAACCTAGGAAGCCGGCTTTTACCAAATCAGACCACTGGTCCATTTATTTATTTATTTATAGCCCATCTGGCTGGTTATCCAGCCACTCTGGGAGACGTACAACATAAAAATATACAATTTACATTAGAGCATTAAAAAATCTCAAACAATGATAATAAAACCTAATCCATCTAGCTCAGTATTGTCTACATCAGGGGTACCCAACATGGTGCCCTCCAGAGACTGTTGGACTACACCTGCCTTCATCCCCAGCTTTGGGCCAAGCTGGCTGGGGCTGATGGCAGCTGCCATCCGCAACAGGTAGAGTGCACCACATTCACTCCCCCGGTCTACATTGACTGGTACCCAGTCTCCACGGTTTTAGAGAGGGGGATCTCTCCCAGCCCTACCTGGAGCTGTTGGGGATTGAACCTGGGACCTTCTGCACGCAAAGCAGTTGCTCTGCCACTGAACTATGGCCCTTGTATTTATACCAGGCACAGCAGGGATGGAGAACCTTTTGGGCATGGTGGGCCAGATCTTTATCTTCCCCCCACCCCGTGGGCCAACTTTGAACAGATGGGCAGAACCACCTGCCTGTCAGTCATTTGACACAACACATCGGGTGATTGATAGGTTCATGGTCCCTCCCACCTGACAAAGTTCACCTGTGGGACAGGGGAGGGATCAGGCGGGACTGAACTCTTCCCAGCAGGGGAAGTGGCCTGTGCAGCCAAACTGAGCAGGATTTAACCTCCCCCTGCCCTCAACAGCTGATGAGTGTGGGTTAAATCCTGTTGCTTTGATTCCATGTGCCAGTTCCCTGTGAAGAAGTGGGAGGTGCATCCAATGCAGAATTGAAACCGGCCCTTGCCCAGCAACTGCTGTCACCTGCCCATCAGAGTGATGTCAGCTGATGGTCAGGTGGGCGTGGTTTAGGAAAATGACCCCACAAGCCAAATTGTACCTCCTGGTGAGCCAAGATTGGCCTGCATGCCAGAGGTTCCCCACCCCTGACAAATTTATACCTGGTGTAGCTCATAAATCAGGCCTGGCCTGCTAGCCAATCTGGAGGCTTCTTTTCTGGCTATGCGTAACTGGCCATCTTGGTCCCATCCCCAATAATGATCCAGCATTATTTCACATCAAGCCCAGAAGAGTGCAATAGCCAGCCTATTTTGTTATTTTTAGTTTTTATTATTAACTTTATTAGTCGCCCATCTGGCTGGCTGTCCAGCCACTCTGGGTGACGTACAACAGAAGCATACTATACGTAGGCATTAAAAATCTAAAATGAAGATAAAATCTAACCCACCCCAAAAGCCCGCCTGAAGAGCCAGGTCTTCAAGGCCCGGTGGAAGCTCATCATAGAAGGTGCATGGTGGAGATCATTTGGGAGGGAGTTCCACAGGGTGGGGGCCACAATTGAAAAAGCCCTCTCCCTAGTCCTCACCAGTCTCGCTGTTTTGACTGATGGGATAGAGGGAAGGTCTTTTGAGGCTGATCTTGTTGGGCGGCATCGCTGATGATGCTGGAGGCGCTCCTTCAGATAGACTGGGCCAAAACCGTGTAGGGATTTAAAGGTCAAAACCAACACCTTGAATTGGGCCCGGTAAGCAACTGGTAACCAGTGCAACTCTTTTAGCACTGGAGTGATATGATCTCGGCAGCGGCTGCCTTTAATCAGGCGCACCGCCGCATTCTGTACCAGTTGCAACTTCCAGACCATTTTCAAGGGTAGCCCCATATAGAGCGCATTACAGTAGTCTAGAAGGAGACCAGGGCATGTACCACTGATGGGAGCAGATGATTGGGAAGCCTAGGGCAGAGATGGGCAGCCTCAGGGACGGGAGCCAAATGCGGCCCTCCAGACCTCTCTGTCTGGCCCTTGGAACTCTCCCTAGGCCACACCTTTCACTGGCCCTGCTTTGTGCCTTCCTTGAGCGCTTCTGCCTAGCTGGAATGTGGCCTTGAACTCTGATAACACCTCTTGCTTGCCTGGATGGAGGACAGAGAGGGGTGTGCGAGTGGGTGTAGAAACGAGTCCAATGTAAAAAAAGTAAAATTTGCATCTGTTGCTCCACCCACTTTTGCCTCTGGTCCTGCCCACCACTGGCATGTGGTCCTCAGAAGGTTGCCCAGAAAGGAATGCAGCCCTTGGGCTGAGCCCTTGGCCTATGGAATCCACTCCCCTTAAATATTAGACGGGCGCCATCTCTGTTATCTTTTTGGCACCTGCTGAAGACCTTCCTCTTTCAACAAGCCTTTTAAGTAGAGACCTTGTCCCTGTCTGCATCTGTGTTGGAATACCTTTTTAATATGTTTTTGAACCTTCTTTCTTTAAAAAAAAATGTTTAACCTTTTTTAAAAAAAGATTTTTGAAAGCTTTTTTTGAAAAAATGTTTCTAAAGATGTTTTGCTTTAATGTATTTTAAAGTCTGTTTTATGATGTTTTAAAGTGTTTTTGGTGTTTTTGGTGTTTTTGGGAGGAAAAGCGGGATATAAATCAAATAAATAAATAAATAAACAAACAAACAAATAAAGGTTCCCCACCCCTGTCCTAGAAATAGGAAAGTATTTTTAAAACAAAAAAAAATCAAACACAACATAGAAATTCAGGGAGTTCGCCGTATACTGAGTCAGACCACTGGTCCATCTCTCTCAGTATTGTCTCCTGCACGGACTCACAGCAGCTCTCCGGGATTCCAGGCAGGGAGTTTCTCCCAGCTCTCCTGGAAATGCCGGGGATTGAACCTGGGACCTTCTGCAAGCAAAGCAGATGCTCCACCACTGAGCTGCGGCTCCTCCCCCAAAATTAACAAAATAGTAGAGGGCTTAATCATTTCTTAAAGCAAGATAAAGTGGAGGCCAGACAAATATTTCAAGTTCTGCAGAAAAGGAACCATGAGAGGGAGAGCACAGAGACACACATGGGGAAAGAGTTTTACAAAGGGTATTTGAGGAACGTGGTTTCTGACTGAAGACCTGGAATGGTTGATGGTGCATCCTGATGAGAGGTTAAAAATAATCTTGCATTGGGAGGCTGAGCAAAGATGAGGGTCAGCATCAAGTAGTCCACATCTTACAAACACTTCAAGCACTCTGGGAAGTGTTTAGGGCAGTGAGGGTTGTTAGGAGACCCCTATTCCTCCTCACAGAGCCATGGCTGGTGCCAGAGGGTGGCCAGGTCGGGCCCTGGCTGAAGGCTCCTAAAGGGCCCCTCCTTAGGGTGGGTGGGTAGCACTCCCTTCCGCGATCCGTAGCAGCGTTGGCTCCTGATCCTGCCACGGACCACAGAGAGGCAGATCCCAGCACCCCCTACTACTGCGCCAGCCCGCGACACACACCCGCACACCCCACCTACCTTTACCTTGAAGTAAATGCTGGCCACGCTGCGGGCGCATGCATGCCATCGACCAAGATGGTGGTGGAGGCATCAGCCCCTTAGGGAAGCCTCGGCCACCATCTTGGATGATAGCAGGTATGCTCAGAGCTTGGAAAAGTTACTTTTTTTGAACTACAACTCCCATCAGCCCAATCCAGTGGCCATGCTGGCTGGGACTGATTGGAGTTGTAGTTCAAAAAAGTAACTTTTCCAAGCTCTGGTTGTATGCTCACGCTGCATGGCCAGCATTCACTTCAAGGGAAAGTAGGTGGGGTATTCGTGCGGCTGCCGGGGCCTGGGGCAGGCTGGTGCCCAAGGGCCCTGGCATACCTGTCCCTGGCCCTGCACAGAGCTACAACTCCCAGAGTGGTTTAGCAATCAATCCCTATTCCCAGGGAACTCTGGAAATCGTAGTTCTGTCAGGGGGAATAGAGGTCTCCTAACAACTCTCAGCACCCCTTAAAAACTACAGTTCCCAGGATCCTTTGGGGGAAGCCATGCCTCTTTAAAGTGGCATGATGCTGCATTAAATGTATAGTGCAGGTGGGTTTTCCGTTAACCACTGCGGTATATAGTTTCTCGTGGGGGTTCAGGAGCAAACTCTGACAGCTGACTGAGAAGACTGGCAGGCAAAGTTTAAGAATTTTAGGGCAGGAAGGAGGGGAAGGAAACAAAGAACCAAAGATGACGCGGCTAAGAGGAGAGGAGCAAAATGTTCAGTTCCCTGTCTGAGGGAAGAGTTTTCGCCTTTGTCTGTCTATTCCAAGCCCATCACTCTCCCACACAAAAACAGTGGGTGGGAGTGTGACAGAAGCATGTGCATTTATCAGTGAGCTTTGGGATGTATCTGGTGTGTATATGCGTGCGCATTACTTAAATAAGTTAATAAAAAACTGACCTGGTCCCAAGCTAAAATTGCCCCGTTGGATTATTCATGTTGCATTTTGGCTTGTCAAGCCATTTCTACGTGGGCAAAGTGAATCCCGGCTCTGTGTGAGACCTTGAAGAGTTGCAGTTAGCAAGAACTAGGAATGGGGGAGAAATTCAATTCAGTTTGCATTTAAAGGCGGACGTACCTAATTAGTACTTGCCGAAACAGGATGCGGACCAAAACACAGGCACCCTTTGAAATGCGCACTCCGAATTTCGCAGTGCGGTTCTCCAGCCAAATCATGTGTAGAAAAGCAGATACTAGCGCACAGTGTAGGTGTGAATGCACTTATTAGTGGAAATAACATACACAAATTTTATTATTATTATTATTATTATTATATTATTATAAAATAATTGCATATGATAAGTTGCATATGAAGAGAAAGTCGCACCTACATGCTGATGAGTTTTCATGAGGACTTTTTTTTAAAAATGACAAAGCGATGTAGTCATGTAGTGAACTGACGTAAAGGTAAAGGTAAAGGTGTCCCCGCACTTGTAGTGCGAGTCGTTTCCGACTCTTAGGGTGACGTCTTGCGACGTTTACTAGGCAGACCGTATATATGGGGTGGGATTGCCAGTTCCTTCTCCAGCCTTTCTTTACCCCCCAGCATGTGCCGGGTACTCATTTTACCGACCATGGATGGATGGAAGGCTGAGGGGACCTCGACCCCTTTTACCGGAGATTCGACTTCCTCCTTCCGTTGGAATCGAACTCCGGCCGTGAGCAGAGCTTTCGGCTGCGTTACCGCCGCTTACCACTCTGCGCCACGGAGGATCTATACGAATTGACGTAAGACTGGAAAAATTAGAAACTGAAATTGGCATGTTTGCCTTGTAAGACCAGGCAGAACCTAAAAAGATGGACTATTTCTGATTATAGTTAAGGGGAAAGATTTGGATTGTCCCAGTGTGCAGCCGCAGCCTGACTTTCTATGCATTTACTCATAACAGCCTGAAGCCAGGATACCTTAAGGATCAGCTCCTTCCATGCATAGCTTGCCAGACACTATGTCCAACATCAGATCCATGCATGTCCTTCCACCACCTGTTCGGCGGATGGGCACATAAGACAGGGCATTTTCAAACACTTTACCTCAATTCCCTCCCCCAGGGAGGTGCATGCAGTCCCCTCATTGGTTGCTCCTAAGTGGATTTTTAAAAATTCTGCATGCCGCTCAGCTTTTTATTAATGAGGCACAGAGATGGACAGCTGATGCAACTATAAGCCGGCTCCCCTTGCTCAGACTGTCTTTGGTTGCCTGCATTGTTCACTGCAGTGAGGTGGAGTAAAATCCATGCTCGCTTCCTATTTCTCATTGTTGAGCTAAAATTAAAGCACCCTAAGAATGTGGGGAGGGGGAGAGACACCTCCCAGCGTGCGGGGTTGGGTGTAGATTATAAATGCCTTATTTATCTGCCCGTTTAAAGCAGGAGATGATGTAACAATACACATTTTATGCAAGGCCTTCCCAATATCAAAGTGAGTGACTCGGACTGTTATCAAGCTTTTGCTTATTCCCTGAAGGGCCCCTCAGACCTGGAGCCACCTGCTTGATATCTCATTGCTTGATTGCAGGCATAACCCTATACTGAAGGTCTCAGGGATCATAGAAACATAGTAGAGTTGGAAGGGGCCTATAAGGCCATCAAGTCCAACCCCCTGCTCAATGCTGTAGGGAGTGCTGCAGCTCGGTAGTAGAGCATTTGCTTTGCAGGCAGAAGGTCCCAGGTTCAATACCCGGCATCTCCAGGTAGGGCTGGGATAGACTCCCTGTCTGAACCCTTGGAGAGCTGCTGCCAGTCAGTGTAGACAATACTGAACTAGATGGACCAACGGTCTGACTCAATCTAAGGCAGCTTCCGATGGTCTCAAAGACACATTTTCCTCTCCTAGTTCACTCTACTAGGGTAGGAGGTACCCCTGTCTGAATCCCTGTAGAAGTGCTTCCTGTTGCTCCGGACAATACTGATGATGTGGGCAAACGTTCACAAAAGCTAGTGCTGAACTGAGCCTGTTAGCTGTTAAATGTCTGGGACCGGCCCTGGGTCCAAGAATGGTTCACTTCGCATATGCACACATTCAACACGCAGTCGCCGAGGGGGCAGGACCATGCATGTGTCAAGAAGCCCTGAAACAAAAACAATCCGTTTCTTCCCAGACCATCCCTGGAAATCTTGTTCAGCTGACACGGATTCTGAAGAGCCATTCCCCTCTCTTCAATAGAAGGAGGATCCTGGGGGGCAAATGGGGCATTGCCCCACCAACTCCAGTCTGCCTTCAGTCAGCTACCACCTGCCTCCCTGCTTCCTCACAGCCAGCCCAGGGGTCAGCACTGGCTGTCAACTTCTAACTCCCTGTAGAACTCAGCAGAGAGGAGGATGGGGACAAAACTAGACTTAGTTGGCTCCATCTGTCATTGGCTCTGGCTCCACCTCCTGATGGCCTCCCTGCCTTCCGCCCTACCAGTCCCAAAGGGCACCAGTCGTCACTGCCTCCCTACACACACACCCGCATGAGGCGACAAAGTGCAGCCATTCAGAAATGCCACTTGCATACGCACCTGGAACATGGCACAAAAGATGTCATCTCCACCTCGAGGTCTGTCTGCCAGACCTGATCACACCAGAAACTCCCAAGTCACATTCCTGGCTCTGTTGTTCTCTTCCGGACTGCAAACAGACCTTGGAATGGGAGCACTCTCTTGGATGCAAACATGCCAGATTTTCCCACCGACAGATCTCAACCTACCTGCCAAAGTGGCCTCTCTCCATCCTGGCTCTGTTTAACCACAGTACAAATACCACTTCCATCTCCCTCTTTCCCGAGTGTTATTTGCAACACACTGAATGCTCTCCACTTCTTATCTCATTAGAACATTTGTTCCCTCTTGGGATCTCCTATTCCCTTGACCCAGACTTTGCTTGCTATGGCAGCTGCCTGTGTCAGCAACATCTGTGGCAGGCAGGATGGAGCGGCCTGCTTAGATCTTTAAAGGACCATGACAGCAATACGCAACCCACCAGGCTTCCAAGAAAAAATCTTTCTTTTATACAAAGAAAGAGAGAGGGAGGGAGGGAGTTTTGAAAGCAACAAACAGGACTTCATCAAAGCTTGCTCTGGATCCTATAAGGATTCCATTAATCACCACCATGCTCT
Source organism: Rhineura floridana (assembly GCF_030035675.1). Taxonomy (NCBI): domain Eukaryota; kingdom Metazoa; phylum Chordata; class Lepidosauria; order Squamata; family Rhineuridae; genus Rhineura; species Rhineura floridana. The sequence goes on from NC_084496.1 coordinate 22,413,168, forward strand.
GCCACCCTAGTCAGAGGCAGCATGCTTCTGAAAACCAGTTGCCGGAAGCCTCAGGAGGGGAGAGTGTTCTTGCACTCGGGTCCTGCTTGCGGGCTTCCCCCAGGCACCTGGTTGGCCACTGTGAGAACAGGATGCTGGACTAGATGGGCCACTGGCCTGATCCAGCAGGCTCTTCTTATGTTCTTATGTTCTTGAGTGATGTCTCCTCTATTCTCCACCTACACTAGACGACTGCTGTTGATAACTTGTGAGTTTAGGTGGACTAACGTTTGACATACAAGGACTCTATGCAGACATGGAGGAAGGGAGAAAGCAAGAACCCTTGGCTCTGTGCATTCACTGGCAAGAGGGCCAGCCTTGCTGATATCACTGAGGGTAACATTCCCTTTCAGGCAACCTTCCAGAGATAATGTTCTATACCAAAGAAACCTATAACCTAAAAATATATACACGTAATTGTAATTAACAAAGCAGAGGTCTTTATTTTACTAGTAAAACGTTTCAGCTTCCGCCTTCATCAGCCGCTAACATACAAATGCTGCTACCAAGGTGGCAGTTATAGAGCCTTGAGGATGGAATGCTCAGAGGGGCGTCATTTGCAGAAGCTAAGTAGTGGTGGTACTGTCCTCCAGGTTAAAGCCATGAGATGCCAATGTGTCCAGAGAGTGTACAGACAGACAGACAGACAGACAGACAGACAGACAGACAGACAGACTGACTGACTGACTGACTGACTGACTGACTGACTGACTGACTGACTGACTGACTGACTGACTGACTGACTGACTGACTGGTTGGTTGGTTGGTTGGTTGGTTGGTTGGTTGGTTGGTTGGTTGGTTGCACTTGTATACCGCCCCATAGCCAAAGCTTTCTGGGTGGTTTACAGCAATCAAAAACATTAAAACAAATATACAATTTAAAACACATATTTTAAAAACAATTTAAAACACAATTTTAAAATTTAAAACAATATAAAAACAATTTAAAACACATGCTAAAATTATATCGAGAATTTCTCCCTCTTAGTCAGTGCTCTTGGATCTGTTGGCATCTCTAAAGTTATTATATATAAGTCCAACAGGCTGTGGCCCTCAGCGTTAAAATGTTTTGCAACTGGTTGCTCCACTTTTTTAGTCAGGATTGACGATTTGTGGTTTCTGAAGCGTGTGCGTGGGTCAGTTGTAATTTTTCCTACGTATTGGATTTGACATTTTGGAAATGAAATGAAATGAATCTTTATTGCTCCAAGCCACAGATTACCACAATTCATCACATGTAAAAGGAAAATAAAAAATACATATTAAAATACAAGTCATATTTCAACAAATACAGTTCAACAGCATGCAGTAAAGGGACAACAGCACTAAATTTCAAATAAAACTTCCTCTCCTGAGCGAAAGATACAATGACCCACTCTATGATTTAGTGGATAAGTATTATGGCCATAATGGCACCGGGGCACAACCCACTCACCCCACAAGGTTTTTTTTTTTGGTATCTAGCTCTTCGTTTCCCTGCAGCTAGAGCAAATTTTGCCACCTGGGTAGTTATAAATGTATTGTTGCCTGCTAGCAGAATGCATATCTGCTCCAGGAAAGATCTATCTGACAAGGAGTGAAGGATGTAGGAAAGAAATTTAAGCCTTGACATCTTGATTTTTTGCATTTGATGACATAAATTATATTGCAGGACCTGCAGGTGATGTTTAGTTTGATGTAATAGGTTCTGCCCGTCCTAATGCTTTTGAAAGTAGTTGTCTCCATGAGGTACGTACACAATTATGTGCATGTATTTGTGTGTATATATACACACACACTTATTTAAAGTCCTCATGAAAATTCATCAGCCTTTTAGTGCAAATTTCCCCTGTATACACATTTTGTATGCAATATTGGCTAACATACATATTTTGGCAAGACAGCTTTCATAACATAATGTGGTTTTGTATGTTATTTTCATTAATATATGTGTTTACATGCGCACTTTACCGTAGTGCATGCCTTTCTGTAAACATTGCTTGGCTGGAGAACTGAATTGCAAAATTCAGAGGAGTGCAAGCTTCTAAGGATGGCTGTGTTTCAGTTTGTGTATTGTTTCAGAAAGTGCGAACTAGGTAAATTCACACTGAAATGCAAACTGAATCAAAATTCTCCCCCACTTCTAGTGGACTGGCCCCGTGCATCAATTGCGCACAGTGTTTTTCAACCTTGGACTCCGACTCCCATCAGCCCTGACCATTGTCTAAGCTAGCTGGGGATGCTAGGACTTGAAGTCTAGCAACATCTAGGGACACAAGGTAGAATGCCTGCCATGTTGCAAGGGATTCTGGGGCACAACTCAAGGCACATTAGTTGAGCTTATAGGGAACCCACAGGTTTTAAAGGTTCAGACCAGGAAAATAGTAGCAAGGCCTGGGCTCCTCCAGACAAGATAACTTGTTTATTCAGCATGCATTCTGATTTGCTTTCAGTAGTTAGACCAGGTTCAGTCTTCATTGAGCAATTGTTCTGATTTGTTTATGGGGTGTTCAGCACACATCTCATTTTGCTTTGCAGGGTGTTTATATATCTACCCATTAATCATCCCACACTTTTCAGTGCATTTCTCTTGTCGCTTTCCTCACTGCAAAAAGTGCATTTTTTAAAAAAACCACAAATGGATTTGTTGTGCTAGGGGAACAGAGCACCTTAATCCACTTTAACTGTGCAAACCTGTATTTTCACAGTGTGCTTGAATCCCTCCCACAAAACAGCGACAGTATGGAGGCATCCTTCCTCTCCGTGCCAGCAGGGAGCCACTGCATCAATTCATCCTGCTCTACAGCACCGCCCTAATGATGGCCAGAAAGTGTACTGCAGCTTGCTGGCCCAGCCATATCAGGTGATCTGAGGGGCCAGTAAATGTCCTGCTGGCTTCATAGAACTCTGGGCCTCTTGAGTGACAACCAGAGTAGTTCCTCACCTCACTGTTGCCTTTCAAACTCTGCCTGTGGCCCCTTGGGTCCATAGCTGCTCTCTTTAGAGACTCGCCTGTCTTGAGCTACTGTGCTATCTGTTGGAATAAGCAAGCTTGCATGCCGCCCCCTTTGATAGGGAGATGTTCCCTCTAACCAGTATTGAGGATATCTCTATATGTTTGTTTACCATGATGTAACTTCCTTAAAGGGTGGGATTATTTACCTTCGTCTTCCTCCTCCTTTGTCTGGGGACACTGATCCTTTTGCATATTCTCCATTAACCTCTAGCAGAGGGAGCAGGCAGACGCTCCTTCCAGAAGCATCCTCACCAATAACTGAAAATGGACTGCGACTACAGATTATTTCTGTCTAAACTAGACCTTATGTTTTCTTAAACATATGAAGGTCATCACTAAATATTCTTTTATTCTTTTTATCTAAGAAGATTGTCTCTGATGATTTATTTGATTAACTAGTATGTCTGAGAGAAGGTGTGGGACTGGTTATTCTCAAAACCAATGTTGCATTTTAGTGTGGTGTAGTGGTTGAACTAAGACCTGGGAGAGCAGGATTTGAATCCCCACACAGCCATGAAGCTCACTGGGTGACCTTGGGCCAGTCACTGCCTCTCAGCCTCAGAGGGAGGCAATGGGAAACCCCATCTGAATACCCCTTACCATGAAAACCCTATTCATAGGATCGCCATAAGTCGGAATCGACTTGAAGGCAGTCCAAGAAATAGGATTACATATTGTTCCTATTTCATTTAAACCAAACACTATCTACCTCTTGTCATTCTTCCTTTTAAGAATGTATATATCTGGCCTCTATTTAAAAACATGGATTTTGGGGATGGAGAACATAAACAGTAAATCCATCATTCAGTACTGAAAAATGTTATAAAATACAGTAGAATTGAGGGGGATAAAAACTTTCTCACAATAAAAGCTTACTTGGTCCAGCTAAAATGCAGCCATCTAAAATGCCTGGGTAAATCAAAGGGGTTTGGGCTGGCCCTGGAAAAGAATACAGGTGTTGGGGCCTGGCCTACTTTCCTTGGCTAAAGCACTTGGCTCTTCTATTTTTTTGGGGGGGGGGAAGTGAGACATCTGGGATGGCAGTGGGATGGTGATGGGATTTTATAAAGCTTTCTCACAGTGCGGAGAAATGGGATAGACCAGTGGTATCCTTTTTTTTTTCCCACGGACCATTTGAGCATTGCTGAGAGTCTTGGCAGACTAATTAATTATTCTTCTGCCTGCTGTATCAATTGGAATACATTGTGCTAGATGCTGTATTATTTTGAATTGTATTTATGGGCACACCATGGACCACCTGAATAAAGCTTGCAGACCACCAGTGGTCTCCAGACCACAATTTGGGAACCCCTGGGATAGAGCATTGATTCTCTCTCCCACTAATTCCTCTTCTTTAATTCTTTATTCTTCCACCCTCTCATACAGGGATGGGGAACCTGTGGCCCTCCAGATGTTGCTGGTCTCCAACTCCCAGCAGCCTCAGCTAGCATAGACAATAGTCAGGGATGATGGGAACTGTAGTCCAAAAATGTCTGGAGGGCCACAGGTTCCTCACCTCTGCTTAAATACTAGAACCAAGGTTCATCCAAAGAAACTGGATTGTGGGAGATTCAGGACTGACAAAAGGAAGCACTCTCCTCCTCCTCCTCCTCCTTCTCTTCCTCCTCCTCCTTCTTCGCACAGCATATCCGTTAACTTGCACAATTCACTGCCACCAGATGTGGGAATGACCACCATCTTACACCGCAAACTCAGCCGTGTTGACTCAGAAGTAAGTCCCACTGAATTCAATGGGGCTAACTCCCAGGTATGTGGGGCTAGGACTGCAGCCTTAGATGGTTTTTAATGGGGCTTAGATGGACAAATTAATGGAGGATAAGGCTACTAGTCATGATGGCCCTATACTATCTCCAGCATCAGAGACAGGATGCCTCTGAATTCTAATAGTTAGAGAAGAACAGTGGGAGAGGGCACCTGCGCTCAGGTCCTGCCTATGGGCTTCCCAGAGGCATCTGGCTGGCCACTGTGGAGAACAGGATGCTGGACCAGATGGGCCTTTGGTCTTATCCAGCAGAACTCTTCTGCTACGTGAATGGAGGCAGGATTGCAGCCTAAGAAGCAGGGATGTGAGAAGGCTTCATTGTCCATTCCACCCTGTATTCATTGCAGGCAGCACTGTTTCCATTCCGCTGCATCTTCCACCAGGAAAAAACTACATTATTCATCTTGCTGTCTGCTATGGCAAAATTCTGTAACTTACATCTTCACATAATTAAACTACATACATTATGTAAGTTATGTTGCCATTACATTATTCCACCCTATTCATTTCAATGCAAACCAAGGTATGGGCAGGGCTGTGGAGGCGGAGTTGTGGAGGCGGAAGCAATTTTGGGTGGAGTCGGAGTCAGTAGAAATGTACCAACTCCGGCTTCAAAATAAATTTTGATTGACAAATTTTTTAAAATATAAATTCAAAATGTCAAAGAAGCTTCCCATGAAGTCAGCTGTAATTGAGCATTTCACCATAACTCAAGATGGAAAACATTTTGTGTGTCAGTGTATGACACAGGACCCAGATGAAGACAAATGCTGTGATGCCAAGATCAGCGCATATTCAGGCAGGGATAAAAATGCTCCTATGACAGCTTCCAATTTAAAAAGACATTTACAGCCCTTTCCAGGGCTGTGGAGTCAGAAGCAATTTTGGGTGGAGTCGGACAGTAGAAAAATAGAGGAGTTGGAGGTTTGGCGTACTGACTCCACAGCCCTGGGTATGGGCATTTGCAGATTGAAAGCAACAATAGCCAAAACCGATCATATTCACTGGATAGACGTGGAATGAATAAGCAAACATCAGCCATTTCCACTCCTATTTCTGTTTTCATCAGAATTCTCTGCTGTGTCAAATATGCCCACTTCTGACCCATTTTTGCACCCATTTTGACAGGTTCCAGAGACATTGGACCAGGTCCCATAGCTAATTTTCTTTACCTCAATCCAGCTCAGTTAAAATCATTATATTAGAAAGAGCAAGGGTGTAGTCATCCGGGGTCTCATCTTAGACCCTTTACTTTTTTGGGAGCAGGGTCCCAGCAGGGCCCCTGTCTCTCCAGCATCCTGTGAGCCAATCAGCATGAAATAGGAGTGTCTTAGTCACTGCTTTTTTGATCTTTCCTGCTGATTGAAGCCAATGAAAGTGAAAAGAGGTGAATTAGCCACTGGGAAGAGTCTTCTCAGTAAAGACTCTCTCCATTCATGCTTATTAGCTCCTAGAGGTGTCTATTGTGGGAGAAGGCATTAACAAAGATCTCATTCTCTACCCTGCAGCAAAAAAATGGGAGGGGGCATGCCTATGACTAACATGAGGGGACCTTGCACGTCTGAATTTGTCACTACACTACTGGGGAAGAGAAGGCGTCTTTCCTTTCTTGGGATGACCTTCAGAGACAGACCAGATTTGCAAACCAGACTGGGACATCACTACACTCCATTTCCCTTGAATCACTACACCAGCATCTCCTGTTGTACAAAGAAAACATTGAACTGGCTAGACTCAATCAACCCACATTTGTCGATCAGCTAAATAAGTTGTGTTCACAGCGAATGTTATTTTTTATATATATTTATTTATACATTTGCTATGCACAGATGTGAACCAGACACATTTTCTGATTCTGATAATAAAACAGCAATTGTTTGCATTTTATGTCGTTCCATTAGACATTTCTTTAATGATAGTAGACTAAGTTTAATAACAATTGTTGCAATGTATAGTTAAATGGAAATTGTTGCAAAAGTTGCAACGCATGACCTATCAAAGTCTGTCATACTGTTGCATATTTTGTAGAATGCAGCTTTGCCTTTCTTTGATAACTGAGAAAGTTAGCTATTTAGGAATGTTCAGGAATGCATCATAAATTTATCTTCTTCCAAGGAAAGATATAGTATAAATATCCCTTCCTTTGAGCATATGTCCCTCTTCTTTTTGAGCGGTACGCTATCATCTCACTTGCATCTCAGCCAGCCATGACTTAATAGGTTTCTCAGTTCTGCATCAGTAGTTTAGAATTATAACAGCAGCAATTGTATTTTATAATGTTTCTATGAAATTGACTAATTTAATTTATTTTATTTTCTGTAATGTTTAAGTTCTGTTAAGTAAAGGAAATGCATTTACCAAACTCATATGCCCGAGACTCATCTCTGAACCTTACATTTTCTGAGTGCTAATACAGAGGGCAGGGGTTAACTCCTTAACATGGCATCTGTTGCAGAGGGAACTAGGGTGCAGCTTAACTGCCAGACTCAATGTTTGCTAAATAGAAATCATGAGCAAATTTGCCATACTACTAAGAGGCAACCCCCTCAGCTCAGGGGGTTGGGCTTGATGGCCTTGTAGACCCTTTCCAACTCCACTGTTCTATGATTCTATGTTATGTGAAATGTATCAAAAATATATTTAGTGGCTCATCATAATGACCTGAACCTCCACAATGCCAAGAAACATATTTACTCCCTCCCAGTAAGTCTCCATCCCAGCCATCAATAACTCTCAGTGACTTCTTAATTAAGAAAGAATGACCCAAAAATGTATTTCTGCAAGAATTGCGATTGTGAGCACTTGACTTCATGCCATGTTATATAAGCATCTCATTACCAGCTCTCTGTACTCCTGGGCACATTTACCTTTAATCAAAACTAACTAATTGCATCTCAGAATACTTCTCTGCAGCTAAATGGGGGTGGGTGTCATTTTAATTAAGAGATGAGGGCAGAATTAGAAACCTCCATGATCATCTGGGGCAGATTGAGGTAATATCTTTTACTCTCTCAGCAAGTTTTCACAATGTGCTTTCATGACTATTGGGCGTTCCTGCTGAGTTCCACCTACAATGGAATTCCAGATGCAATTTGGGCAGAACCATGCTCTGAAATGGGAGGGGGGCAGACTTGAAATATGCATTCCTTTTTTCGATCTCCTCTGCTCTCGTCATTTTGCCATTCAAACCACAAACTGCGTGGTGCAGCGTAACTGCGAGCAAAATATGCGAGAGCTGCTGCTTCTGCTACTTTTGACACTATAAACCCCATGATGCAGCGCAACTATGGTGAGCATGTCTGCATGACAATTTAAGTACACTGTTGTTAAATTAGCATTAATGCCAGGGAAAGCTATACTTTTTTATTCATTTGTTTATTTATTTGAAACATTTCTATGTCACATGTCCATTTTAAAAAAAGAAATCTCCCTCCAAAGAATAAGAATAAAAACAGTAATCACGTGTAACAAAAACAGCAGGACAGCAGTAAAACAGAAACTAAAACGAAAATAAAATTAAGACGCTCCTAACAAAGGAGAATAAATGAAAGAAGTGTAAGCAGCTAATAAAATTAACAACAGCCACTAAAAGCCTCACAGAATTTACAAAATGGTCTTAATCTATTGTTCAGGATTGGCAGCAAAGGTTGGCATATCTGGGTATTTGACTAGAGCCCATGTCCCAGCGAAGGCCCTGATTGACAAGAACCCAGAAGGTAGACTCAGTGAGGGATGGAGACCTATTGAGGGTGTCTTGCTTGAGGACCCCTGAACCTGGACCTGACATTACAGGTATCAGAATGACAACAATGGCAGTTTGGAAATGCTGTTGCTTCTCCCACCTGTTTAGGGAGGGCATTCCATAAGCAGATGTCATCACTGAAAAGGCCCTTTACCCAGTCACCACCCTCTTCATCTCCCTTGGCATGGACAGGGCCTCTGCAGCAGATGCCAGGTGGGTTGATATGGGAGAAAAGGTTCCCTTCAGTGGCCATGGTCCCAAGCCATTTCATGTTTTAAAGGTCAATGACCGATGTCTTGAATTGAGCCTACCGATATACTTAAGTTGGTGGAAATCTTTCAGATCTTTATGTTCAGATCGGGGCACTCCAGTCAACAGTCTGGCCAAACCAACCAAACTTCCCACGCTGTCTTCAAGGGTTGCCCCATGTACAACACAATGCAGTAGCCAAGCAGAAATACTGATGGATTTTCCATTTGATTCTAACCCAGGAAAAGGAATTCATGGGTATTATACACATCCTCTCACCACCCTAACAGCAGTCCACAGTGGATGAAAGGGAAGCTCCCTACCACTGAAGAGACTGGAATAACCCTGCGGAGTTGGCAACCAAGGAGGAAAATGGTGATTGCTCTTTACAGTGCTGGATACACTGAATCTAACATAAGAAGATGGCCATTGGTCCATCTAGCTCAGTCTAGAGAGAGATGACATAAGGAGACCTCTGCTGGATTGGACCAAAGATCCATCTAGTCCAGAAATCCATCTAGCCCAGCATCCTAGTTGCCCACAATGTCCCTCTCCTGCATTTGCTCCCCAGCAACTAACATTCAGAGGTAGACTGTCTCTGAACATGGAGGTGGCATACGGCCTTCATATCTAATGACCAATAATAGACCTCCTTTGCCATGAATGTATCTAAAGCCATTTAGGTCAGTGGCCAATGGCCACAGGGTGGGCAGATTCAATTTTATTATTATTATTATTATTATTATTATTATTATTATTATTATTATTATTATTATTATTATCATTATTATTATTCAATTTATTAGTCACCCATCTGGCTGGTTGACCAGCCACTCTGGGCGACGTACAAGATAAAAACAGTACATTAAGCATTAAAATTTAAAACATAACAATAAAAGCCTATTTTAATGAGAAATGACCTAATTTGAACTTCTCAAACCAATATGTGAAGCAAAACGCAGCTATCTTTCAAAATTTACACTTCTCTGAATTTTGCAATGTGGGTCTCCAACAAATGAGTACAAAAATATATATTCAGGGGAAAGTGTTCATAAACAATGAATATATTAGTAAAACTACCATACAAAAATGCACTATGTAAGGAGAAAAGGCTTGCAAAAGGTTGTGTAGTAGTAGTAGTAGTAGTGGTGGTAGTAGTAGTAGTAGTAGTAGTAGTAGTAGTAGTAATTAAATTTATATCCCACCCTTCCTCCTAAAGGACTGCAAACAGGCAATAAAACGATTAAAACATCTTTAAAACAATTTCAATACAGATGTAGAGTGGGATAAAGGTCTCTACTTAAGTCTTTAGTAGGTGCTGAAAAGACAACAGTGATGGTGCCTGCTAGTCAAAACTGCATATATTTTTGTTGTTTATTAGGAGAAACCCACATACAAATGCAGATGAGTCTTCATGAGGAATTTTTCATTTTATTTTATTTTCTTGCTGCAGAAATATGGACAACTGAGTTTAAGAGCGGGTAAAGAGAAACAGAGAAACCAAAATTGAAGGATTCATCCCAACCCAAGTAGCGGCCACCCCACATCTTAGGGCTTTGAAAAGCCATTTCCCCCACCACCAACCCAAGATCACACTGGGATAGCTGTTGTGTTGGATGTTCCCCATCCGTGACTGAGAGCTTTACAGGCGCGGCATTACCTACAAATATGCCCACTGACATCAAAATCCAACACAGAGATGTTAACAGTGGAATGGCATTTTTGTGTTTCTTGCAACCAGAGAACTTCTTTTCTTTCCTCTGTGGTGCGCAAATCTTTTGCCACATTGTAATGAAAACATGATGAGGAATGAGAGGCCAGATAAATTTACTGTGGGGTTGGGGGGCGGCTAGGTCTGTCTTGGGACCACCTGTTTGTCATTGCTCCTGTAGAACATCATGTATGAAAACAGATTTTTTTAAAACCAAAAATGCACGACCCTGCAACCAACAACGGCTCTGCCGTTCCACCTTGCAGTCTCCAAAAGAGTTACTGACTATGTACACCAGGACAATTTGGAAGGTCACCTGGGGGAGTCTGAAATACAATGTCCCTTCCAACGTCAAGCAATGCACTTGGGCTTTTAGGTGGAGCTGAATCAGCATGAGGAAATCCCAGAGCTTGGAAGATTACTTTTTAAAAGTAATAAATTACAGTTACAGTTAAATGGCCCAAAAAAGTAGTAATTACCGTTACAGTTACAATTGCTCTGAAAGTAACTGATTCCTTTACTTTTCCTCCAAAGTAATCACAACAATTACATATCAGTTACTTTTTAAAAAAGCCTACAAGGTGCTGGCCTTGGCTGCTGCACATCTAAGTAGCCTAAAACAACATTAAAAATAAACAAACACATACAGAGGTAGTAGAATAATTATTTTTATTCATAAGATAGCAATGGTGGTCTCTCCACTGGTAAGGGTGGTGGGGAGGGAGGCAGAGGCCACAGCTCAGATCCTTGCACGTCAAACCAAGTGCAACCCCCCCACTCAGCCAGCCAGCACAATCTCTCTCACTTAACCACCTCCCAGACCCTGCCCTGCCACCAAGTAAGGGACACTCACTCAAGCAAACATTTTCCCGAGATGCAAAAAAGTTAAAATACTGCAAATGCAGCACAGTAGCCAGAGAGGGTGGTGGAGGCCACTTTGTGTGCCAAGTGAAAACACCGTATACACACACACACACACCCTCCACAGTTCTTTATCTCCATTCTGCTGCTGCCTCCTTCTCCTCCTTTATCCATGTTCTTGACCTCCGGATCCTTTTTCCCTCCACTCCATTCTTCACCACCACTATCTGTTTTTTAAATAATTGTTTTCTCCACTCCACCCTGTCTCACTCTCCGCCTCCTCCCTCGTCACCTCCTACCCATCCACAGAGCATGAGGAAAGAGCGACACTGCACAGAAGCCCAGTTTGAGGCACATGATTTTCATCCACAAATCAGAGGAGCAGAAGACACCCCCCAAGTAATGCCCAAAAGTAATTCTGGAAACGTTACAATTACTCCACAAAAGTAGTGAAATTACTCCTAGTTCTATTGCAATCTAAATGTAAAGGAATTACCCACTCATTACTCAAAAAAGTAATGAATTACAAGTAATTCGTTACTTGTAACTAGTTACTTCCAAGCTCTGGGAAATCCACTCTCCTTTCTGCCCGGAGGAAAGACAAGACAAATCCGTCCCTTTTCTCCTGTTTTCTACACGCTCATCACAGCACATCAGCATCGCATTCTGCAAGCTCGAGATGTGAAAAGGCAGCTGATTTTGAAGGCATGGCTTTCCTGTCTGTGTCAGGGTGCGACTAGGAGTCCATTACACAGAGAAAGAAAACTGGCAAACTCTGAGTAATTTTTTTTGGAGGGGGTCTTGGTGTTGGCACCTTCTCCAGTATGATCCCACCTTGGCTTACCACACGAGATGGAGCCAGCATTGATTCCTGCACTGAGCAGGGGGTTGGACTCAGTGGCCTTACAGGCTCCTTCCAACTTTGCTGCTCTATGATTCCATATGGTTGGACTCCCAATTCCTATCATCCTCTGCCAGCGTGGCCAAAATTCAGGGAAGGGCCATAGCTCAGTTGGTAGAGCAACTGCTTTGCACGCACAAGGTCGCACGTTCAATCCCTGGCATCTCTGGGTAGGTCTGGGAAAGAACCCTGTCTGAAATCCTGGAGAGATGCTGCCAGTCAGTGTATTATGATGATGATGATGCAATTAAATAATTATTTTTCTCTCCCACCCTTCTGCCGAAAAGGAGCCCAGGGCAGCAAAGAGATGATAAAGCACTGAAAACATCTTAAAAACAAAACATATTTAAAAACAATTAAAAAAAACCCAATTCCAACACAGAGGCAGACTGGGATAAGGTCTCTACTTAAAAGGCTTGTTGAAAGAGGAAGGTCTTCCAAAAAAACAACAGAGACAGAACCTAGTCTAATATTTAAGGGGAGGGAATTCCAAACAATGCCACTTCCTATGCTGGTCCGCTTCCTATGTTGTGCAGAGCAGACCTCCCGATAAGATGGAATCTGCAGGAGGCCCTCACCTGCAAAGCGGAGTGGTTGACTGGGCAAATAAGGGGTGAGCCGATCTTTCAAGTATCCCGGTCCCAAGCTGTATAGGGCTTTGTAGACCAAAAGCAGAACTTCCAACTGAGCCCCGTAGCATAGATGATGCTGAACAAGAGGAGCCAATAAGGCGTCTTCCGATGCTGTTCCTATGATGAACAGAGCGAGAATCCAACAACGTGTGAAAGGTAACACGTCGGGTGCTCCTGTCCCAGAGGCAGGAAGGAGGCCTCTGTTTTCAGCACATAAGCTCCAGTGAGGTCTCAGGCCCTGGAAACTGCCACACATACACATATGGGACACTGAGTCTGGGGCTTCAGCTCACAATAGCTGGAGACCCCTCCCCCCTAAAAAAAACCCCGGTTCTAGATACTCTAATCTTCAGTCTGCAGCCTTAAAATGGGAGAGAGGAACACTCCTTTGTACGCACTCCCACATGCCTCTCTATCCTCTATGGAGGCAAGCAGGAAGCATGATCAGAGTTCAAAGAGATATTCTAGCCTAGGAAAAACGCCAAGCAGTGTGCACAGTAGAACTGGCGAGGGGGGTGGTTTGGGAGGGGGTGTGGCCTGGGGAGAGTTCCAGGGGTCACATAGATAGGCCCAAAATGCGGCCCTCCGGGGCTCTGTATCTGGCCCTTGAGACTCTGCCCAGGCCATACCTCTCACTTGCTCTGCTTCGCACTCCAAGCATTTTACCTGGCTGGATTGTGTCTGTGAACTCCTGACAATGAAATTCCTTGCCTGGGTGGACTGGGGTACATGTAGAAACTAGCCCACTGCACAAAGGCAAAATTTACCTTTGTTGCTCCCCCCGCGATTACCTTCTTGCTCTGCCCACCATTGGCATGCGGCCCTCAGAAGGTTTCCCAGCAGGGAATGCACTAAAAAAAGGTTCCCCATCCCTGCTGTAAATAATAAGCAGCTGAAATTTGGGGGAAATGTTTACCACTAACTGTGCAGGTGACAATAAATGAGAACTAAGCTGCAGGCCTATTTCTGTGTAAATTCTGCAATGAACAATCACCCAGAGGTGAATTTCAGCTATGAATGGAAAGATCTGTCTACTGCGCTTCTCTCCGCTTCTCATTTTTCCAGTCTTAAATTCAGTCCTCCACATTTCTGCAGCAATTTGCGGTTTTTTAAAAAAAAGTAACACATTTTTGTAGGCAGTTTTGACAAAGGTACACATTTTTGCAAGCCATTTCTAATCACATTGTGTCTTTTGGCTTATTATTTTCACTCATATACTCATTTTTATGCACTTTCCCCTAATATATGCATTTTCATAAATATTGTTTAGTTGGCAAACTGCATCTCAAAATTCTAATACATGCAAATTTCAAAGGACGGCTGTGTTTCGGTTCTCATATTGTTTCAGAAAATGCAAATTTGATAAACTTTGCTTGAAATGCAAACTGAATCGAAATTCTCACCCATTCCTATTTTGGAGTGTGGGGACAAATGCATTTTTGGAAATATTGTTTGGTTGGCGCACTGCATCACAAAATTCGACTAAGTGACAATTTCAGTTTCGGTTATCGTTGTTTCAGAAAGTGCAAATTTGATAGAGTTGGTTTGAAACACCAACTGAACTGAATTCCTTACCCATCTCTAATTTCCACCCTGTTTTCTTGGAAGAAGGTTAAGCCTCCCTTCTGATCTTTTACAACCCTGGTCCACCCCATTTGCAAAAACTAGGTAGATAGATAGATACAGGCATAACACAGAGACAGACAGGCAGACAGACATAGAGACATAAATTTTCAGAATGCTCTCTCTATTCCAGACACCTTTCTGTTTGCCACAAGATGCTCAGTGGATTTCTACCCTCGTGCACATGACACACACCCAAAAGGGTCATAACTTATCTTTTATTTAGAATGGCATATGGTGTATAATGGGATTGTAGACTCACTCAGATTTGATGGCTTCTGTGTTTGTTTTTATAAACTGCAGTTTGATTTTGACTGCTCTGAGTTAGTAGAATGGCTCTTTTATCATCATTTTATAGTGTGTGTAGTTGACTTTATTTTTTATTTGCAAACTGCTTGGGGCAGGCTTCGTCCGAGGAAAGCCACTGTTAAAACGCTAAAGCAAACAACGAATGTATTTTCTACAAAGGCATTTGCAGGCATAAGCTTGCCCATTTGTTAATGTATCAATAAGGAAGACTTCTCATCTGCTTTCCTGAAAGAAGAGAATGTAATGCACAAATCAGGATTGTGGGCAACAATTAGCAACAGATAGAGGCTGGCACCAGAACCCAGCAATTTTAGGCAGCTGTCATTAGGGCCCTAGACCCCTATTTTTCTTTAAAAAAAAAAAACTGGCCCAGTGCCCTGATCATTGCTGGGCTGCAAGATCTAGCTGACATATTAATTTCCCCTGACATAGCATCACTCTGAGCTATTGTAGGTAACGAAAATAGCTGGTAGACTCAGCCACCTGGTGCTGCTTATGGTACTATTCCTAGATAAAGGAGCCCAACAAAAGGGGAGGAAGCTTATCAGAGTTCACTCTGCCCCTGGGTGCCCTCAAACCTGGAATTCAGGGGAAGGGAACCTTTTCCAGCCTGAGGGCCGCATTCCCCCCTGGGCAACCTTCCAGGGGCCACGTGCTAATGGTGGATGGAGTCAAAGGCAAAAGCAAGCAGAGCAATGAATGTGAATTTTACCTTCCTATAGCAGACTAGCTTCTACATGCACCCCTATCTATCCTTCCTCCAGACAAGCAAGAGGCATGGTCAGAGTTCAAGGACACGTTCCAGCCAGCCCCCCCCCAAAAAAAAACACTCAAGGAGGGTTCAAAGCAGGGCAGTGAGAGGTTTGGAACAGGGATTGGGGTTGTGGTGTAGGGAGAGCCCTGGGTGCCAGACAGAGAAGCCTAGAGGGCTACATTTGGCCCCTGGGTCTGAGGTTATTCATCCCTGCTGGATGCTCATAAAGGCAACGGCCAGTTCCTGTTCTTGACTCTCAGCAACTTTATCAGTTGACTTTATCAGCAGAACCTGCGGCACTCTTGATGCTGCTGGACCCCTCATCCCCGATCTTCAGTGATGCTGGCTGGGGCTGACGGGAGTTGGAGTCCAGCAGTCTCTGGAGGGCCACCGGTTAGCCCATACCCCTAGCCCGTGCCGAAGGGCCGTACATCTCCTGGCAAAACAGTGGCTTCACCGATCCAATGAAGCACATAAACAACAAAGTAACTGGCTTGTCTTTATGCCCCTTCAGGAAAACAAAGTAACTGAACAGCTGGAGAGGCCTGATAGACTATGCAAATGCTAATATTAACGGAAGTCCTGAAGAGGGAGGGAGAGGAGGAAGGAAGAACAGGGGGCAAGTGGGGTCATCCAACGCCAGCCTTTCAGCCCCTACCCCACTGGTAACGTGGCCCCTTTAAGCCCCACACACGCACAAAGGATCCCATCCCCATGTTGCCCACAAATGGAGCCTTCCCCTGCACTGTGATGTTACATCTCGGCTCTCACAGTCTCATTTGATGAGTGGCGAAGATTTAGGTCATGTTTTCAACATCTATTTTGGGTAAACGCATCCCCTTTTTCCCCAAAGAGAGGCACTATATAGACTCCTTTTTGTCACTGCCGAGCTGTGCCAAAAACAAATAGGACGGCACGTTTGTTCATTTGGCATTCCTCTTCCTGTCGCCCTGTTTATTTCTCTCATTCGCAGGCATTACAGCAAAGCCCTGCTTTCAGACTGAAGGCGGATCGCGAACCGGCTTGAGTCTGGATCAGTAGGGGTGGCAGAGTCAGGTGTGGAGACGGGCTGGAAAGGCAGGTCCCCAAAGAGAAAAGCGCTGGAGATTTTATGGTATCTTGGTTTACCCATCAACAAACCAGGCACGCAGACAGATAGGATTAGTTTATAAAGCTGTGGCATGGAAACATTTTCAGCCCAAGGGCCACATTCCATTCGGGGCAACTCGCCAGGGGCCACATGCCAGTGTTGACCGGCGCTAGGTGAAAAAGTGGATGGCGCAACAGATATAAACTTTACTGTTGTATAGGCTACTTTCCACGCATACTCACATAACCATTACTATCCTCCACTAGGGAAGCAAGAGGCGAAGAAGGGCCAGTGAGGGGTGTGACCTGGAGAGACAGGGCATAGCCTGGGGAGAGTTCTGAGAGCCAGATAGAGAAGGCTGGAGAGTGACATCTGGCTCCTGAGCCCAAGGTTGCCCACCCCTGCTATAGAGCATCACTGGGGTCCCAAAAGCAGGCAGCACACCCTTAATGCTCAGGAGCCAGCTGTAAAACTTTCCAGATTTTATCTCCTTCGTTGGCCACATTCCAGCTGCCACACACATAAGCACAGGTCGAACACTATAAATGGTCCCTCCTCTGGTTGGTAGCTAGGAGCCACCAGCCATCAAAAGCCGCTGACAGAGCAGCTTCTAGCTATTCATGCCCAGCGAGGAAGCAAATGTTTCACTGTTTGCTAAGTGGCAGGCTAAAAGAAAAGGAGATCCTTCATTGCTCGGCGACCACAGCAGAGAGAACTTGCACTTCTCCCAGTGCAATCTACCACTCTAATGCAAGGGTCGGGGACCTTTCTGAGCCTGATCACTGCATTTCCTTGCGGGGAGAGTTTCCAGAGGCAACATGTCAGTGGTGGATGGGACCAAAGGCAAAAGGAAGTGGGTCCAGAGGGAAAAGAGGGTGGAGTTGTGGATGTGACTTGTGCCTCTGGACAGTAGACTACATTCCCGTCACAGAGCTACAATTCCCAGATGGTTTAACAACAAAACTCTCTTCCCAGCGAACTCTGGGAATTTTAGCTCTGTGAAGGGAAGGGGGGGTCTCCTAATAATTCTCAGCACCCTTCACAAACTACAGTTCCCAGGATTCTTTGGAAGGGGGAGCCGTGACTGTTCAAAGTGGTATGAAACTGGTTTTAAATGCAGATGGGGCCACAGATTCTCCATCAAGAAGCACGATCATGGTTCAAGGGCACAAGCCGGCAACGGTGGCGTCACTAGGGTTGGTGTCATCCGGTGCGGTAACTCATGGTGTCACTCCCATAGACCTCCTCCCATATCAGAACATACAGAATCCTTAGTAATGTTTTTTGTACTAATGTTACTCGTAAATCGTAATTCCCGTATATCACTGAATGTAATGGCAATAGTAGTGACATAAACAACTAGCAAAATTAAAATTACACCTTTACATTACAATATCATACGCACAGCTC
This sequence comes from Rhineura floridana, assembly GCF_030035675.1. Lineage (NCBI taxonomy): Eukaryota > Metazoa > Chordata > Lepidosauria > Squamata > Rhineuridae > Rhineura > Rhineura floridana. The sequence goes on from NC_084496.1 coordinate 22,431,267, forward strand.
AAATTCTTGCTCTTATTACTAATGGAAGTTAATTATCTTGCATATGCCCATAGTAAATTTTCAGATACTTTCAGACCCTCAACAATTTTCAAGTGGTCTATGTAGAAGAAAGGTTTGGGAACCCCTGGTATAAGACACCTGCTTATGTCCCTATGCTGCTCTCTCCCCTCATTCAGGTGCCTGGGATGCATGCGTGTGGACACACCTCCTTACAATTATGGAAAGTGATCCTTAATAATAAGTCTCCAGGCACAAAGTTACATAGGTATTTATCAGTTGTTTAGTAGAAAATTCACAGCTGCAGGGTCCCTTCATGATAGTTACAGCCACGTACACCCTTTTTTGCTCCTGGATTAAGAATGAGATCTTTGTTAATGCATTCTCTCACAACAACAGACATCTCTAGGAGCCAATCAGCATGAAAGTGGAGAGTGTTAGCAACTGAGAAGAGTCTTCTCAGTGGCTGACTCACCTCCTTTCACTCTGATGGCTCCAATCTGCAGAAAAGGCAAGGAAGCATATTAGAAGACTCTTCTCAGTGACTAACACACTCCCTTTTCATGCTGACTGTAGGATGCATGGAGACATAGGGACCCTACTCCCAAAAAAGCAGAGGGACTAAGATCCCCTGGGCGACTACCCTCCTGGTGCTTATGGACATGACCGTAATATATTTTGTGACGTGCAAGTTCGACATTATTTATTAAGTGTGTTTAGGATTACACTGATGGCATTCCCAAATATGTACTTTCACACAGACTTTGGTTTTCCATAACACAATGTTTGTCCAAGCCTCCACACTTGGGGGGGGGCACTACTTGCACATCCCTTCCATAAGCACATCAAAGTTGGATACACACCTGAACCAAGACCCAGACAACAGGGCACTCAAAACAAAAAGGTAATTACAGTGGCTGAGTAGATCTTGTACAGTGGTTATACTGACTGGGCAGCCACTGTCCTTCACATTTTACAAAATACTTTTTCCTATACAAAGATTAAATTTCTGTGTATGAAAAAGTAATATATGAAGTGGTCTCAATAGTGAGAAAAGTAAACAAGTGAATGGTGATCCAAATGTTTTTCATTCTCACGTTATGAAGCTAACTGCCAGATGATGTATCACCTTCCCTTCGCATGCAGCGTAGACTGAAAAAACAGCACCCAAGCCACCATTCAATATGTGCACATGTTCTTTCCAACATGAATCTACAGGTCTCAAAAAGTAACGTGTGACAAAGTCCTCAAACACCTTATAACATGCCTCAAACATGGTCTCTTGTTCTATCAGCATGCCTTCACACCATCACTTTGCCAAAACATAACGATAGGTAAATTGCTTTTAGGGAGGTTCACAATTATGATTTCCTATTTATTTAATCTAAAAATATTTAAAATACATAAAAACAGCCAGGGGAAGATATTGGAGAAATATAAAATAAATACAAATTAAAAAGGGGGGGAGGTGAAGAGACCTTAAATGTGCTACTCACCATCTCTCAGCCTATCCTCCCCTCAGGATGAAAACAATGGAGAACCATGACCACCCCAAGGAAGAAGGGCACACTTAAAATGTAGAGGAAAAAATCATCTACAACCATAGTGTGAAATCAAATACTTATTGGGACACAGTATGAAGAAATATTTATATAAACATGACTATCAAATATGTTTATGAATTACACAATCTGTAAATATATTTATAGTGCAATCCGATGTTTGTTTACTCAGAAGCAAGTCCCAATGTATTCAATGGGGCTTACTCAAACTGGGAAGTGTGCAGAGAACTACAGCCTCAAGTGATAAGGAACTTGTTCTTTCAACTTGTTCTTTTAAGTTGAGACCTTATCCAAGTCTGAGTCTGTGTTGGAATTGCTTTTTAATATGTTTTTAAGACTTTTCTTTTAATAAAAAAAATTTTTTTAAGCTTTTAAAAAATATTTTCAGAGATGTTTTAATATATTTTAAAGTCTGTTTTTATGATGTTTTAAAGTGCTTTTAGTGCTTTTGTTTGCCTCCCTGGGCTCCTACTGGGAGGAAGGGCGGGATATAAATCAAATAATAAATAAATAAACTTTATTCACCCAACCCAAAATTCAGAATCATGCCTCTTTAGGCTGTTTTCCAACTGTTTATTCTTGCTTTATGGTTATTGGATTTTAAATGGCTTTATTTCTTGTTGTGAGCTGCCTTGGTTTCCAACCCTACCTCACAGGTTTGTTGGAAAGACTACACACACACACTGCAGATGTATAAATACATACAGCCCATATAATAGTTTATTGTCAAACCAGTTGGTCATTGCAGAAAAATCAGTATTATTTTTTTAAAAATCAGTATTCATTTCCTACAGAATAAAAACTGTAATACCTAAGTAAGCCCTGCCTACTTGCTTTAAAATAGGACTGGAGGAGGGGGGGACAGAAAGACAACACAAACACAATTCTTTTTTACATTCACTCTAAAGTCCCATTGATTTTCAGCACATTCATAACCATGTCTACTCAAAAGTAAATTCAATTGAATTGAATTCAATGGGATTTACTCTGGAGATATGGGATTAGCAATGCTTTTACCGCCACAAAAGCAAGTATTGGGAAGGTTTTCAAAACACTGCCCAGGATCTGACTCCTACACACAAGAGGGGAAAAAACTGAAATATACCTTGCGGAACGCCTCTTCCGATATGAACCGGCCCGTACACTACGTTCTGCTACGAAGGCCCTTCTCCGGGTTCCAACTCACAGGGAGGCCCGGAGGGTGGTGACAAGATCTAGGGCCTTCTCAGTGGTGGCCCCCGAACTATGGAACAGTCTCCCTGAGGAAGTACACCTGGCGCCGACTCTGCTTTCTTTTCGGCGCCAGGTCAAAACCTTCCTATTCTCTGAAGCATTTTAAGTTAAATTGATTTATTTTAAAAATGTTATTGTATTGGATTTTTGATTGTATTATTTAGTATTATTTTGTTATTTATTGTATTTTTATGCTATTTTATGTTCACCGCCCAGAGAGCTATTGCTAGTCGGGCGGTATATAAATTTAATAAATGAAATGAATATATATACTTACCCAATTTATGAGATTTTCAGATAAACGGGGGGGGAGGACCACCATTTTCTGGCCTTGCAATGAGGTTTACTAGACACTGCCACAGGTCAAACAAACACTTCACTGATTGGCTGCAATCCTGAATGGGCGGGGTTAAAGCTACAAAGTGCTATACATTAGTTTAAAAAAAGATTTAACGGGGGGCTGACATTTTTATGTATATCTCGAGAACCGGACCACCTAGAAACTTAATTTTTTAAAAAATTAAAGCTGAGAATCACTCCCTCTGATGGTGTCACCTGGTGTGGTCCGCACCCCCTGCACCCCCTAGTGATGCCACTGGGGGGCGGCTGACGTTTTATGTATATCTCGAGAACCGGACCACCTAGAAACTTAATTTTTTTTTTTAATTAAAGCTGATGGTGTCACCTGGTGCAGTCCACACACCCCGCACCCCCCTAGTGACGCCACTGGCCGGCAAAGCAAAACTGCTTGAAGAGGGTGCAGAGCAGAGTCAGCAAGGGGTGTGGCCTGGGAAGGGGTGTGGCCTAGTGAAGTCCCAAGGGCCAAACAGAGAGGCCTGGAGGGCTGCACTCAGCCCCCAGCAATGAGGTTCCCCACTCTACCTTATTGTCGCTTTAGACTACAGGTGTGCAATTCCACATGCTTGTATCCCCAGAATACATGCCGCCCTTTCCAATATCAATGGGAAATTATACAGACCCTACAGACTCTCTCAGATCAGCAGAGGGGGGTCCTCTTGGTAGTTCCACCACCCACAGAAGCTCGGGGAGTGGTGGCCCAGGAGAGGGCATCCTCTGTGGCAGATCCTAAGCTGTGGAACTCCCCATACGGGCACGCCTGGCACCTTCACTGTACAACTTTCATCACATGCTTAAGACACACCTCTTTCGCCTGGCCTTTGACACCTGAGATGTATATTTTTAGGACCCGCATTATTCTTGTGGTTGCAATTTGTCTGAAACTGTTTTTCATGTTGCATTTTAAACTGTTGTGACCTGCCCTGGGAGGATAGAATGAAAGACGGGAAATAAACATTAAACAACAACAATAATAATTGCTTTTTTGGTAAAAAAAAAATGAAGTGCTGCTACTCATCCCTTGATAAAAGTGTTGTAGGTACCAGCATCCAATAGCTAAGTACCATTACAAAAAATCCATTACGAAGAAGAAGAAGAAGAAGAAGAGGAGGAGGAGGAGGAGCCCATTCCATTCTGTCCACCAGCAAGACATACCAAGGCTTGGTTAACTTCTTATTCCTTTCACTTGCAGCCTGCCAATTAGTACTCTGTTATGTGCCTGTGTGTGAAAGGTTCACATATGGAAGACTCATTCAGGGGAAGCTGTCAGAACTGTGAAATAATCACCCTTTCCTGCCTTTCATGGAAAACCCTTTAAAAATGCAAAAGCCACCTCAGCATCTGCAAGTGAGACCAGGAGGGCTCAGATATGCTTGCTCCAAGTACACATTCCCAAAAACCATGTTGACCCAGAGAAAAAGAGCACAATTTTTTTCTCCTTTTCAGCTAGGAATGGGGAAAATATTCAGTTCAGTTTCCATTTAAAGGTGCATCTACCTAATTTGCACTTTCCAAGATAATGCATGAACACAGCCATCCTTTGACATTCACACATCTCTGAATTTTGCAGTGTGGTTCTCCAGCCAAGACATATGTTCAAAAATGCATAAAGAGTGCCTAAAAATGCATGCATTAGCTAAATGTGAAAATGTATTTTATTAGATGAAACTGCTTTGCAAAATTTTGTAACTGGGCAAAACTGCATACAAAATTGGTATAATGGGAGAAGTTCTGAGTAAAATGCTGATGAATTTTCATGAGGACACAGCACAACCCAATGTGGAGAACTGAATTTAATATTTGAAAAATGAGAAACTGGGAGAAACCAAAATGGAGAAACCACAAATAGTTCCAGCAGAATATGACCTCAAAACCAAAAAAGGGAGGGCAGCCTGACTTTAGGGACAGAAGAGGAATTGGTTTGGTCCACTTTCACTGCAGGCTGGCCCAATCCGGTACACCCAAACTTTCTTTCGGATCAGTATGCAACTCTTGGATGGATTGCACCTTTCTCCAGATTTTGCGATGCAGTTTTAGTGGGTGAAGACAGCATGTACAAAAATGCTATTTTACATGAATAGAAATGTAAGATGCATAGAAAGTGTGGGTTTTATGGAGAAATTAATTTAAAAGCATTGGAAGACTGCATGTTTTGCATAAAAAGCACATATGTGATGGGCATAATATAATTGCAAACTGTGTGTTCGTCGCAAACTCCACACAAAATGGGATGAGACAGACTTATGATTGAGAGCCAGCAAAACTGGAATCTACTCAATGGGTCTTTGGCCTGATCCATCAGGGCTCTTCTGATATATTGCTTTATATGACTATGAACACATGAACGACAAAGAGAATTGCCAACTAACCACCGCCTCCCCCTCAAACAAAACAGGCTCGGATAGGGTCTTTCGGCCTTGGGTCCAGTTACCAGGTTGCGTGTGAATTAAAAAAAAAAGATTTTGCAAATCATCGTGGTAATGTGGAGAACTGGACGACTGGAAAAGTGACAAACTGAAATGGACAGATTAGCCTGCCCCTACTCAGGAGAAACTGTTCAGCACTGAAATGCTGATGAATTTTCAGGAGGATTTTTTAAAAAATCGCAAATTGCTGCAGAAAGGTGGAGAACTGAATTTAAGATTTTAAAAAATGAGAAACTGAGAGAAGTGAAATTGACAGATCTTTCCATTCCTTCTCCCCTGGTAAGTGGACTTTCTATGGTGGTGGTCAATATCCAGATCACATGTGATCCCTTGAAGTGATATTGCTCAGCCCTGAAGTGGTGGTACAGTACAGGAGGAATATGCTCCAAACTCTTCTCTGGGAGGGCAGACGGCTCCCTACATCTCTCCTGAGTGCTACAGAGGAGCAGAGCATATAATGCATGCATTTCAGAAGTAGCAGCTTCTCTTGATAGGATCATGAGCATAAGCAATAAATACAAGGCATTTGAGCACGGGCCTCTTGCGGCTTGACCACAACTCAAACATGCTCACTGTTCACTCCTCGATGCTAGTTCTTATATATAAAAAAAGTCTGGCCCTGTAAAAGGTCTCCCTTGCACGTTCCTCCACCACATCCTTTCAGCAGGCATTCTGCTTCTCCACCACCTTACCTATGATCATGCCCTTGCTGTTGTTGCAATTCCTTTTCAAGGTGACTTTCTCATTTTCATCTCACAAATAAATGTACAATTGGGCAAAGCTCAGCGCAAGATGCACAACCGGAGAGCTCCTATGAATCCAGGTGGGAAAACATTAGCCATGCTCCATAATAGACCTGTCGGGCCTATGGAAGGAATGAAGAACCAAGCTCAGTTAACTCAGGGCAAGCAGGATGACCGGAGAAGAAGCAACTCTGAGCAGCTTCCCATGTTATAATAAAGTGGGGAAAAGGGAAGGAGTGCAGCTCTTTACCAATTTCAGTGTAATGCATTGTAAGGAGGGATGAACGAACCTGATAATTTAGGTTTCTCATTTTTCCAGTTTTAAGTCCACTTCTGCACATTTCCCCATTAGTTTGCTACTTTTAAAAAATGTCCTCACAAAAATTCATAAGAATGTAATGCAATTTCTCCTGACCTACACATTTTTGCAAGCAATTTGTCCTGCATTTTTAAAATATATTTTCACTAAGGCATGCATTCTTAAGTTCTAGGTACTAGCTTTGCTGTCTAGAGCCCTATGCACTGTGGGATACCTGAAAAATTGTCTTACCCCTTATATAGTCACAACTTAGCACTGAGCTCTGCAGGTGAGGGCCTCCTGCAGATACCACCTGTCCATTCCGCACAACATAGAAAGGGAACTGCAAGCCTAGGTTCGATGAACTTAGTTCCCTTTTATTACAATGGGGCCCGAGTCAAGTCATGACTAACTTGTTCACTACCTACCCTTTGGAATCCTCTCCCCTTAAATATTAGGCAGGCGCCATCCCTGTTATCTTTTCAGCACCTACTGAAGACCTTCCTCTTTCAACAAGCCTTTTAAGCAGAGACCTTATCCCAGTCTGCATCTGTACTCTTTTTCCCAGTCTGGATCTGTACTGGAATTGTTTTGAGGATGTTCTTCAAGCTGTTTTGTTTTCAAGATTTTTTAAAAATATGTTTTTATTGTTTATCATCGTCTGCTGCCCTGGCCTGCTTTGGGAAGGAAGGGCAGGATATAAATTTAATTAATAAATAAATGAATAATTCTTATGCACACTTTCCCTAGTATGTGTTTTTTTGTACACAGTTCTTGGCTGTAGAACTGCATTGCAAAATGCAGATTTCAGTATTTCAGCTCATGACTCCAATTGTACAATGAATTCTCCACTCCCTATTTCCCAGCCTCTGAGCAACGGTCCACTACATTTTCTCCCATCCTGCCTTCCTCTGCTGCCTGTTGTCCTAACTCATTAAAGCTAGCAAGTGTTTCTCATAAACATCAGCTATATAAACATGGAAGATTCCTTGTCATTTTGCTGCAGGTAGGGCAGCCATGCTCTACCACTGACCTAAAGCCCTTCCCAAATAATGCTCCTCTGCTCTTTCACGATACCCAAATGAGACAAGAGCCTTCTGCTTTAACCAGCTAAGGCTCAAAGATTTGCCTTGAAACCCCACCCTCCAACCTGGAACCCACTTTTAGTTGTTATTATTTTTCACTTTACACCCCTAAGAACTTAGCAAGCTGCCAGATAGTGAATCAGACCCCTGGCCCACCTAGCTCAGTGTTGTCTACCCTGACTGGTAGCAGCTGTCCAGAGTCTCAGACAGCGAGCCCTACCTGGAGATGGCAGGGATTGAACTTGGGACCTTTTGCATGCAAAGCCTACGCTCTACGTTAAAGATAGCCAACATGGTGCCCCCCCAGACTAGGGCTGGGATCCATTGGCTGGTGCCAGTTCAAAAGCACTCCGTCAATTCAACCAGCTGGCACCGATTTGAGTTCATTCTGTATCCACCAGCCACTGCTTTTACCAATCCATTTCTTTTCTTCGCTCAGAAAAAAAATCAATATTTTGAAAGAAAATATCAACATTTTGAAAGAAAATATTGATATTTCAATATGTTCTGCTGTGCTTACAGGGGAAACTCACTACCTCAAAATCCGATCCTCTGCGATTGAGAATAAGCAAATTAATGGAAAATTCAGTACCAAATCTGAACTGGGCAGAATTCTAGCACATCCCTACTACAGACCTTGTGGACGACAACTCCCAGCTGCCCCAAAATTGCCAAGGATGACGGGAATGGTAGATCACGGGTCCCGCAGGGGTCAGTTTTGTCCCCCCTGCTTTTTAATATCTACATGAAGCCGTTGGGAGAGGTCATCAGGAGTTTTGGAGTGCGTTGTCATCAGTATGCTGATGACACGCAGCTCTACTTCTCCTTTTCTTCTTCTTCAGGTGAGGCTGTCGATTTGCTGAACCGTTGCCTGGCCTCGACAATGGACTGGATGAGAGTTAACAAACTGAAGCTCAATCCAGACAAGACTGAGATGCTGTTGGTGGACGGGTTCTCTGATCGGATGGTGGATATATACCCTGTCCTGGACGGGGTTACACTCCCCCTAAAGGACCGGGTTCGTAGTCTGGGAGTCTTTTTAGACTCTTCCCTCTCACTTGAGGCTCAAGTAGCCTCGGTGGTTAGGAATGCGTTTTACCAACTTCGGTTGGTAGCCCAGCTACGTCCCTATTTGAGTAAAGAGGACCTTACATCAGTGGTACATGCTCTGGTAACCTCACGTTTGGATTACTGTAATGCGCTTTACGTAGGGCTACCTTTGAAGACAGTTCGGAAGCTACAACTAGTGCAAAATGCGGCGGCCAGATTGCTGACAAGGACCAAGCGGTCCGAGCATATAACACCTGTTCTGGCCAGCTTGCACTGGTTGCCAATATGTTTCCGGGCTAGATTCAAAGTGTTGGTATTAACCTATAAAGCCTTATATGGTGCGGGACCACGATACCTTGCGGAACGCCTCTTCCGATATGAACCGGCCCGTGCACTACGTTCTGCTACGAAGGCCCTCCTCCGGGTTCCAACTCACAGGGAGGCCCGGAGGGTGATGACAAGATCTAGGGCCTTCTCAGTGGTGGCCCCCGAACTATGGAACAGTCTCCCTGAGGAAGTACGCCTGGCGCCGACTCTGCTCTCCTTCCGGCACCAGGTCAAAACCTTCCTATTCTCTGAAGCATTTTAAGTTACACTGATTTACTTTTAAAAATGTTTATTGTATTGGATTGTTGATTGTATTTTAGTATTATTTTGTTATTCATTGTATTTTTATGCTATTTTATGTTCACCGCCCAGAGAGCTATTGCTAGTCGGGCGGTATATAAATTTAATAAATAAATAAATAATAATAATAATAATCACAACACCTGGAGGGCACCGCATTGGCTATCCTCATTTTATGTGGATGACATGAGCACAAGTATTAAGGGTAAGCAGTTCGGTTTGAAGGGGGTGGGTGGATATGAGAACAGGGGAGTGCACCAGAGAGTGAAAGGATAACAGGCACGGAGGTTCTTACGCACAACTATCACACACACTTACATGCCTACACATTTGGGTCTTGTTAAGCGCCTATGGTGCGCCTCAAACTTTCTCCCATGCAAGGTGAGACAAGGTCAAAGAGGCCTTTACCATCACTCCCCCACACATGAACAGCAACCAAGACTCCCGTCTGGGTGCTTGCCTTACGCCAGGAAGGGCCGAAGCTCAGTGGCAGAGCACCAGCCTTCCAAGCAGGACGTCCCAGCTGCGGTCCCCAGCATCTGAAACCCTGGGAAGCTGCTGGCAGTCAGTGTAGTCGTTACTGAGCCAGATGGACCAACAGTCTGACTTGGTCCAAGGCAGCTTCCCGAGTTCCACAGCGGCGCAGTCTGATGTGCCAAACTGGAGGTGGCAGGGCCAGCTGCGCTGGCTCTGGAGCGCTCGCTCAGTTCGAAACACGGCCTTGCAAAGAGCCTTGCCGGCCAAGCCAGACTCTACTGCAACCTTCTTCCTGAGCAAGAGAGTCACCGTACAGCCAAGACATCACGCTGGGGCCAGAACCATGCCACAAATTTTAAGAAGATTTAAGAACAACAGAAAGGAAAACCCTGCTTTGTTCGTTAGACCTGGTCAAGTGCGTTACCAAAAGAAAAAGGAGAGGGAAAGAGAGAGAACCTATTCAACTGTCAGTTCCAATTAAAGCCGGCATGTTCTCCTGCACTGCTAATGGATGACAAAGTGGAGAATGAAAATGTGTCTGACAGGGACAATATGCATCCCCCGGCTGTTTGGTTCAGACAAGCAAGTCGGGAAGAGGCAGGTACAGTGTCCCTGGCACGCCAATGATGCTCTGCACCATCTCATGCAGCTATTGAAATATAGAATCATAGAATCATAGAGCTGGAAGGGGCCTTGTAGGCCATCGAGTCCAACCCCCTGCTCACAGCAGGAAATCCACAGCTAGAGCATCTCCCGCAGATAGCTGTCCAGCCTCTGCTTGAAGACATCCAGCGAAGGGGATCCCACCACCTCCCTAGGCAGTTGGTTCCATTGCCGAACTGCCCTTACATGCCACATACTTTGACTTGGAGCTGAAGCGTCAAGAAAAAAACATTAAAAGGGGAGGAGGAGAATCAATGAGTCCCCAAGATGAACTTTCCACTAATATCTGCAGACAGGCTATTTACATATGAGTTTTGTTATGTTTGCAGGTCACAGAATCACAGCGTTGGAAGGGGCCTATAAGACCACTGAGTCCAACCCCGGCCACATTCATACCATACATTTATTCCACTATTATTCCACTTTAAACAGTCATGACTTCCCCCAAAGAATCCTGGGAAGTGTCGTTTGTGAAGGGTGCTGAGCGCTGTTAGGAGACCCCTCTTCCCCGCACAGAGCTGCGATACCCAGAGTTCTCTGAGAAGAGGGACTGACTGTTAAACCACTCCGGAAATGGCAGCTCTCGTGAGTGGCGTCTCCTAACAACTCTCATCACCCTTCACAAACTACACTTCCCAGAATTCTTTGGAGGAAAATATGATTGTTAAAAGTGAAATAATAGTGGACTAAACATATGGTGTGAATGCGGGCCCTCTGCTCAATGCAGGAATCCAGTTGGTTGATTTAATTTAAAGAATTTTTATAGCTTCATGTTTAAGCTGGACTCCTACTGAAGGGCAGGACAACAACAACAACAACAACAACAACACAACAACAACAACGGCAAGCAATTCCCCCACCCCTCTCTCTCTCTCTCTCTGTTTGCTCCATACTCCTGGAACACAAGAGGCCACAGCAGCAAGCGAGGCCTGCAAAACCCAGCTATTTATAGCATTAACATCTCATTCCCAAATTGGCGACACTGAGCATGATAACAGGCTTCGATTTTTGAAAAGTACTGCACATCACAAATCCTCAGTCAAAGCCGATGCCTTATTTATTTAGGTGCTGGTGTGTGTGTGCATACCCACATGAATTTGTGCCTGTGCGTTAAGCTCACGTTCAGCTACTGGTAGCCTCTTGCGCCAAAGCTGCCCTTGTAGACTGTCACCTGCCCCCTCAGTTATGAGCCCCCAAGGGGTAAGTTAGGTGACCTAAATCTGCAGCTCTCCTCCCAGACTTTGGGAAGGTATAGTGGTTAAGGTGTTGGACTATGACCTGGGAGACCAGGGTTCGAATCCCCACACAGCCATGAAGCTCACTGGGTGAGCTTAGGCCAGTCACTGCCTCTCAGCCTCAGAGGAAGGCAATGGTAAACCACTTCGGAATACCGCTTACCATGAAAACCCTATTCATAGGGTCGCCATAAATCGGAATCAACTTGGAGGCAGGCCATTTCCATTTTTTTCATCAGCATCTGTTGTCTCCCTCTTTGATTCCTATAGGTACTAGGGCTGGTGATAGGATCCTCCTTTGAGGAAGAAGTCTCTGTCCAGTTCTGGGCTAGTCCTGCTGGGGAGGCAGTGAGGCATTGCCCAGGACTTCATGTTAAACCTTGGAGCTGTATCGAAGCAACTCTTTCTCTCCTTGGGAGCCCTCCTAGGTGCTGAAATAGCCATTTTGAATTGGCCACATAAGAACTGCTGCTCTGTGTCTGGACCCTCCACTCTTTCTCCTCTAAGCTGCTTCCATTCATGTCTGTAGGATTTTTCCATTATGAAGTTGCAAACTGCAAGGGCAGCAGGCACATAGCCAGAGATTCTGTGGTGAGGGTTCCTAAGGGGTGGCTGGGATCATTGAAGAACAGCCAGAACGCAAATACAGGTAACCTAATATGTTTCAAGCTACTTGACTGTATTAAACATTAACATGACATTTAATTTCATAAAATGTTTAAATAAGAGTCTGATGCTTGTCAGTTATGACCCTCCACGGCGCAGAATGGTAAGCAGCGGTAACGCAGCCGAAGCTCTGCTCACGGCCGGAGTTCGATTCCAACGGAAGGAGGAAGTCGAATCTCCGGTAAAAGGGGTTGAGGTCCCCTCAGCCTTCCATCCATCCGTAAAATGGTAAAATGAGTACCCGGCCTACGCTGGGGGGTAAAGAAAGGCCAGGGAAGGAACTGGCAAACCCATCCCATATATAAAGTCTGCCTAGTAAAACGTCGCAAGACGTCACCCTAAGAGTCGGAAACGACTCGCACTATAAGTGCAGGGACACCTTTACCTTTTTTTGCTTGTCAGTTACTCTAGTGTCTTTGCACTCAGTGGCCAGAAAGCTGGGTGGTGGGAGTTAACTTCTTAGGAAGCAACCGGTTAGAATACTGTCTGCATTTTTATCTTTCTCTGTTCACAAGTAACAGGGCTATAGAGACTTCCTCTTTTCAAAAGTATGTTTGTTTCTTACTTCCTGCATTTATTTATTTAGATGACATCTTCACCTTGCATTTAAAGGACTCTTATGCCACTTTAAGCCACGGCTTCCCTCAAAGAATCCTGGGCACTGTAGTTTGTTAAGACTCCTGAGAGTTGTTAGGAGATCCCCCTATTCCTCTCACGGAGCTGCGGTTCCCAGAGTGGTTTAACAATCAATCCCTTTTCTCAGGGAACACTGGGGGCTGGAGCTCTGTGAGGGAACAGGGGTCTCCCAACAACTCTCAGCATCAAATACAGTTTAAACAAATACAGTTCCCAGGATTCTTTGGGGGAAACCATGACTGTTTAAAGTGGTATGATACTGCTTTATATGTATGGTGGAGATGGAGCCTCTCTTTTTAAAAAGAAGTTAACTGCTGATGTACAAGCATTTCATCCAGCAAAGGGCAGAGGGCAAGAGGTTAGCCAGCCTGCTTCTTTTCTTTGATGTTTCTTGCATGTGTGCATTTCTTTGGAAGCCGAGTTATAAACAGCTAACAGAGTTATAAAGAGATAACCATTATAAACAGCAAAGCTAGGAAATACTTGGGTATCTGTTTATATCTGTCCATTAACTGTGGTAACCATTTTTTTTTTATCTGAAGCACAATCCAAGCATCCATCAGCCTAAAATTAAAATTCTCAGTCTATCTCTCCTCATCTGCAATTGAGGACCATCTGCATTATGTATCCTTGAAGTTACTTCGTTGACTTCTTTGTTACACCCTTGTCTCATTCAATGATTCTAGAGTTAAGAGTAGACTGTGTGGTTCAACCCCACCCATTTTATCATGTCATGGTTGAGTAGAGAGAGAGAGAGTTCCAGGCTCCTCCACAATTCAGGAATGAGTGTGAATTGGGGCCTGGGCTTCCCCAGTCCTAAATCTGCCTTTGCGGACTTTGCCTAACACCCCATGGGTGTTCCAGGAGAAGGACTGTCCCCATGAACATCAGAGAAGGGATACTTGGCACAGATTGAAATGCCCTGTCAATCTTCTCATTTTCTTTACCTCTAGCCATTCTTGGGTGGGAACAACCCTTTGCTGAAAGGTTACTGCAGCATTCTCCACAGCATGGCTTTTTGTCCGGATTGGGATTCGTAGCACGCATCTCCAGTGGTGGCTGGTGCCCCTTGGCACAGGTAGGGTGGAAAGCAGGGAGGCCAACAGCAACTGGGGCAGGAGGCAATGACAGGCAGAGCCAACTAATCCTGGTTGTGCCCCATGCTCCTCCTTACAAGGGCAACCAACAATGAGACCAAGGAGGAGGAAAACTGACAACCAGCACCACCCTATGGACTTAATATGGGTAAGAAGGCAGGCAGGTGGGGTCTGTTGGAGGGCAGACTAAGGTTGGTGGGGCAGGGCCCCATTTGCCCTAACAGAACAGCCTGCACTGCACATTCCACTTCCAGCATCAGAAAGTAGGCATGCCTTTATTATTATTATTATTATTATTATTATTATTATTATTATTATTATTATTATTATTATTATTATTAAA